>NC_136902.1:79494469-80094469 GCF_949606895.1 Notothenia rossii | reverse complement strand
ACTTAATGGCTTAACATCACTGTAAAACAAAAACAGAAGGTCCACCAAAATTCAGCCAAAAACCACAACACAAGACATATCTTCTTCTTCTGTTACATCTAGCCAAATCCTGCTTATCTTTGTCTGTTACCAACTCTAAAACAAGCGACAGTTTATCAATAGTGTGTAATATGCGAGTGCGGTGAGTGGTGTAGTGGGCGTTGGACGCGGGGGTACGCCGTACCTCCACTTATTTGGAGCATGATCTTTTTTTTAAAAGTCTAATAAATATAAAATCATTGCCAGTGTTATCAGTTGCAAGTGTGTATTTGTTGTAATAATGATAAAAACACAATACTTTTCAAAGTAATTATAATACAGAATAAAAATGATTTCCTTAAAGAATTATGATTCGTCATCAGGCTCGTGACCCCGCGGCAAGCTGGGGGTGTGTCAGTGACCCGCCGATTTTGCGGCAGCTCTTTCCCTCAAGAACGTTAACGAAAAAGCTCTATAATGGCAGGCAAATATTTTTTACTTGACTTCTTTTCTAAAAAGAATATAATTCACAAGAAAAAAGAGGCTAGCAGCACCGAAACTACTACAAGCACTACATCATCAGAAGAGGCGCCTAAAGACGTGGATAATGCTAGCACTAACGTTAACGTTAGCTGCGCTAGCAACGTTCCCCTGGCTAGCTCAAGCGCACCTTTCCTAGAGGTGTGGACGGAGGAGATGTGGTGGAGGAAATAAGAGGCATACCCGTGGATAGACTGCAAAGCTGGGAAACTGGGCTGCAAAGTTTGTTCATCCATTTCGGATTTATCAGTCTTCAAAACGCAAGGTGTGTGTGTGTGTGTGTGTGTGTGTGTGTGTGTGTGTGTGTGTGTGTGTGTGTGTGTGTGTGTGTGTGTGTGTGTGTGTGTGTGTGTGTGTGTGTGTGTGTGTGTGTGAAAAGCAGCGCTGTCTGCTTATTTGCAATCAGAATAATGTCAAGTCCAGGTTCAATGATGTTTGCATAATTAGGCTATATTTTTCGTTTTGTTTATTTAATAAGTTAATTTAAGGACAACTTTGGGAATTGTGTTTGTTTGTTATGAGTTTTAAATAGAGAGAGAGAGAGAGAGAGAGAGAGAGAGAGAGAGAGAGAGAGAGAGAGAGAGAGAGAGAGAGAGAGAGAGAGAGGTCTGCTTAGTTGCAATACTGTAGTTTATGCAATTTAGGCCTATAAATTGTTCATGTAACTTATGTGCCAGTGTGTCCATGGTTTTGAGTCTGTGTGTGTGTTGAGCGCAGCGCCGTCTGGTTTTTGCAGTACAGTAACTAAAGTAGGACTAAGCATACCGGTAGTTTCTGTGGACCTTTGTGAGTGCACTGCGTGCCTGCGCACTTGTGTGGCATTGTTTGGGATTACCTCATTAAAATAGCGTCCCCCAGTAAAAACATCCCCACTACACCACTGGCGGTGACCCTGAACAGACTGCCGAACATTTAATAACCACCTGCCCTTTATATAGACCACCCTCGGAAGCCAGCCTCTTCGACGTAGGACCAGAGATGCGGGCATGGCCACATAACACAGAGTTGGACCTCTGACGTTACACGAAAGGAGAAGAAGAATATTGTGTGACAAATTTGCAGTAGGGCCTGGCTCATTTCGTGGCATCTGCAGGCAGTGGCAAGTACTTCCGGCATCTGCCACAAAGGCCGCTACTCCGTGGTATCTGTGGCAAGTATATGCCACAGATGTGGTATCTGTGGCAAGTATATGCCACAGATGCCACAACTTGCCGTGGCAAGTATATGCCACAACCATGCCACAACTTGCCGTGGCAAGTATATGCCACAACTTGTCGTGGCAAGTAAATGTCACAAGTTAAGAGAAGGTTTATGGTAGCTGCCACTCGCCTTCCGTGGCAAATGCTGATATTTAAACCCGTATTTATCGCGTAAAATGTTGCTGTTTTGGCATGACTTTATCGGACTGATCTGTACACAAGACTGATGATCTGTTACTGATGGTCCGATCTCTATTTTTCAAAAAGATTAAACATTATGTTCTATAGAATTTACTTGGAGAACGTGGTTTGTTAAAATAAATAAACGTGCTATTTTTATGATAATACTCAAGATATATTATTAGTAAGTTGACATAAAGATCTAACATTGTTGACCAGAGGTGGGAAATAGGCTAACTTGTATACTCAAGTAGCCTACTGTACTTGTGATTTAGAAATAGCCTACTTGTGCTTTAGTTGAGTATGTAAATGGTGTGTTACGTAGTCTTACCCCACTACAATTCAAAGGTAAATTGTGTAATTGTAGCCTACTCTCCTACATTTATTTAATACGCTACCTTTAGTTACTTACTACAGCTGCTGCTGTTTGGTGCCAAAACACAGTTTTTGAGGAGGACAAGGATGAGGATAAGGAAAACCAAGCGCAAAGCCTACAAGCACTGAAAAGCTGGCAAGGGGAGACGGATGAGCATGACTCAGCGTTCTGTCAAGAACTTGAACAATATAAATTGTTCCCCAGTTTCAAAACGCAATAAAAGGGTGGATAAAAAAGCATGCATTGTGTCTTGATTTTTAATATAGGCCTACTGTCATGATTGTCTTAACATGGTTTGTTCAGATTCACTGATATCAATATCTAATAAGAATAATCTGAAGCATTTAAATAAAAATGTTCAACCAGAATTAAAATATTAAACAACAAAACAGATACAATGACATTAATCTGTTTATTAACAATGAAAACAATACAAATTAAGTACATATGCCTGGATTTAAAATAACACATTTATACATGTGTACAATCAAATATAACTGTCCTTTGCCTCATTTATAAAATATAAATCTTAGCATCTCACTAGCAGTGGCAACTGCAATCAGTTACAGCTGCCCTAAGTCTGTAGCCAAGTCTAATAACACCATTGTACACGTTGCTGTGTCAATACAGATATTTATTTTTTACTTATTTGTCTTTACTAGTAACAATACACCTGGTTATCGTAGCAAGCAGTGGAAACTCCCCTCAAGAAGCGACAATTGCCAAGGGCTTGCGTTGCAACGCTCACTTGCCAATATTTCTTTTTTTATTACAATATAGGCCTATGTTTAGCCTACTATCATAGATATAGCACGTTTGTTTATTTTAGCAAACCACGTAGGCTATTCCAAGTAAAATTTAATATAAATGATAATTTATTATCTTTTTGAAAAATAGAGATCGCACATCAGTCCTGTGTACAGATCAGTCCGATAAAGTCATGCCTAAACAGCGACATTTTACACGATAAATACGAGTTTAAATATCAGCATTTGCCACGGAAGGCGAGTGGCAGCTACCGTAAAACTTCTCTTAACTCTGGCATCTTGTGGCAACTACCGTTCAGCATGCGCAAATGCAACGGCAAGTTGTGGCATACTTGCCACGGCAAGTTGTGGCATATGCTTGCCACGGCAAGTTGTGGCATCTGTGGCATTTACTTGCCACGGCAAGTTGTGGCATATACTTGCCACGGCAAGTTGTGGCATCTGTGGTATATACTTGCCACAGATGCCACAGAGTAGTGGCCTCTGTGGGAGATGCCACAAATGCCAAGGCACATGCCACGGCGAGTAGTGGCAACACTCATTGTGTTCTAGTATGATAAATAAAATAACATTGTACCTTGAAAATCAATGCATTCGTTCATTTGACACGTTGGTGGTTTTAGGTAGGCTATACAGCGACCCCTGGCGGCTCTAGTGTGAAGTAAAAGTAGAAGTAGCCAACCTAAATGTTGGAATACTCTGTTACAAGTAAAAGTCATGCATTAAAATGTTACTCAAGTAAAAGCACAAAATGATTAGCATAACAATATACTTAAAGTGCATATTACATGTTTTCATTATAATGATTGATCATGAAAGTGTTCTCAAAGCTGGTAAAGGTGCAGCTAATTTTAATGACTTTGTATACTGTAGTAGGGCATCTTGTGAATTTACTCCAGGAGTAACTATAAAGTCTGATTTAAGACTTGATTATATGTATCATCATTAATCAGAATCTGTAGTAAGTAACTAAAGGTAGCGTATTAAATAAATGTAGGGGAGTAGGCTACTACATAACATACCATTTACATACTCAACTAAAGTACAAGTAGGCTATTTCTAAATCACAAGTAAAGTACTTGAGTATACAAGTTAGCCTATTTCCCACCTCTGGTCAACAATGTTAGATCTTTATGTCAACTTACTAATAATATATCTTGAGTATTATCATAAAAATAGCACGTTTATTTATTTTAACAAACCACGTTCTCCAAGTAAAATCTATAGAACATATAATGTTTAATCTTTTTGAAAAATATGATCGGACTATCAGTAACAGATTATCAGTCTTGTGTACAGATCAGTCCGATAAAGTCATGCCAAAACAGCGACGTTTTACGCGATAAATAGGCTACGGGTTTAAATATCAGCATTTGCCACGGAAGGCAAGTGGCAGCTACCGTAAACCTTCTCTTAACTCTTAACTTGTGGCATTTACTTGCCCCGGCGAGTTGTGGCATATACTTGCCACGGCAAGTTGTTGCATATAAGTTGTGGCATATACTTGCCACGGCAAGTTATGGCATGGTTGTGGCATATACTTGCCACGGCAAGTTTTGGCATCTGTGGCAAATCTTGCCACAGATACCACGGAGTAGCGGCCTCCGTGGCAGATGCCGGAAGTACTTGCCACTGCCCGCAGATGCCACGAAATGCGCTTGCTGTCTCTCCAAATTTGATCCGATTGGGTGATGGATTTGTCGAGAAGCTTTAGCAGAGATCTAATCTTTGGCGGTGTAGGTATGGCACCATAGTCTTGTGACTCGAGTACATAGCTGTGCTCCAAAAAAAGTGTTTGTGATTAGCAATTAACTTTCCCATTAGAAGTCCTTGTGGGGCATAACTGTTTAGACTGCTTACATAAAGGATCTATAGTTAAAACTGAATGTTCAGTGTTTATATTCGTTTGACCTAGTTTTCAACACCCCTCAAAACCATATGCACTGTATTAAAAAATTCAACTTACACTTGTCAAACACTTAATTAATTTCAGGAAACCAAGATAAAGTTGCTTTTTAATGGGTTTGATTAAAGGACCATCAGAGCCTAAGGTTATAAATAAAAGAAAGAAGGAAGAGAATGGCAGCTGGAAGTGAGAGAGAGGCAGATAATCATGTGTTTGACATTTTACTGTCTGGTGGAAGAGAGAGCATGGGAGAAAAGAAGATGAATAGAAAAGGGATTAGGAGTCTGAAAAGAAATACAGCATCTCTTATGATGCTTTCTCTCTTAAATGCAAGTAGGGGGAAGTAAGAGAAGGGCCTGTGGTCAGAAAAAAAGACAGAGAAAATTAGAAAGTAAAAGATGTGGGAAGAGGGGGGAAAAGGGAAAAGTGAGAGAACCCTCTTCCTACTCTCACCAGTCTGTTATTTCTAAAAACAACCCTCTCGGCTCTCAGGATAGAGTGACGCATATCTGGATACCTTGGAATTACTTGTTTTCTGTCACACATTACATACACAGAGACACACACACACAAGTGCAGAGCAAACAAACGATACATTTTATTTTTCGCTTCACAAAACTAACTTCCATTAGCTCCCGCAGGCTGTCTATTTAAACACATGTTATACTCTAATATAGCCAAAGCATAATTACAATTGCTTGCAAAACTAAAGACCATTTTCAGATGGAATCGTGAGCCAAGTGTGGTGCAAGGCTCTGCTCAGACTAAACTCATTTTTTACATTGTTGTGACTTTGAGACATCCTGTTTAATTGACACACATTTGCATTCACAACATCTGTCCAACGGTGCATCCCCCTTGCTCAGACCAGTTCCATCTTGGACCTCGACATTCATTTTGATCTTAACTTAAAGTTTGTGACTTCATGTTACACGGTTGACACGCTATTGCACTCACAAAATCTATCCACAGATACACCCATGATCGAACTCAAACTTTTTTTACAGCAAAAATATTTTACCTATAATCTCATTTAAAATATTTCTGAAATGATTTGTTTGTTTCCATTTCTGTTCCCCATTCCACAAACAGAAAATACGCATAACATATCCACTAATCAGATTTAATAGAACTGTCAAAAGTGTTTCCTAATCTTTTCCATAATCTGGTTGTTGGGACATGGCCATGAAGAGTTGTGTGAAAGCCAAGATATGACACAATGAGGCTGAACGAAGATACAAAGAATTCAGATCACGATGTTCCCAAAAACTAAGGGCTTCTTTTAGATTCTGTGAACTAGATGCAGAATTATAAAGGGTTGTTCTTTCTCTCAGCCATAAAATCACTCCCTGGCTGTCTGTTACTTTCACTTTTAACTCAGCAAGATTACCTTCCAGAGACGACAGCCAACTTAACACGGCAGTTCAAAGAGTTGTGGGTTCTTCAAAGAGAAGCTCAAAAGAAAAGCCAATATCATGTAGGTAGACAGAATATGAAGGTGTGTCTGTGGAGTTTAAATCATATTTATTATTATCAAACCTAGTCCATTTTCATTGTAATTGTAACATGCCGCTCAGTGACTCTGGTTTTGTTTTGACCTTGTGTGTTGTGTGTGTCATTACAAAATGTGTTCCCAGAGAAACATACTATTGTGGAAACCAAGCCTTTATATTTCTGTCTGTGTGTTTGTCTGTCTGTGGACAGATTTTTCTCACCACCATAACGTCAGATCCATGGAAGATGCAGTTTTAGTTGAGATTAAAATGAATTTTGAGTTCAGGAAGAAAGTTTGATTAATGCTGATTAAAAAACAAAGACAAATATCCTTTTTAACATAACAGCAGAACCCTTAAAAGATATGCGATCATGTGGGTTAATTGGGACAAATTTAGATAGTTATTTATTGTTGTTATATTTTTTGTTATTATGAAAGTTACTTATCTTCAGTGTTGGGTGTAACTCGTTAAAGTAACGGATGTATTACTTTTTGCTGTAACTAAGTAATGTAACGCATTACTAATGATATTTCAGTAACGTAGTTACAACACATTTTAACCCGGAATTAAATGGTGTTTTGTTTTTTAAGAATTCACTAACATTGCGAGACATTACGACACCAGAGAAAAATTGTGCGGGTAGATTAGTAAACCAGAGGCCTGTACTACGAAGCTGGTTCAACCTAACCTGGATATGTTTGAGTTAGCCGGTTGGCCTAATCCAAAACATACACGCTCTGGCTAAACTGTACTACGACGCGGCCGTGTCCTAAAGTTAGGTGCGCGTTCACATGAAAGGGGTGGTATTTGGATCATTCGACCAATCACAAACATGGACAAGCGTACTGACAGCGCAGCACGTCATACTTCCTGAATGAAAAGTAAACTATAATATTAGACATATGAAGAAGTTAAACTTTAAACATCCATGACTTAAACACTTTATCCAGGATAAAAGCCACATAGCTGCACCTGCAAGGTGAATACAGCTGGTAACAGAAAAAGGGTTTGAATGCATACATTAACAGGTTTATGATATCACTGCCCCGTCTAAGACACGAGTGGATCTGACTTTAATTACATTTGACTCGAGTGTTTCATCAACTTAATGTGTTGCTTAAAATAATACTTCTGCATACAGTATGTGACACTGTGAGTGTTGCACAGCCAGATACGGCTCAGCTGGCTCAGATAAGGAAATATACAACCCAGTCTCATGGCATTTCGTGTTCACCAACACGATTTTTAATCTATTGATTCGTGTTCACCAACACGATTTTCTCCTTTTTTTCGTGTTGCACAGCACGATTTTAAAAGCTATGTATTTCTACTGGTAATGTGTTTCGTGCCTGCAGCACGTCTTTTTCTCCAGTCGGGTCGTGGAAGACCGGAAGCTGTGTGGTTCATAAAAACATGTTCTTACTCAATATCAAGCCCCAATTATTGCTTTTATTTTAAATCGTATAATTTCGGACTTTTGTTGCCGTCTGTGAGGAAAATAAATGGTGCTCTGAGCCTCAGAATACTGAAATCTGTATTTTTAAATCTTTTTTTCCTTCTAATTTGTTATTCTTTTCAAAATAACACACTGTTATTTACTCACCAATAACACACAATTATCCTTGCTTTTATTTATTGGTTTAATTCCATAATCTCTGGCTTTTTTGGCGTCCATCAGGAACTGAATTTCAAAATAAAAATAACCGGAAACAGACGTAGGCCATAGGAGTTTAGGATGGCCGAAGACACTACACTACCCATAATCCCCAGCTATCGTTTAGGACTACAGTCCCCGTGATTAATCTTCAAGCGCTGGGATTGGATGTTGGAGTGGCAGTGCGCCAAGGTTACGCCGAGCGTCAAACAGCTGTTTGAAATGGAACAAAACCACGCCAGACTATCCAAAACTGGAATCGAACGCCGCCCCCAGAACTACACATGCTGGCTATTGTGTTTCGCAAAATGTTCCATGGGACGTCTCTACTGAGCGTTTTCGTTTTTCCCACAATTAGAAGTTGCCAGTATTAAACACATTGGTGTTATCAAATGTAAAACATATAATTAATAAATGGGTGAAAATCGCTTGTGTCCATAATGCGCAGCATTAATATATACCCACATGACAGCTCATTGTTACTTTGTAATTCTACTCCACAATTCAGAGGTTAACCTGATTGCCAAGTGCCAACAATCAGGAGAGATATTTGATAGTTGGTGCTTGAGAAGACTAAACATTTATCTGCAATTGACATGAATGGAAACGAGTAATAAAGTATATTCATTACTTGTTATTCTCTACTAATAGTTAATTAAAGACTGTATAATGGCTATTTTGCACATCCCTTTCAAGATTTCAAGATTTTCAAAGGTTATTGACATATCATATACAAAACTACAATGTATGCAATGAATTAAAATCTTGGGTCACAGGTTCCTCAACAGCACATTACAAGACATCTATCAATATGTGTTTGTACCTCCACCATTAAACTGTCATATTCTGCACATTTCTTATACTATCTACATACATAAGAGTATAATTCATATGTATAATATCAGTTAAAATAAGTGCTTCAACATAGTTAACATTGCAGGAAAGCAATATATTAGACTTTAAGTACTTTGTCAGGCTAAATATTTATCTGTAGATACCCCCAAAGTTTTTTTCTTATTTAAAAGAGGACCTTAATCTAAAGTATTATTTAATGTTTAAATAAAGGTTAATTCGTTTTTCTGTTTTGCACCTCCTCCTATTAATATCTTTGTACATCCTGCTCTAAACTGTTTTATTGTAGAGATCACTTACAGTATCTTCTTGATTTTTTATATTCTATATTTCTATCACAGACCTTCTACTTTCCCCCTATGAAAGTGTGTACTCTTAATATTTTTTTAATCAAATATAACACATAAAAACAATAATTCAATGACGTGCTTTAACCACTAGGCGGTGCACACAAGGTACACACAGCCATAATGACTTTGTATTATTAGTGTAGGACACTTATGTATGTACAACATCTGAAGATGTGTAGTTTTATTCATGTTTTCACATAATTTTATAGCATATTGCTATACTATTTCAGACTCAGTATTTACATTCTTATATTCAAAGAAAATCAAAGTCCTTTTATATCAGCTGTGCACCGTTATGGTGTAAATATAACCTATCTACGAATTAGATCAAATATAAAAGTCGGCCGAATTAAGGTTGATACCGCAAGGAGACGTATTGTGTGAAGAGAAATTGAAGATGTTGTTTAATTGTTGATATATTTATGATCCACGTTAAGTATTCAGTTTCGGCGGCATTTCTTCCAGTTTTTCCAAAGGTCTTCTCATCAGGGCTCTATAAATAAAGAACTACGGCAGATCTGTAATATGTAATGCAGCCGAATCGTGTATTACAATGCCGTTATGTGATGACTTTCAAAGAGAAAAGCAAAAACACTCGGAATTAAGTATTATTTTATTCTTTTAAAATGTTTTCCGGATTTCATATCATATAAACACCAAATCCCAGCATGCATTGCGGCTAAAACATCCAATCAGCGAGCTTAAACCACAGCTGAGGATCTTGGGTAATCGCTCGAAATGCCTACGTCTGTTTCCGGTTATTTTTATTTTGAAATTCAGTTCCTGAAGGACGCCAACAAAGCCCGAGATTATGGAATCAAACCAATAAATAAAAGCAAGGATAATTGTGTGTTATTGGTGAGTAAATAACAGTGTGTTATTTAGAAAGGAATAACAAATTAGAAGGAAAAAAAGATTTAAAAAATACAGATTTCAGTGTTCTGAGGCTCTGGGCCCCATTTATTTTCCTCACAGACGGCAACAAAAGTCCAAAATTATACGATTTAAAATAAAAGCAATAATTGTGGCTTGATATTGAGTAAGAACATGTTTTTATGAACCACACAGCTTCCGGTCTTCCACGATCCGATCGGAGAAAAAGACGTACTGCAGGCACGAAACACATTACCAGTAGAAATACATTGCTTTTAAAATCGTGCTGTGCAACACGAAAAAAAGGGGAAAATCGTGTTGGTGAGCACGAATCAATAGATTAAAAATCGTGTTGGTGAACACGAAATGCCATGAGACTGGGTTGAAATGTATGATACATTATGATGTGATATGCCGCGGACTATACTTAATGTTACTCTGATCCGGTTACTTATGTTGTGGCAGAAATTGAATTAAGCTTTCTTAACGCTAATGTTATAATAGTCAGATTGCTCTGAATATGGGAGGTAATATTCTATTAATGTCCACGTTCACACAGTCGGTGATTTTTGCCGGCCGTCTTTCCTGCAACGGCAGTTTTTCTGTATTTCCTTTCTCCTATAATATGACTTGAACACTTTAAACTCTGCACACTGAGCTCTGATTGGTCAGCAGGCAGTGCTTTCACTGAGTTGAGCTCTTAGCCTGCAACCTAACCTGCTCCGGGGCAGGTTAGCCGCACAGCATAAGTTACCATGGAGATCTAGCCTGCTAAAAAGAGAGCCAGCGTCGTCGGACCGGAAACCCCGAATTTTCCCTGAAGTTAGCCGGCTAAGCGAAAATCTTGCTTCGTAATACAGGCCTCTGGCGTTTACCCGTCAGGCTCATCAAGATCCCTCCACTTCGCGTCGGGTTCCCTGATCAGCCTGTCGGGTGTTCTTTTCCCCATAATGACGGCCTCGCTGCACATAATCACGCTTATTACACGGCCATATACTAAACAAACTACAGAGCCCATTCCGTGTTCCTGTTATTACTTCCTCTCTACCTTCTTCTGGTGATTTATCTGACGTCCAGCGCTCCGTCTTTTAACCTATTTTCCTTTCTCTTTCTTGATCCTCCTTAGCAACATTCATTATAGTCCTTGACAGTGGTCTGTACTGTATTAACAACGTGTCACATGTTAAGAATTTACAATCAGAATCGAGAATTCAACTAAGTTGTGTAATAAAAGTTGTTAGTAGCCTTAATGGCCTACACAGTTGTTATGCTTTATCACATCGCCCTTCACTGGATGTGTAATGAGCTTCACTAAACTACATTTTAGCATTTAAAAATACCTAGCCATTCTGTTGCGGTTATTTTGGTAAAGTAACTCAAAAAGTAATATAAAAGTAGTGTAACTCATTACATTTCAGAGACAGTAATATTTTAATGTAACTTATTACTTAAAGAAGACAGTAATAAGTAATATTTACTGTATCATATTTTGGAAGTAACTTAGCCAACACTGTGTTACGGCTGGACGGCGAGGTATATAGGACCCAAATGCAGCAACAAGTTGGTTGAATACAACTCCTTTATTCATGGAAAGGCCAGGCAAACAAAGTAAAGCAAGGCAAAACATAAACTCGTACGAACCATAATCCATCGAACAACATCAAGAATCTCACTCAGACTGACAGAAAAAACAGAACTTAAATGCACGCAAGACTAATCACATAAACAAGACACAGGTGAGGAGGGAGGAGAAAACACAGGGGCACAAGGTGAACACAATCGGGTAATCAGGCAGGAGGGAACACAGAGACAGGAAGCAACAAACAAGACGGGGGGGGTGAACACTTCAAATTAAAACAGGAAAACAAAGACAGATCTAGACAGGACAAAATAAAACATAGACAGATCGTGACACACTGCTTATCTTCAATAGTATACTCCAACAGCCCCTGAATCATTTTCCTCCAAACCCTTAAATCTCCTGAATGGCATCAAATTAAAACATTTCAATATTGAGAGCCTCTTCCAATTTGTGATAATTCGCTATTTGAATAAAATTGGCTCAAATGTGTGTGCCCTTAAAAGGTACCATGGGGTACAGGAATCCGTTTTGGTTTCAAGACCCTGGTTCACGGAGGATACCAAAAAAGTCCTAGAAAGACAAGGTAAACTTAACTATGTGCATTTAAAAATAAAAAAGAGGAATAGTTTCAGCGAAAACTATAAGGTACCACAGGGTGAGATTATAATTTTCCAAAGGGGGGTTCGTTTAGCATGAAACACTTGAAATAACTCAAGGACAAGTTAAACAAGAAAGTAGAAAGAAAGGGAGGTGATAGAAAACTATTTCTGCAAAAAAGTTAGCAATGACTGAGAGTCAGACCTAAAACATTTGCTTTAAATGAGTGTTTTTAAATGTCATTTCATAATATGTTTCTTAATGCTCTTAATGTCTTTCATTTTTGTAAAGCACTTTGAATTGCCTTGTGTTGAAATGTGCGATATAAACAAACTTGCCTTGCCTTGCCATGCCTTGCCATGCCTTGCCTTGCCTTGCCTTGCCTTGCCTTGCCTTGCCTTGCCTTGCCTTGCCTTGCCTTGCCTTGCCTTGCCTTGCCTTGCCTTGCCTTGCCTTGCCTTGCCTTAGAAAATAAATAAAAACTAAACCAGGTCTGAACATTCTTATATTGGCTGTTTTTTCTTTTAAGCTTGGCCAACAGGCTGTCATTGGTGTGAACTCATATGTGGAAAGCTTCAAGTTGCCGGACAGTTCACACTCTATATCCAGACAGTAACTTTTAGTCTTGTCACTTTCTGCGTGTCTCCTTCCTATGATGGATAAACTATTGGAGACATCTTCCTTCCACCTGCTTCAAAACTGTCAAATTGTCCAAAAAGATCTGACACATACCTGGTCATGGTCTATTGACTTTCAATTTCAATTCTTACTCGTGCAGCACACCCTCAAATCTTGGGAGGGGATTTTCACAGGTTACCCAGACATTCAGGCTTGAACATTGTCATTTTTAGAGTTCATGGAACATAATGCGTAATAACACTTTGGTTAATATGAAAACATGAATGCAAAATATTGGCATAGTGATGAGCTAACCATTTTTAAATCGAGTAAGCAAATGTATGGCCGTGTCATTAGGCTGCATACATTTTAATATGTGCATGCATTATATAATGATGAAGAACGGTACTGATACAAAAGGGCCTTTCATAAAAATATCAAATGATGTATTTTTTTTTTTTATATATTTTTAAGAAATACATTTTCATCAATGTAAAGTGTTAAATTATACTGGTGATACCATTTTTTTTAATAAAAATAACCCACTTGGTCTAATGATTAATTATTCTGTAAGCTAAGTAGACTTTGGAGATACTGAGGCAATGAGGTTGAAAATGTTATTGGCCTCACAAATGTGGTACTTGTTGTGAGCCTTTTGAACTGCATTGCATTATAGTGTAAAGGTGTCCTCTGTAACGGTGGCTTTAAGTCCTGGCATCTGAGGTCATCACGGGAAGTTTAGAGAGAGGGAGGGCGAGGGAATCAGAGGAGAAGCAATTCATGTTACTACAGTAGCAGTAATAAGTCTGCAGTGTGTGTGTGTGTGTGTGTGTGTGTGTGTGTGTGTGTGTGTGTGTGTGTGTGTGTGTGTGTGTGTGTGTGTGTGTGTGTGTGTGTGTGTGTGTGTGTGTGTGTGTGTGTGTGTGTGTGTGTGTGTGTGTGTGTGTGTGTGTGTGTGTGTGTGTGTGTGTGTGTGTGTGTGTGTGTGTGTGTGTGTGTGTGTGTGTGTGTGTGTGTCACTGTGTGCTCGTGGTCAGTGTGTGTGGAATGTGTGAACACGCTCTACAGTAATAACGTATACACTTGTTGGTGTCTCCAGTTCATTTATCTGCCTCCATTCAGAGTGACCTTCAGCTGCAAGGCCTGCACACAGATATTTTCCACAGTGATGCACACACACACACACACACACACACACACACACACACACACACACACACACACACACACACACACACACACACACACACACACACACACACACACACACACACACACACACACACACACACACACACACACACCCACTCACACGCGCACACACATCTCACACAAACCAAAAACAGTCCTAGACATCCATATGGACAATAAACCACAGACACACTTTAAGGTGCTAATGTTCCACCATTATTTTCATTCGTTTTCGGAATACACATTACACTCATTACGTGGCATTTATTCAATCTCCAGTATCTGGTGTAAATTATATAAATGATCAATGTTCTGTTGAATGGTTAAATGTGTAATCCGGAAATGTTAGTCTATCTCTTTCCCTCTGTCATTCTGAGATAATAGAGTTAATATAATATATTAGTCCCGCAACTTGAACTTGAACTGAAACGTGGTTAGAATAGAGAGAGCTGATTTATAAGCGTTGCCTGATTTGTGAATAGGTTGTTCAGCAAATATAAATCATGACCTTTAGCACACAACATTAACACTATTAGCCCTATACTAACTATAAGACGACAACATTTGCACAACCATAAATCAAAGTTACTCATACATAGAAGAACTATCCTATTTACTAAATATTATTACTTTAAGAAAAACGGAAAATCAACACTGGTAATGCATGTTTTCTTCTATGGTTAAGGGAAAATTAAAGTATTGGTATCAGGAGAGAAATACTGGATGTTATCCCACTGATGTCAGGTGTTCATTTAATGTGTTTTTCAGTGATGTACTCACACACTCTCCTTTCAAACTCTTGGACGCGGATCATTCAGGGAGCACGGAGAGATTTTCTCTGACTGTAGCCATATTTAATAATGTCTCGCTATCAACAAGACATCCCGTGACACCATATTTCTCAGCTGCTTGACGGATGGCTCTGGTCCCTTTCTGCTAAAAGATGCTTTCCAATCCTCTGGAATGTATTTCTCTGTCACATAAGCTGGCAAAAAACTCCTAAAGGGCGATCTTTTGGCCGAATGGTACTTCTACAGACAGACAGATAAAAAGCATTCATAGAACAGACAGGCTTTTTTATTGTCTGTTATTTTCTTTCTTTATAATGAAATTGTGCTAACAATAGAACTGTGATAACAGAACGACCTGAAAAATACAGTTTTCTCACCAAACCTTTTACACTTTAGATTGGTGGATTCATTCAGATATCATATAGATATCATATATGCTTTATTTTAGCTTTCATTTTAGAAGTTGTATACGTTTACCATATTCAGAAAACTAGTATGCCAGCAGACAACTGTTTGCTTGGTAAAGATATAGTAGAGTAATGGCATCCTGAGTAGAGAAATAATTCACTCTGCATCTGTGTTTGTTTGTAATTTTGTCAGTGGTTCTTTCACCTCTTTTTAGGCCTATTTTCAATTTGGGCATTAATAAACTTTGTGAAAACATCAACAATGTCAGGTAATCTTGAAAAATTGCTAAAAACGTTTTTTATACCTGGCTGTAGTTTTTTGATTGATAAAAAGAAACAGCAATGGAAACAGAGTTGAAAAATAAACGAAGCCCTTGTTTTAATGTGGGCATTAAAAACCTTGGAAACAACTAAAATGTGAGTTAATCTTGATACGTCACAAAAACGTTTTGTATGCCTGTCTGAAGTTTTTGGATTGATAAAAACAAAGTGAAATAGAAACAGACATTTTTGAAAGTTCAAGAGGACGTAGAAAAGTCTACTCCTAACTAAAGAGAGGAATAGTAGCAGATGACAGATTATTTATTGATCCACAGATACCTGATGTGACCTCTCATCAATACAGTACATGACACAAACAGAGTGTTCCACATGAACTCTGACTTACGAAATAGCCCCTTTAGTACTTATAGTGAGAATAATGTTTAATTTGTGATATGTCTGCAGTGGTAGCCTCTATTAAACAGCACATCTAAACTTGTGAAATGTTTACAATAATACAGCTTGTTTAGTGCAAGGTTTCACCCAAAAAATATTAATTTGAGTAAACAAAGTATTTGTTTTGTTGTTGTTTTTTACATTAATAGGCTTATGCAAAAAGGAAAAAGTATTTAATATATCATTTATAGAAGTGATTTGACAACCATTTGAGGTTATATTTAAGCCAATAAGCCAGTGTGGTTTAGATAAATGAAGCTTTAAATTCTAAAACGGTGTTTTATGAATTATGAATTCTGATGATGACACATCTTCTCTGAACTCTTGAACTACAGCATGAAGGAAATGATTTATTTGTATTCAGTGCCTGTTAATCATAAATTAGTTGAATTTAAAAAAAAGTAACGGCACATCAAACATTCAGGGAGATTTGTATTCCTGAAATATCAATCAAACCTTTCACTATACTGTGCATCCTAATGGGAACAGTAAGACAAATGTGTGGGTTAATGCACTTCCGTCTTAACTCAGTGTGAACTCTGTTTGCTTCAGTTTTGGCATAAATACTCTATGTGAATATTTGTGTGCAGCACATCCTTTTGCTATTGGTTACCTCCTACATCGTAATTTGACTTGTGGTTTCACTTCCTCACTGCACCAGTAAAACACTACTTACCTCATTTACTTATTTATGTAATCTTTAGTTTAACTTCTGATCCTTTTTCACTTCAATCTTTCAATTGGCCCCTCCTGGGTTGTAATCATCCCTCTTTCTATCTGTTCACTCCCAGCATAAACACTATGATGATTTATTTCTATCTTTCTCTGCCTTTAACTTATTTTCGTGGCTTTATTGTGTGTTGTCTGAAATTGTTGCTCTTTAGAAACCAGCTGGGCCTCAAGGGAAAGGAACAACTGACAGCCGGGGAGTAAGACAGGGAGGTGAAGGGGATGACTGACAGGAAAAGAAGATAGAGAAATCATCAATGACAGGAAAAGGAAAGGCATGAGAGGAAGAGAAGAAACACAGGGGTAAAGACAGGGAGACATTTCTGTGTGTTTTTATATTCCCTTTTATTTTTTATTCAGTACTTTTTTTAGTGTGAAAACACTCCAAAAACAGTTTAACACTTGGTTCACTGGTTCTGACATCCACAGGGGTATTTATGTATGAAAGGTTTGGAAAATGTAGGATATTTCATGCCAGTTATTGATGGATCCATCGTCCAGCACTACTTTTCCCTGAATAGCTGCTGCAGCCAACAAAGCTTCATCAGTATACGCCTAAATCATGATCAGGGATTTCAAATCCCTCAAACATATGCCCTGTGGCAACATATTGTGGATCAGTTTACCGGTATGTTTGAATGCAGCATTGTTATATAACACTTCTTCTGTCAAATGTTTGGAATTTAAGTATAGCTCACTCCAAAGACTCTCAAAAGACAGGTTCAATAAGTAATGCAGAAGAGGCTGGGTTATCCGACTTTTAGTCTCCTGTTAAATTCTAACTCCAAAACCATAAGGGACTGTATTTCCCATAATGCAACTCAAGGGTGGCTGTTATTTACCCCCCCCCCCTCACCATAATCTCAAAGCCCTCTACTTTGGAATGCAGGGTTTCTATTGCAGGGCTAGTATCGCTCTGAACTTGGCCTTAGTCATTTTTCTGAAATGAGACGCTGGTATCCATCTTTACTTTGATGTTGTATAGCACTAAGCAAGCTACAAATGAAGGTTGTCTACTGATGATCTTTTTCTGAAGATGATACCTTTTCTGTATAATTTTCACATATAATGAAACATATTACCAAGGTTTCATGATAACCTGTACCATCGTTTTGGTCTCTGGAGTGTTTACAAAGAGCTTCGTATTACAGACCTAGTTCATTATTTTTGAAGGGCCCCCTCTGCTTTATAAAAGCACAGCTGCACTTCTTAGTTATCTGTTTGAAGAGTCGAATCAAATGCAAACAAAAGAGTGTTTTGAGCATACATGAGGGAAACAATCTTTAAGACCTGTTTTGTTAATTCATACATTAATTAGGACTCTCCTCAAAGGATTCTGCTAAAAAGACTGTAAACAATAGTCGTTTTATGATGATTGGTATATTTTATTGTTTTTCTAAATATTGTCCAAAATTATAATTTCAATTATGTAGGCTATGTTCCAAATAGTGTTGATGAATATATTTAGAGATCACATTTTTGTCCAAGAATAATCAAAAAGTCCGAAATGAGTCACATTGGAAAAATAGGTCAATGTGTTAAGCATATTTAATGAAGCTTAATAACACAATTATCATAGAAAAGCTGAATATTGAATAAAATATTGATTTGTACAAAGCGGCAGATTCTGAGGCATCTTTTTAAACACTTTTTACTCAGTTTAAAATCATTCTCAAAGTAATTGCAATATCATTATCCAAAAGCACAATTGTTCTGTTGTTTGAAGAACAGGACAGAGAACATTGAAGAGCCAACAGAGTAGCACTGCGCAACAATATAATAACCAAAGACTATAAATGAAACACGGAACAGATCAAAACCAACCAAAAGATAGTTCAGAAAATACAGAGCAAAGACCGGAGAAGAATAAAACCGGAAAGGACAGAACAGAGGAGAAGAGGGCAACGCGTTTTATCTGGTGCAGGGCTGGAGGGTAACTCACACCAGGGAACTCTTGTCAATAAAAGCTTTAGGTGTGTGTGTGTGTGTGTGTGTGTGTGTGTGTGTGTGTGTGTGTGTGTGTGTGTGTGTGTGTGTGTGTGTGTGTGTGTGTGTGTGTGTGTGTGTGTGTGTGTGTGTGTGTGTGTGTGTGTGTGTGTGTGTGTGTGTGTGTGTGTGTGTGTGTGTGTGTGTGTGTGTGTGTGTGTGTGTGTGTGTGTGTGTGTGTGTGTGTGTGTGTGTGCACAGGTGCGCGTGCGTGCGAGAGCGCGAGAAAGGGAGCAAGACAGATAACTTTTAAATATGCCGAATTAACTGAAATCACTTGGTGCATCTCTGGCCTAGAAAGTGCCAGACAAACACTTTCTCAGCAAACTCAGCTCAGGAAATATGTGACTGGCACTGAACACACAAACAAGCACACACAAACAAGCACACACACACACACACACACACACACACACACACACACACACACACACACACACACACACACACACACACACACACACACACACACACACACACACACACACACACACACACAGGTTGGGTTGTTAGTGCCAACATTCGTCTTTTTGTGAACTTTATGGGTCAGATAAACATCGTTAGTCTGATAGTACTATACTGCCAATAAGAACACTGCACCATTTCTGTCCTCCCTACTCGGTTAATTTGAATGTGATTTATCGTTTATTCATGTTCATGGGTTTAGTTGAAGAGCTGAGTCTATTCAATGTACCTTAGACCAGTGGTTCTCAACTGGTCAGGCCTCGGGACCCACTTTTTCCTTTGTCAATAGATCGCGACCCAACATTTTGAACCACTCAAATCTATTCAACAAAAAATCGTGCAGTAATATACATTATTAATTAAGGTGAAGTACAGTGCATATATCCCTTATATCCCTTCACATAACTAAAGTATGCTTTTAAATAAGGTTTAATGAGATGATGGAATCAAAGCTGAACTTTATAACATAAAAAGGCACACATGCTGAAAACCCAACCCCAGAACGGGGGTCTGGGGGGATTCTCCCCCAGGAGATTTTTTAAAATGCTAACATATAAACTACCCATTCTGGTACACTCTATTGCTACCCGACATATTAATAATATTTTATGCCATTGTTTGTTCTTCACTTTGTTCTGACAGCTTGCTGCTCCACTCAGTATACTATAAAGAATAGTTCTACCGCAAATGTATTCTCCGTGGGGACTTCCGGCAACAATCTTGATTCTGATCAAAGGCCAGAAGACTCGGAAAAACATCAGCAAAGATGTTTTATTGAGAAGATGATCACTACGTGACAGAAGTTTTCAAAACCGTTCATGGTCTCCGGTACTTCCAGTCCAACACCTACTGCATGCACAGCGTTGACTTTTTCCAAAAAAAAAGGAAATATTTTTTTTTCTAATAATTTTTCTTCACTCACATCAAAACATCTTTCTGAAATCCATCCCCACGTCCATTTTAGGAAACAAAACACTAGATCAGGTCCTTTGGACTGATACAGTTTTTCTGAATAGACTGCAGACAGTGATGGAAACTCCTTCAACGACGACTATATCGGGGGGGGGGGGGGGGGGGGGGAGGTTGGTTGTGCAGCACTTGGCCTGAAAGACAGAATGACAGATTCAGCAATGACATTTAAAGTTCAACATCCAACGGCTGATTGATTTGTTGAATACAAGAAGAAAGACGATTCGTCAGATACGGAGACACCTGGAATTTGTGATGATCTGCTTTGATGGTAAGCAAGAATGTTGAAACTGAGGTTTGATTGCAGGGGAATGTGAAAAATATATGCTAAAAAGATACAGATAGGAACATGGTAAAAATATGAAAAGGGCTTGCAATCATTTCAAGCCAGGGGAAGGTCCAATGCTTTTTAAGACATGCAACATTAAACATACTGTACTGGGCCCCATCATCCGCAGATTTATCTGCACAGTAATGATATAATGCATAAAACCCGATTATATTTTTATTCCATCCATAGCTCAAATTGAGGAGATTCTAACAGGGCAGTTTGGCTTCTCAAATATGGCCAATAGAAGACTTAAAGAAATGTACCTCCACACGTCACCAGCAAACATGACTCATATGTTTTGGCCTTGTCGTCGCCTACAAGGATAGCCTACTGGACAAGCATTTTCAAACACCTTACTGAGGCCTTGGACGTGGTATTGACACCATGTGCAGAAACTGCCATTTTTGGAGTACTACCTGGCCATCGAATGTTAAAGAGGAAAACTAAAGACAGTATAGCCTTTGCATCTATCTTGGCACATAGAACAGGGGGGCCAACCCGCGGCTCTCGAGCCGCATGCGGCTCTTCAGTTCATATCGAATTATATATGTGTGAGTTTGGGGGAGAGACACTGACTCCTGACTAGTGTTGCACGGCGTACCGATACGCGTACCGCGTACCGCGTACCGATACCGCGATACCCTGCCGTTAAAAACGTTACTATTTCCTCCATTTCATTAGTATCGGTAGTACTTTAAGAATGACGGGGGACAGTACTCCGGTGAGAAAGCGCCGTTTTAATAAGAGCCGTGTGTGTTCACCGCTCTGCTTCCAATCAATGCACTGCAGCCGTGCCTGCAGTCCCTCCCCTCTCTCGTGCACGCGCTAGTTGCCAGAGCATGTGAGAAAACGAGAAGCCTGCAAGTGGGAGTGCAACTGCCGCTGCGCCTCGGCTTGTTGACAAAAAAGACGCCAGAAGCGACATTTTGATGTATTTTAGCTATATCTCTGACAGTGAGGGCAAGCCTACGGACACCACAAGGCCTGTCTGTAAGAAATGTATTAATTTGATTTAATACGAATTATTGTCATTTATTTTATTTATTGTTCTCATTGTTTAAAAGTTTGTGTTGTAGTTATGGTTCTGGTGTGAAATAAAGCACAATAATTACATTTAAGACTGTTTCCCTTTTTTAAAGAAAAGTATCGAAAAATAATCGGAATTATTGACTTGGTATCGGTATCGACACCAAAATGTTGGTATCGTGACAACACTACTCCTGACAATTAAACCTGATATTTAGTAGGTCTGTTAAGTATTGAATGCTTATAATTCTGACGTAATTTGGCCGGTCAAAGTTGTTTGGGCTCGGATAAAATCGCTCCGTTACTTTCGTCCCGTGTTACTTTCGTCCCGGTTCTCCCTACGTGTATGTGTGGTGTCAGGTGTCAGTATGAGAGGATGACAGCGCGTCTAATTTTGATGTGGCCCAAGAGCCAATCACAATAATACCTGCGATGCAGTGAACCAATCACCTTTGAGGGGGGGAAAACCTATCGTTGATTAAACACTATCCAGTGTTTCCCCTACCATTGTCTTGGAGGGCGCTGCGCTCAGCCAACGGAGCCCCCGCCCCCCTGAAATTCAAGGTGTTTAATATATATAATTTAAAAAAATATATATATATAGCACCAAATTGCAAATAATCTATAACTACTGTCACTTTTCACATTGAACATGTGCTCTTTTATTAAATAAACTAAACACTTTCATTTTAAGTTGTGAGTTTAGTGTTTTTAACCAAACACTGATGCATTAATCAATAACAATAATCCACAGCTCCTCTCTCTGCTCCAGAGGATTTAAAAAATATATATCCCAATGCCACAAAAATGCATCAGTGACGTGGTTGAAATCTTGTCTCCAGAAAACAAAAAACTGAAACAAGCGGTATCAGTGACTGTGTGTTTGATGTGGCTCTTTGCAGTAAAATAGAAAAAATGTGGCTCTTAACCTCTGACTGGTTGGCCACCCCTGACATAGAAGAATACTCCTAGAATGGAAATATTATATACCACCTAAAGCATCTCTATGGCTTAAATATTTAATGTTGTACCTGAACTTGGAGAAGATTAAATATAACCTGAGGGGCTCCTCAAAACTATTTGAATCTTTCTGGGGCTCTATGATAGCCTACATAGCTGAACTTAAGACACTAAATTAAGAAGAAAGGGAGGGAACTACAAATGTATGTGTATGTTTTTTTTTTCTTTTTCTTGTGTCTCTTTTTATGTTTTTAAAAAAAAAAAAAAAAATTATTTGTTCTGTCTTTGTATACATGTATGTATGTAGGTACGTGCATGTATGTGCATGTGTACATTTGTATGGGTATGTAAACACATGTATGTGTATGTGTATATGTGGGTATACATACGTATGTGAGTATATGGGTACATGTATTACTGTTACTATTCTTTATTCCCTTATCTATACATTTTCTTTTAATATTATCTTCTACATTACTTTACTTTTACCTATACATGTATCTATTTTATTTAGTTAGTTATTTAATTTACTAGCCAGGACCCGGAGGGGGGGAAAGGGCGGGAAAATATATATATATTGACTGTATAAATGTAAACTCATTGTGCCTGACTCAATACAAATGTTTCTTTTTTTTTTAAATGTACCTGCAGTCAGATTCAATAGGCTCCTCTACACACGATGATTCTGTTGGAACGTTGTTTCTGATACCCCTGTGATCCTTAGCCAAATACATATTAGAGACAACTAACTTGCCTTAACATAATGAAAATTGATTAATGCGATTGATAAAAGAAACAGAATTTGCAAGTCATGTATTAGATTATCCCCATTCATGCCATACCTGACCAGTAGATATCCAACATGAGTTTGATTCTCAGATTTTCTTGAGATCAGCCATCTGCCGGCACAGCTGCTCATCATTTACTCAATGGTTACTCTGTACAAGCAGTTTCCCAGTGGCTGCACTCCATTTTGCTGTGCCAGTGTGCTTCATATTTCAAGGGCAGGAAAACCCTTTACCGTAAACTGCAGGGGGCAAAGGAGGTGGCAAGTATGACATCAGAACTCTGAGCTAAAGAACAAACACTGGCAGGTAGTGGAGATGCTTCCTACTGAGGATGAGGTGTGGAGGAAACACAGCGTGCGTTCATCCTCTCCCATGCAACAAATATATAAAGAGATGGAGAAAAAGTTGGTCTGTTCAAAGAAAACAAATTACAGCAACTAAACTGACTTGATCAAAACATTTTTGAAATGAAGTCTTATCTTATTGAAGACAAAAATGAACCTTTTACTGCTTAACAACATTTTGTTTTTATTTTAATAGATGGAAAAATGTCATTACATTTGAACCTCTCTGTGGTCTATCCTCATTACTCCAGAAATAATATATCATACACTGCTGAATTAATCCATGGACACCAGAACACTGGCTGATGTTACAGAGGGCATGAGAGAAATGGTGCTCATTAGGCCGAATTGTAAATGCACACTGGCATATCTCTTTGTTTTATAATGAGTCTGCTTATTTGCTGCAGGGATTTGCACATCCCAAATACTGTACTATGAATTGTCTGTACAATACATCCAGTGTATTCTACAGCTGTCATGACACAACGCCGTGTGAAACGTGTTTTCATATGAAGCTGAGACGCTGGAGCAATAGTCAAACTAAATGAAAAGATTTTTGCTTTAAAGCAGAGAGACAAAGAAAGGGCAAACAACATAAATAATTGGTGAAGGTATTTTGTGCCATGTTGAAGGGAAAAATAAGAAGGTGATGACATTAGAAGTGAAGACAGAGGACCAGAGGTGAAGGATGGACAGGCATCAAACGAAGAAAACAGAATGAAAACAAAAGTTAAGGAAAAAATAAGGAGGAAGTGGAAACGAATACAACCTTATTATCTATTATCTAGCAGAATGATTGAATTTCCTATGAGGTCTACTAATTGTGATTTAGTAGGCCATACTCTTTAACAGTTTGGATGATGATGAGTATTTAAGTGCAGTTTATTGTTGTATGTAATTGGCACCAAAGCAGGAGCTTTTATACAGTTATTTGTTATGGGTATACAGTTGTTTAATCAGTTTTGTTTAGTTGCTTCTCATTTCATGCGTTTTGTTGGTTTTGTTGCCAAGTTGCAAAACAATGAATGAAGCACTTATGGCAAAGACTGCTATGTGAGTTGGGATTGCTGAGCACAAGCCTGGCTTTTATGAGGCGTTCAAATTCTACCACCCTGCAGACAGGAACCACAACAAACACTACAGGGATTATACAACCCTTTTAAACTCTCTTCCTGCCTTCATGTCTTTCTGTCCCACTCTCAGTCTGTCTTTCTTTTTCACTCTTTCTTTTTCTCTGGCTTGGTTTCCCTCTTCCTTTGTCGGGATTTCTCTCTGTCTCTTTCTGATTTAATAAAACTGGCAGCATAAAGGATTTACACTGAAAATGAAATCATTGAGGGAGCCAGAAAAATAGAAATAGCCTGTCTTAATCACCACATGCACACTCACTATCGCACACACGCATGCGCTGTTCCAGAAGCACCCACACAGAAAGGAATTCTCCATATATCATTATCACGGGGTGCCAGGCAGCAGATAATCCGGTAACAGTTGACATTTAGCAGCCTGTTGTTCGCAAAGACACATTCAGCAGAAACCCTGATTAAGGCTGGGCATTAACAGATTTTATGAAGGCAAGATTAACTCCGACTAGCAAAAGATACATGCCCTCGAAAGCTGGTAAACAACACAGGGCATACAAGTCAAAACAATAGGGCCTTCTTAGTTTGATTTATATTATTTTTCAGGTTGTCTGAAAGTAAGAAAAGGTCTCAAAGAGCAAGAGGATCAGAAAAGAGTTGGATTTGAACAGATTACATTGTACGGTAAAATCGATGGGTCCTGAGGAAGTGACATTTCCAACTTGCCCAGAAAAGGGCAGTACGGCAGTGCTTCTCATGTTTAAGCTCTTGAGTCATAAAGTTTGGTCATGGTGATTGAAGTGGCACACAAACTGCTGATGCGGAGAACTACTGAAAGAATGTTCTTGATATTAACTGCAGGCTAGGAACCCGTTTTAATAGGATGAAAATAAATGCCCAGGATTAGAACAAAATTAAGAACAGAGTCTATAGAAACTCTGATGAAAGTGAGCGGTTTGCATCCAGAAACCTTTGTTGCATGTTAATCTCTTCTTTTTTTTCTGTTGCCTATCTTCTGTTGCCATCAAGTGTAACTGCCGTATATAAGAAATAAAAAACTTAGATTTTTCCAAAATAAATCATGTCAGGCAGTCTGTGGTTGAGTTTAACAGTATTTATTCACAATTTGTGTAGATTTCTAAATCATTCTACTTCTCAGTCGACTACGTTTTTCTTCATATATAAATATATTGTTGGAGCTATATATCTCTTTATATTATTTAATAGTTCAACATTTATTCTCTTGCTGTTCATAGTGTTTATTGTAAATGTATTCTTAGTCAGGGTCATAAGTTAAAGTAGTCTCTATGCTTTTATTTTGAAGGCATGTTTTGGGCAATGGGTGATTAGAGCACCTGGTGTAATTGTATATATTGGAGACAGGTGGTGGGAACCAGAGCACTAGTAGGTAAACGGTTTTTTAACAGGGTGTTTCAAGCCACACAAAGGAAAGCCATAGGAAAGGCTAAAGGAAAAGAGATATAGGAAACCTGTTCATTGTACTTTGTTATTGGAATAAAATGCACAAATGGAGGTTCTTGTCTGGACTTGGATGATCATTGCCCTGCTTGAGATCCGCTAACTAGTGCCTCAGCGGCTGTTTTAGTTCTATAGGATTTTGGCCGCTACAGCCGTTATTTGATTTTTCAAATTATTATTATTCAGATTTTTAGGATTAACATAATAATAAACATCGAAGGTCACAAAAAGACATTGGTTTTTGGTCCCATGATTTAAACATTTTATTTTCCTTTCTCCTACAAGCTGTGGGGGGATGTGGCTCAGTGGGGTAGTGTGTTGATCTTCAGATAAGGGGAGAGCAAGTGTGAGTCCGACCGCAGTCAGCATGTCGTTGTGTCCCTGGGCAAGACACTTAACCCCAAATTGCCATGGGGACTACTGAATATATGTAAGTCGCTTTGGATAAAAGCGTCTAACAAGTGACATGTAATGTAATGTTTATATGCTTCTACCCATACTAGAAACTAATTGCTGGTACCAGAACAGCCAATAGTTTGTTTGGGTAAATCCTTTGTTAAAGGTAGACTAGGTAATCCACTTCAGAAACACTTTTTATTATATTCCATGGAATGCTCTTAACATCTTGATAGCAATGAATACATTAAATGCAATGACAATACATATATATAAATATTTCATCTGAAGCCGTTGTGCTGTAAAAAGCACGACCCGGCTAAAATAACTGGATGGCCTACCTGCCTGTCAGCATTCCATCTGTGCACAAACTTATTCCGTGCCCTCATTGGTCATGTGCGCGTCGTCCGTGTGTGTTGGAGGAGGGGCTCTGTAAGGAAGTCTGAAGGAAGGTCTGAATTCTAGCTAACTCGAGCTCGTTTCTCCATTCTTACCTACCCTACCTTTAAGTTAGATATTAAGATATCACAATTATAATATTTATCAGTTTTTAATATGGATGATGCACAAAAACTGAGTTTTTGTTGTTTCAGTCATTAACTATTTATTTATTAATTTATTTTGTATAAGCAAAACCAGGGGATATATGTAGATTGGTGTTGTTTTGTAATCCCATGTTGATTGAGCCAAATATTTGGCATGACTACAAATATAAACTAATGAAGAATGAATGTGGTAGTAATATTAACAACGCACAGGTAGTTTCAACTGGCCAGAACTGCCATTCATCTGATTTTCTGTAAATTCCAGCAGTGGATTTTCCTCAATATCCCAGGAATCCAGTGTAATGAAGTGTGTGTTTGCCTGTGCGTCTGTGGGCCTGTGTGTCAATGCAACAGCTCCAGGGCACATTCATCTGGCGAAGGAAATGGATGAGTCCAGCAAACTAATTACACAGCTGTGCTCATCAATGTGTATGTGTAATCACAGTCTCATCAGGTAGGGCTACTGAAAAAGAAGAGAAGAGAAGATCTTTCTTAAGGGTCAAGAACAATCCAACTAATGATGAACAAGGACAACTGACTCTGAAAGTGTGATATGTTGTATTTATATATAATATAGTTGGGTTGGGATAAGACATCTGCAAAGCCTGTTTCTTTTAATCTCCCACTTATTTTTGTTCTTGTTTTTCCCTTTACTGGCCTTTCTTCCTCAACATATGAATCATTGTCTTTTCTCTGCACCAGTGGCTTATTTTTCTACATTCTCCGCTTCGATGCAATGAAAAGAACATCTGCACAAAGCCATCACTCTCCCTCAAAAATACCCTGAGAGAGAGAGTGACATGGAGGGAAAAGATACAAAAAATAAAGAAAGTAGAACAGAAATAAAAGCCAGCGAGAGAGAGTGATAGAGAGCAGCAGAGTCAAGCATGTAATTACCCCTGTTGATTTTGTGAGTCAGGCAGTAAAATCCAGATTAATAGACGAAGAGGAAGATATTGAACGTCAAGACTTCTGTTATTGGCAATACAGGGTATGAGTCCTGCACATCCTGGCTCAAGAGGTACAACGATATTCACACAGACACTCTAATGCTCACTTGATCCTGGGAACACACAAGCGTGCAACCCACACTCAATCATTCACACACCTCTTCACGGATATTTGCACACACACCTGCAGGCACGCATGCATATAAACACTCCCACACGCAGTAATTATTTGGTTTGGTTTGTCATATTTCTTAGTCAATCACATGATACAGAAAATAGGATAATTGAGGTACAGGACAGAAAAAAAAGAGGGTAGATAAAAGAAAATGGAGAAATGGCAATTTGCAAACAAATACGGACAGATGGAGGAGTGACATCGTGGAGAAAGACTTCCAGAAAGGATTGTTTTGAATGGCAGAAATTGTTTTTCCGAGAAGACTAAGGATTTGTGTTTATCCTAAATGTGATATATGGCCCTAATTGATCTTGTTCATTTAAATTCTGATGTGCAGTCTCATTTTGCTCCACTCTTCTATGACAGAAATGGATTTTATTCCCCTTATAACTAAATTGTCACACCAGTCTGTGGGGAGTGCTTCTCCCGCTGTCAAAACTGCAAATTCCAGGTGACATGTTCTCCCAAGTGCCGTTTCACGTCCCTTTTGTACATTTTTTATGTAGTGCTATAAAAGTTGTAGATTTGGTATTTTCTTATGGCTTTGCTTTCATAGATTTCTCTTTTTATTGTAATGTCTCTCTTTATGTACTATAGTTTTTCAGCTAATAAAACAAGTAGAAGAAAATGAGTGAAGATCAGTACATTTGTGTTGTTTATGTTTAATGAAAGATAAATCCTCAAATAATACATTTACATTTTGTAAAATACGCTATATTGTTCCGGTTCAAGAGTTACTTGAGAATATTTATTATGCTCCAATCTGTTGGTAAATATGAATCTGAAGCAGGAGATGTCTAACTTTTAGGATAAAGACTAGAAACAGCTCTTGGCTCTCCCAGAAAGTATAACAAAATCTACCTAGAAGCACTCCTACAGCTCACTAAATAACATATTATATTCTGTTTATTTGATGGATACAAAATGTTACAATTTCAGCCAGCCGCAGTGATTTCCTGGAGTGGAACAGTTCAGTGTACAGTATACAGTGTTATTTGTATTTGTACGCTCGTAGGTGTATTTTGTTACCTTGTTCCTTCTTCAAAAAGCCAAGCTTACTTGCTGCTGGCTGTTGTCTAAATGGACAGACTCTCTGCAAGAAGCAAATTAGCATATTTCCCAACATACAGACAACTAGCTTTTTAATCATGTTTACCACTGTCTTTAACACGTTGAGCAAGAAATAACAACTCCCACTTCTGTTTCTGGTATATTTTGTTATAATACAGAAAAAATGAGGATAGGTATTGAACTTTGACCTTCAATTTGTCTGTCATGATGTCACACACACACACATACACATTTAACACTCAGTTGTAACAGGTTGCTCCCTCTGTGGTCATAAAAAAACAAGGTCACTGCACATCTTGGTCATGCCAACACAACAGTCAACCATGCAAGTAAAGTTATTAAATGGACCATCTGTCCCCACACGCGCATTCACACACACGCCAGCACACCCACATCTGCCAAACATATACAAGCATTGGTGCACACAAACCAACAAGAGAAAGGTGTTTATTTGGTTCTTTAGGGTTCAGTGGATTTTCAATTATATCTCTTTTTTTCCCCTCTTGCATTGCATGAATACATGTGGAAACTCATGTAGCACATACGTGCTATACAAGTGCATACAGATTCAAGGTTTTAACCAAAGTATATTGTCCTACAATAAACACCAACATGTTGGAGAGATTACTATAGCTAGTATATACGATATGTCAAATAATTTGTTCTTTGCAACATTCTAATTTACATGATGATGATAATGTCTAAATTAGAGTGTATGACTTGAACACGATAGCGTAGATGTAGGGTTAATGGATGCAAGTTGCTGTAGCATCCAAAACTATCATGTTGTTAACATTACCCCTGGCAAGACTGATGGTTTTCTCCTTTTGTTTATTTCCATGATGCTGTTAGCTTGGTGCTACATTTCCTGCCGGTAGAAGCTAAAGTTTCATTTAATTTAATTTCAAACCTTTATTTATCCAGATTGTCCCTTGAGATCATAGATCTCTTTTTCAAGGGAGACCTGCAGCAATTAGGTTCCACATGAAACATAAAACAACATAAAACAATAGAGGATATCATACAACATATTTACAAGCTACATTTGCATACTTATCAACATTTACAAATACCCATAGTTTCAAAGAGTATTTCACTTAGACTTGCTTTAAAAACATTCAGAGGAATAAAATTGCTCAGTTTCTCATTTTAGCTGTAGACTGTTCCAAGCAAGTGGCGATGCGCAAATAAAAGCTGTCTTAAGACAGTCCTTGCTCTTGGCACATCCAACAATACTACATCATGCGATCTCAGACAATAGCTGCTTGCAACTCTCTGTGTTATCAGTGAACAGATGTAATACGGGAGTTTACCCAACATGGCTTTATAAATAAACGTGTACCAATGACTGAGCCTCCGTACAGTAAGTGATGGCAAACCTGCCTTGCTATACAGGGTAGTGATGAGTATGTGCTTTACAATTTGTGACAAATCTCAGTGCGCTGTGATAGGCGGCATCTAACTTGTTCAGGCAATGGGCAGGTGCATTCATATAGAACAGATCACCATAGCCCAGCACAGGTAAAAAGGTCACAGAAAGTTGAAAGTATTTAATTTGATTTGACTACTCAGGGAAAGTTAATTTTTAAAAGTGCTAAATTCATTTTTAGACAAGACATTAAAATCCCCATGTTCCTGTTAAACCAACAATTTACACGAGTGATTCAATAATTTGTTTCGCACAGGGAGGCATCCTCCTGCACCACAAATCTGTAAATAAATGAATGCAATCACTTTGAATTTTAGTGACAATTACAAGACTGAAATCCCTCTGGCTGGATTTGATCATGAGTTAAAATTAACCTTCGTTCTCTTTCCTGATCCACAGCAGCTTTAAGACAAATATGACTCTAAATCCACCATGACGGATAACCTCGGCAAAATAAGATGATTGCAATGCTCTTTAAATCTTCATATTAAATTTAACCTTAGCATTTAAATCTGCATGTTAATTTTCACTGATAAAGAGAAGGTAAAAACCATATGCTCCTATTACGCTTGGTGTCACAAAGAGCATGTAGGTACTGTATCACAAAGGGCTGTGGGATATTCTATTTGTAGATGACATTTAGCTTAGCAGCTAAGCCCGATGCAAACCAGTGTTATCAGGATATCCCAAATGTTCGCTTCTTTATTATCATTACAAGTTATTATTATATAACTGAAAATTAACTTCTCTTCAATCCCCTTTGCGCCTTGTAGCATATCATAAACAAGACAACATATCCTGTTGAATTGAATACAAAATATTTATTCAAACTTTACCTTACCTTACCCCTAATAAAATATACTGTTGCTTTAATGATAGCATGGATACCCTTCCTTGATGAGTGGTGGAGACCAAGTGGGAAAAGAAAAACTCATGGTGAGATCTGCCAGCTGGATCTGCATGTGCAGTTGATCAGTTTTCAAGCCTGATCAGAAATGTGTCTGGATGCTGCTTGAAGGCTGGCTGGAGTGCAAAGCATGTATTTCTGCCAACCTTGAACATCTGCCTTGTGAGTTTTTCTCAGCAACAGCCAGCTCTTCCCCTTCAGTGATGCAAGTCATTTGCTTTTTGATGTTTGGTTTTCCACTTTTTCATGCTTTGGAATTTGTGCATTGTGATCATCTTGAAGAGGCTCAACATGCTTTTATCAATCATGTTGGATATTCTTTGTTATTATCTGCACAGGAGTTCAACTTAATGGATATGTTGGACTGGGACTTCTTAGTGAACATACATGCTTATCATTCTATTGTTGCCTCTTCCAGGTCTGTGCACAAGGCATGTTTAACATGGCCAGGTCACTCTTGGAAAAGAGATTTTAATCTGAATGAATCTTTTTTGGCATTTGCCACTGATTCAGTTGGCATTTAAGACATTTCTGTGATGCCACATTCCTTGCACATGTCAATTTTGGCTTTTCATAGCAAAGCAAGGAGAGACAGTTGGATTCAACCAACGAAAATAATTTCGAAGTCTTTCAAGATTTTGACAGATTGCAAAAAACAGAAGATGACTGAGGTTCACTTTAACAAGAGGCTGCTTTGCTATATTTAAGGATAATGTAGCCAAATTATTGAAGTGAACTTAACACTTAATTTTGGCATATTACTCTCAATGAATATAAGAAAGCACTGCGTAAAGCGAGAGCAGCCTACTACTCTTCATTAATAGATGAGAATAAGAATAATGCAAGATTTATTTTCAGCACTGTAGCCAGGCGATTGAGCCTTCTATTCCCATAGCACTCAGTAGTAATGATTTTATGTGCTTTTTTAACGATAAAATTGTTACTCTTAGAAACAAAATTAATGACCTCTTGCCTTTGACCAGTATAGTGTTATCAACAGCTCCCGTAAACGTAAGTTCTAATATTACACTAGATAGTAAACTAGAATGCTTTTCAGCCATAAACCTTGAACAATGAAATTCAATGATTCTCTCTTCTAAACCATCAACGTGTATCTTAGACCCGATTCCTATGTTCCACAATCATTCAAAGTAGCAGTAATAAAACCGCTTCTTAAAAAGCACAACCTCGATCCGGAGGTTTTAGCCAACTATAGACCTATTTCTAATCTTCCGTTCCTCTCAAAGATTCTTGAGAAAGCAGTCGCAAAACAGCTGTGTGATTACTTAAAAAACTATGATTTATTTGAAGATTTTCAGTCTGGCTTTAGAACACATCATAGCACAGAGACAGCTCTGGTTAAAGTCACAAATTACATTCTAATAGCCTCAGACAACGGACTTGTCTCTATTCTTGTTTTGCTCGATCTCAGTGCTGCATTTGATACTATCAACCATGATATCCTATTGCAAAGACTAGAGCACTTAGTTGACATATAGGGAACTGCTTTAGGCTGGTTTAGGTCTTATCTATCTGAACGCTCTCAGTTTGTACGTGTCAACGATGAATCTTCCACGCAAACCAAAGTTAGCCATGGAGTGCCACAGGGCTCAGTGCTCGGACCTATTTTGTTCACATTATATATGCTTCCGTTAGGCAATATTATAAGGAATCATTCTGTAAACTTTCATTGTTATGCGGATGATACTCAACTATATTTATCAATCAAGCCTGATGAAATTAATCATCTAAATAAAATTCAAGACTGCCTCAAGTTATTGTACTTGGCCCAAAGAATCTACGAAACAAATTATCTAAAGATATACTAACTATGGATGGCATTAATTTGGCCTACAGTGAGACTGTAAAGAATCTTGGTGTTATATTTGATCAGGATTTATCCTTTAACGCCCACATAAAATCAATTTCAAGGACCGCCTACTTCCATCAACCTAACATTGCAAAAATCAGGCATATCTTGCCTCAAAACGATGCAGAGAAACTAGTCCATGCATTTGTTACTTCAAGGCTGGATTATTGTAACTCCTTATTATCAGGGTGTACGAAGAAGTCAGTCAAGTTGCTTCAGCTGATTCAAAATGCTGCAGCTCGTGTACTAACCAGAGTCAGGAAAAGGGACCACATTACTCCTGTTCTGGCTGCCTTACACTGGCTCCCTATAGAACACAGGATAGAATTTAAAATTCTTCTTCTCGCCTACAAAGCCCTTAATGGGCAGGCGCCATCTTACCTTAAAGAACTCATTATAACCTACTGTCCTACTAGGGCATTGCGTTCCAAGAATGCAGGGTTGTTGGTTGTTCCTAGAGTCTCTAAAAGTACAATGGGAGCCAGAGCCTTTTCTTATCAAGCTCAACTTTTGTGGAATCAGCTTCCAGTTTGTGTTCGGGCGGCAGACACCCTATCCGTTTTTAAGAATGCGCTTAAGACCTTCCTTTTTGATAAAGCTTATAATTAGGGCTGATTAGATTCAGCCCCTAGTTTTGCTGATATAGGCTTAGTTTGTCGGGGGACATCTTACTTCTTCCTTCTCTCTGTCTATACCTGTGTGCTCTCATGTTCCGATTAACCCAGCTTCCCCAAATTTCTTTCTTTTTGGTGTCTATATACGCCGGGATCCGGAGTCATGGATGATCCTGCGGTCCTGTGTCATGGATCGAGAGTCCTGGATCTTGAGTCGTGGCTGTGGTCCTGGATAGGGATGTCCCGATCACCTTTTTTTGCTCCCGATCCGATTCCGATCATTTGATTTTGACAATTTGCCGATTCAGATTTTTCCCGATCCGGTCTTTATGCAATGCATTAAGAGAAAAAAAAGGAAAAAAAGCATTCAAGTTGTCCCTTAAGGTTATTTTTTTATTTAAATTGGATATTCTATCCAACATGGATATAGCTTCTTTTTTTCACAGCAACATTGGATCAGTTCAGTTGTGCAGCATTGGATCAAAACAAAAATAAAGCTTATCAGTACTCGTTAGCTTACTGCTACAATTAGACACTGCGCCCTGACCACTCTGTTGCCAGAATTGAGAGAAATAAGCAACCAGGTCTATGAAAACAACCCCCAAAGAAGCAACACATACATGATGTTGTGTAATTTAAAACCAAAGCTAAGGCCTCAGGATGACTTTAAGACTTGAACATGGTCTTTTTTGTTTTGTAACATTGAATACAAAACTTTAAAAAAGTATTTATAAATTAAAAAAAAAAAAAAAAAATCCCGATTCCGATCTTTTGAAAATCACGTGATCGACTCCGATCCCCGATCACGTGATCAGATCGGGACATCTCTAGTCCTGGATCATAAGTCCTGGATGGATATCCTCGTGGATTCATCTTCCTATTATACACCCATGCATTTCCAAACATTTGGTCTACCTATGTTGCAAATGTATTATCTTTTCAATTTACACACGGCATCTATTGAACGTCTGTCCGTCCTGGGAGAGGGATCCCTCCTCTGTTGCTCTCCCTGAGGTTTCTCCCATTTTCCCCTTTAAACTGTGGGGTTTTCTCCGGAAGTTTTTCCTTGTACGATGTGAGGGTCTAAGGACAGAGGGTGTCGTATTGCCATACTGATATTCTGTACACACTGTGAAGTCCACTGAGACAAATGTAACATTTGTGATATTGGGCTATATAAATAAACATTGATTGATTGATTGATTGAACACAATCTGAGGAGACGGTTTTTAAACATCTTCAGTTAAGATGACTAAATAATAAGCTGAGGGGCTCGCTCAAGGCGACAGATTGTGTGCTGGCAGAAAATCATAGGAGAATTTTGGTCTCAAGGTTTTAAACTTGTGGTCCCATTTATAAGTAATATATTTTATTAATTTTTCCACAGAAATTGCCTATTTAGTGGACACGCTTTTACAGTATTTTGTTAATGCATAACACACTGTTGTTTTGACTTGTGTAACAGTCTTTCCCTCGTGTCCTTGTTTTCCTCCAGGAGCTGGTAAACCCCTGGACCACACTGCATGACTGCTGCATCCACTTTGCAAATCTTCAGAGCTTTTCCTATTGCAAATTAGGCTGAAAGCTGCTGATTTGGGGAGAAAGGCTTTCAACACAACTTTGGAAGTGGTGGTAAGTGGAGTTTTACATAAAGGTACACTGATGAAAAAAAATGAAAAAGTTGACTTTAATTAAATGTATTATGTCAAAACATTTCACATTATTGTATTAGGTTCTTTGAAAGCAATAATACTTAATATTATTGCTTTCAGCTAACCGAATACATTAATGTGAAATTTGTTGACATAATACATTAAATTAAAGTCAACATTTCAGTTATTTCAGTGTATGTTGAAATGAATTGTATAGATGTATGTGGATGGTAAGCTGTTTGAAACCAATTTGTATTTCAAACTTGACAGGTACATAGTAACGGTCTCATTGTCAGTCTACTTTGAAACAGCTGTTCTCATAAATCTTGGACTCCTTACAACCGTGAAAGACATAAAATCCTTCACCAAAACCTTGTGATAACTTAATTCTAACATACTCTAATGTCTAATCTGCCTTGTAGAAGCACTTGGTTTGGCCTGACCGTAAGTCTCTTGTTTCTTGAACACTTTCCTTTCAAAGAGGGAAAAAGCTGTTAGCTATCAGGTCATCATAGTGGGCTCAGGCATTAGCAGTAAATGCCTTACATAAGCTATTAGAAACCGTCTGGCTAATTAAGTGCAGTCATGACTGTCGATATCTACCCATTCTGTCTGCCCATCTTTTTCCAGTCTGGTTCTGTATGCATTTGTATCACTGGTGAAAATTAACTAAGGACTCTTACATTTCCTGTTTCTTTATATTTTATAAAAAAGGGAACAATGATCCATTATTACTAAAAAGAAACTTCTACAAATGCATGAAAATAAATGTGTGTAAGCAGACATTTAGTTTCTTCTTCTTTTCTACCCCATTTATCAGCACAATGTTTCTGACAAGCCAACGGTTTATAAAGTAGATCAATTTAGCTCCAGCTTCAACAATAAAATGCTGAATATAAATTGATGCATCAATATTAGGAATCTAATTATTAAGAATACAAAACAGCATCTGACTCACAAGAATCATTTTGGGACACTGCAGAATGAAAGTCGTTCCCAATATGTCTACCTAATTCTTATATATTCTTACTTGTATTTTGTATTTTACACAGTTGTGAGAGTTCATTTTGAATGCTTTTTTCATAAACCACATCGTTAAAATAGTGGAATATGCAATACTCCAAAAAGTTTCAAAAGCACTTTTTGCTATACAGTTGAATTATGCAGCATTTTGTTAATGTGTAGCTTATTAATGTTAACCTAACCATGTCTTTATTTAACAACCTGTTTTCACATCACAGTCATAAAATGTATCGAGAAGCCTCTGCCACTAATGCATACACAAACACACACTGCTTGTCTGCAGTGTTAGCTGTACCCCCTGGTGAGTCTACAACGTGATGTGTTTCCTCTGTGGGTGAGATTTATATCGGCTGTCTGACAGCTGCTCTGTACCACGCGTATATTATTACACCACAGCCATCTTTTCGCTCTTCCTGCCTGCGTTATCTCATTGCTTTTCTTTTACATCTTGTGTGTTACGCTTTTGTCGCTTTTTCACAGTTCAGTGCATCTTTTAAAATGTCAGAATGACAAATTTGTTCATGAATTTAAGCAATTGTATAAAAGCCATTGCAAATTGTAGGAGTGATAGATTCATAGTTACATTTACAAAAAACGTATTAGTCTGTATGACAAGTTTTTCCTGTCTCCTTTTCTCCTTTTCTCTACTCTATTGATTTTCATCCCTCTTTAATATGCAGTTAAACCTGATACAGCCATTTTCCGTCTTCCCTCTTTTCTGTCTTTTTTTATCCTCATCTCCCCCCCCACCCCCCACAGTGTGGTTCATGTCCTCAAATCGCTGTATCATCTTATGCGTTTTCAGCACTCCACTGCTTTCCACTTCTAAAAAGCTCTCTTATGGGTTTATATTCCTGTCTTTGAAAGAAAAAGAACAGTGTAATGCTTAGAAGCTGGAGCTTATGGGAGCATGTGTGTGTTTCTGTTAGTGTGCTGCACCTTTAAACAGCAGGTGGCACTGCTGCTCTTTAAATCGTGATGTGCTCAAAGAGGACAGCAATATGTTACTGCTGTATAGGTCGATTTATTGTAACAGTAGTTGTGGTAGGGACAATTTTAGCATGACAAATTGTTTCTGCAGGGCAGACTTTAAATGCAATCATGTTAAAGGCCAGAGTGCCTATTAGGATCATCAGAACAGAGGAAATTTGTTTGTCAACAATGTAGGAAGGGGTTGTATGGTTGTGTACATTTAATTTGAATAAAAACTATGAAGGCAAATTTTCAAAGTGCAATGTGCTATTGTTGAGGTTATTCAACTGTACTATGTATAACATGTTCCTCTTGTTAAATGGTCAAGGAAGGAAAGCCAAGGAGATGCAATTTTTTTTTTAAAGTTATTACTTTTAATTGAATTCCCAGGGACCATGGATCATCTCCTTATTCTGATTAATGCCTGTATTGGTGATAAGAATTGTTTTCCATGAAGAAACAAAGGCTACTGCCCTTACGTCCCTGTACACACACTTAGACTCCGGCTCTCTTAACCTTCAACATCTATTGTCTTAATTCATTAATTTGGCAAATGTGTAGAACTAATAATAGAAACACAGTAAGCCACTGTTATGCGCTTTTAATGTCAGGACAAAATGCACATAAACATTATTAGAAATACATATTACTCATCACTCTTTCACGTTCTAGTCCATCTACTTGTGAGATCTCGCAAACCAAACACTTATCATAGAGGCAGAGACAAAAAATAATATTTGTTGTAGTCAACACTTTTGTTTGACAAGTCATTAGTAGTTTCAAGAAGAAGAATACATGTGAACCAAATGCTTGGGAAGAAAGAGAAAAGGGAGAAAAAGGAAGCAAAGAAATGTCATATTCATAAAAATAAATGGGCTGAATTCAAACCTAATTTTGAACTTTTTTACCAATAATTAAAACATTAGCACTATTAAAGTCAATACAAATACAATGGCAATCAAAACTAATTGTGTTTATTTTATTTATGTTTTGTATTCGTTTATATTACTACCCCTGATGTCAACTGTTTTGTATACAAAATAAATATGTTCTTGAATAAATAAAAGAGAAAAAAAAGAAAGAGAAAGCGCAAGGTGTGTAACGTGTAACTAAAAGGAGACGTTCAAGTGTAGCTCTGATTTCCGACAGCCATGAAAGCACCGTTTTCTACGTCATCGAGTATCCCAAAAGCCTCCTCACCAGGAAGTGGTACGCCGGAGATTTTCTTTCAGGAGTTGTTTTGACAATGATGGAGGAAGAAGAATTTGAATTGGCTGAGGATTTGGAGGCTATTCTGCATCTCACCCCAGAGGTGCAACTAGCCATTGAACAGGTAGCCGTTTGACCTTCGGTTACTATAGCAACTTTTAAACAGTGTTGCTGCTCATGCCTATAAACCAGCCTGTTAGCAGGCTAGCTCAACGTTACCGTGCTGTCACAGCTAGCCGAAACACCTTTGGTTCCAAAACATCGTCAGGTTGTTTAATAACACGAGATTAAAAGGCAAATACATCGTAAAATGTCATTGTAATTACATACGTCCCATTTATCAACTTGTCAGTGTATGCTTTCAGTGACAAGCCAAAACCGGTTTGCATGTTGAAGTATGCCAAATTACTCCATCAAATATTTAGTGAAACGTTGTCAGTAGCGTACTTACTGGACGTAATGTGTGTTTTGTGTACTAGGTTTTCCCCAGCCAGGACCCACTGGACAGAGCAGACTTCAATGCTGTGGAATACATCAACACCCTATTCCCCACCGAGCAGGTACACTTTATACATGCATGGGTACACTGAAGTGATAAAGACTGTTATGCTACTGATATCCATTTGATTGGGGGGCAGTCAAAATATATTTGTCATTAGTGGGTTGATAATGTTTGTCTTTGGTTATACTGTTGTGGAATTAGTTTTAGGTTGGAAATTCAACATACTGATAGAAATACTAATATTCTCAGTTTCACAGACTGTCAGCTGTCAGAGGACGAACCCTTGAGCCCTCACTCAGGGGCTGTCAATACATTTATTACACCAAATCAATCTTAGTTGCAATACCTTAATACTCATATTAGCGGAAATGATGCTGATACATATATTAAAAAGGGTCTTGTTTTTCACAACTTTTTTAATTGCTGATCTGTCATTAATTTACTTAACAAAAACATTTAATCAAAAGATAATTTCTGTTTATTTCAATAGCTTTCATATGTGTAACTCCAAATTCATGCCAGCAATGTAATCTACACTGGACCGTTCAGACACACCTATTCCTGTTGGATTGAAGTGTTTCTTTTATTTTCTATGAAAACATTTTATGAACATTCTGCAGTTGTTGTATTGAAAAGTCTTGATTTTTTTCAAAAGCTTCAATGTCATGTGACCCAGTGACTCTATTATACATTTGGAAATATATATATTTGTAATTATTTGTAATGACTTCATAAGCGCAGTTTAAAGTCATATATTGTTTCTCACACTTTTATTTGAATAAACCTTAAGAACTATAAAAATATGCTGGTTTTCTTTATTATATAAACTTGTTTAATAATAAAAAATAGATGTGCTCTTCTTATCCACTGCAACTGTAGGAGACCTTTCAATTCATAAACTTGTGAATTTTCATAAGAGTAACCATATACGATTGAAAAAATCCCTGAACAAAATTGTGTACAACTTGTCCAGTGTAATAAAAATACAACTCTACATTAATCTAGATGTCACATGCTATGGCAGTTGTTGAAAAAATATCATATGTAATGAGTATGAATCTTTATGTATTGCACTTTTGGACGGTATACTTAATAAAGTGTCTGTGTATATACTCCATTTCCATGAGGGGTCGCTGTTACCCTATAGTTTGTGCTCATCGTATACATGGAAGGGCCCCTAGTGTAAATATGCATGAATTATTTTTCACCTAAATGGATTCTATGTGTACTATTTCATCAGGTAAGGTGTAAACCTGTGCTGCAGTTGAAATGGCTAGTTAAATAGATTTGTTTACCCTGAAGCAAAATTATTAGCTTTTTTAAAGGGACAGTTTACGTCAAAATCAAAAACACATATGTTTCCTCTCACCTGTATTAGTATCTAGACTGATTTGGTACTAGTAACCGTGTTGGAGGTAATGGCCAAGAAGATGTCTGTCTAGTGACTCGCAAATATAATGGAACTAGATGGCACTCGGCTTATGGTGTTCAAAGTGCAAAAATATACGTTTGAAAAAATCTGCTGCAATGTGTCATCAGAAATCATGACCCATTAAGTCAAGTTGATCTATAAACCTTTTTGTTTAGTAGTTTCATGTAGGAATTGTACTTTTGTCGTGAACTGTCCCTTAGGCAGACATGCAGTAAATGCTACAACGTGTGTATTTAAGTACAGAGGTATAATATAGGTTCAACAGCTGATTACCTGTGTTTGTATTTCCCATCAGTCATTGGCTAATATTGATGACGTGGTAAACAAGATTCGTCTGAAGATCCGGTGAGTTCATTTCATTGACTTGATGGCACATTTCTTGTTTTTGGTCATTATTTTACCCTCAAACTGACCGGAGTGCCCTTTGTGTCACATTTGATAGGCGTCTGGATGACAACATCAGGACAGTGGTGAGAGGCCAGACCAACGTGGGTCAGGATGGCAGACAGGTGAGTCGAGCTACAGTGGTTAAAAAAACTTGATCGACTTCAAATATGTTTTCCGGCACAGATGAATTGTGTCATAATGGCTAGAAAAAAATGTACGTTTATTTAATCTATGAAACATGTTTCGTTGGTTGTCAGAATTAAGATTTATGTAACTATTGAAATGTATTATCTTGTTATAGTGAAGATGGTGGAGCTGGAATTTTTCCGCAAAGGCTGATTGATATGTGTCCAATGTAACCATGGTGTATAAAGCATTATAGAAAAAATAGTAGACGTTACGCTATATGGGGGATGATAACACTGTTTTCTTATTGTACACGCAACCACAAGGCCTACTTTTCACTTATGGTTTTCAAAACAGTATCCTTTCCCTGAAGTTAGAATAGCGCCACTGGCTTCTCTAAAGCCATAGAAAGATGTTTTTCCCGCTCTCCTCCTCTTTCCTCTCTCCACATTGCTTCCATGGAAAAGGACAAGATGACTCAGAACCATTCCCGCTGCTCAAACTGCCCTTCTTTACGGAAAACACGTCTGGGAAATAGATTCTCGTATGTGAAAACGTAGATTTATTTTAAACCCTGGCTTTTGAGTCTTTGCCTTTTCATGTTGGATCATGATGGAAAAGAACAGCCCCTGCTGATTTAATACAGGTCCTCTTTTAGTCGAGGATTTGTGGCTCAAAGGGAATGTGACACCTGACAGGTGAGCCGTGTATGTTCTGACCAGTTGACATGATGAGGTGTGTGTGTTGTCGTCAGGGTGTCTGGCCCGGTGGCCCTGTCTTTCCCCGTTAGCTACTGTTTGGTAGCGGAAACACTCTAAATCCCTCCAGACCAATAACATTACACAGCCACACACAATCATTTTAGTTTGTTTTTCCAACCCCGCAGTGCCATTCCAACATTTCCAGAGGGAAAATACTTTCTGTAGACGGAAAGAGGTGTTCATTTCAAGACGGCGATTAAGACATAAAGCAATAGAATAAAACCAAAAGTATCAGCAATTTAGTCATTTCTGCTGTTGACTTATCTCAACTTACTCAGCTCAAAGCAATGCCCAGGATGAAATGTAAGATTATTGAAGAAGAATGGAAAGATCAAGACTGGAGGAGAGAGAAAGTGGAGGAGATTCTGGGAAATATTTCTCTGGTGGTTTTTTTCAGTTTGGATTCATATGCTGCAGGACTGAGAGTGTGGAAATGTTGTTCCCTTAGTGTTCGACTTAAAGCGCTGTTATTAAGTGTTACAAAGACTGTGTTACCTAGCAACCAAAAATCTTTGCAATAATTAATTTATGAAAAAACAACAGCAGCACGACAGATGCATACAGGAATGGCACTGCAAGCCGAATAGTTTACGGTATGATGTCAAGTGGCTTTGCGGCAGACTCAATTATTACATAAACTCTGTCATTAATCGGAAGCTAATTTCTTAACACTCCAGACTAATTCTTTTTTAATCTGCATTATTTAATGTGTCAAGGTAATACAGAGGTTATGCCTACAGTGCTGAAGGTGATTAATTGTTGGATTCTTCTGAGCAGTCTGGCTATGTTGGCAAATGTGCGATGAAAATATCTGTATGGTTGTAGCCTGCCAGTCAAGAGTTTCCTGCCACACACACTGTTCCTGTCTGTTGTTAAAGCAATTTGGATACCACATGCACACCTGCTCCACAGTCAGCTCAATATTGCAGCGCACCGCTAATGAATGACATAAAAGCCTGGCTCGGTGGGAATCTATATGTTCATGTCTGAGTCAAAGGATCTCATTAAGGAACCCAAACATTTGTTACCAGTTAATTCCATTCACATAAAAGCTGCAGTATGTAAAAAGGGGTATGAAAACACACCCACACACATACACATAAAGGGGCTTGCTTCCTGCATGGTTGGCAGTCTGGCATTTGTGTTTTTCTTTCCGTGTGTCTGATTTGTCTGTTTTTGTTTACATACTTTTATATAGTCACATTGGTACAGGGAAGGATGCAATACAGTATAGGCTGGTATTCCTGTAGAAACAGCATTCATGTCAATATTTATCTCAGAAAAGGTTGTTCAAAGCTTGTTTTAGTGTCATTGCTTTCCTGTTCTCAGAACTCTGTCTGCTCTAAATTCACTTTCAACGTTCGCCACAAATATGTTTCGTGACTGCATCAGTTTAACCTATTACATTTGTCTTAAACATAATCTGTAAACACCAACTTTGCCAACATTTTGTATTGCTTGTTAAAGGAGAAATTAAACAATTAAAGAAGTACGAGGCAGCTGGATACTAGGATATTTATATTTAGGCTATAAAAGAATGCATTAGAAAGTGGTGCTTTGGATTTCATTTACTGTCAGGCTTAGCTATGACAAAACAATTGTTTTAAAACAGGGAGTATTTCTAAACAAATCGTTTTATAAGTTATTCTCTGTTAAGTGAAAAACTCTTCTCTCCAAATGTTCTCCCTACAAATGTTAACATGATGGCAATGAAACAACCATTAAAATAGCCCTGATTGTAGGGCTGCTCGATTATGGCAAAAATCATAATCTCGATTATTTGGGTCAATAATTGTAATTGCGATTATTAAATGTGATTATTCATTGACTTTGAAAACATCAAGTTATTGGAAAAAAAATTTTGAACAGTATGTTTTTAACAGTTGATTACCCTGAACCTTAAGTATAATTCAACTGAAAAAATAAATTCTGATTAAAATACGATTAATTGAGCAGCCCTACCTGATTGGTCGATCAGATTTATTAGAATTGGCCTTAATCTCAGAATTACCATTCAACCCAACCTGTATGTCAGAAAGCTACACTAGCATCTGTCAGAGGGAGGAGTGAAGTGCATCCTGTTCACGCTCCTTTTGTACCTCTATAACACTACATATGTATGCATTGGAGCCCTGCTGATTATTGCATGTAAGGGATACACTGGGGAGCATATGTGTGTTTGTGTGAGAGCAGATAACATCTCGGGCTTAGAGGCGCCTGCTGGGCAGTGGTCTCTCTCTCTCTCTCTGCTCTCCTCAAGGCTAAATACAGGAAATGAGCGCTCGGAAGCGAGGCAGTTTGTCTCAGCTGAGCCTGCATGAGAGGCATGTGCCGCCTTGGAACCAGCCTCTCCTGCATGCAGTTTGTTTTCTGAACAGCTCCTCCAGGGAACCTCTTAGAAGATTCAGTGGCACTGCCTTCCGCTCAGATCAAAGAGTAATGACATAACCTGCATGCATTTTTCAAATTCATTTATCCAATCACCCGACAACCAATGGGTTGCTTGAAGCATAAAATGAAAAGTGCAACCTAGACTTTTTCCTCATCTGTATTAAAGAAGAGATCCTCTCTGTCCGGCCTCCAGGGCCGACTTCCCTAATGTAGTTTTAGTAGAGTAGATAAAGTGTGAGCTTAGTTTAAGATTACAAAAGTGAAACTCCTTGCCGGTTTAAATGTCAGAATGGTTTTGTTGTGATTTGATGACCTTGTCTTGGTGTTGCTTTGACTTTCACTGGGTCTCCACGACACTGTCACCAAGTGCTGCTTTTTAGCCATACTTAGGAAGCAGAGTGAATCCTCTGCTGTCAGTGAAAGCTGTATTTATGTTTGTGTGTATGTGCAAAGTTTGTGTCTGTTTGTTCACTCACTGTTTCTTAGACGTGCTTGTAAAAGTGGTAAATTCCTTGCACAGCTGGTGCCGGCTGTTAGCATTCCTTGGGTGCATGTGTCAGTCTGTGTGTGTGGGTGTGTGTGTAAATCTTAGGAAAGTCAAAGTTGTGTCGTAGCATCGGGCCAAGTGAAGCCAATTACCTTGGCATCAGATGTCGAGCACAATCTCTGTTGAGGACCATCAAAGAACAGCTGCCATGTCAGATGATGGGGAAATATTCAAATAGCACGTTAACTATCTTACAATTGTAACTGTCTGATGTTATCTAATCCCGTCTGGCTGTATAGGTTTTTAAAACTGCTAATAGTGTCTTTAGACTTTAACCTGTCAGTGTCAGATATCTAGTTAGCCTTCCAGATAGATGGGCGATTACTGTGTATATATCAGAACTGTGAACAGGCATAAGCGGGATATTTTTTTGTACATGGACCAAAGCCAGTAGTGAGCGGATAAGAAAATATCCCTGGAAATACGACCCACGCTGGCAAACCACAACTGACACACAGTTATTCCACACAGCCCTGCTTCTCAAACCAACTGTATTTTAAGTGTAACATGTTTTTTTTCTCATACAATTTTGCTAAAAAGTTCACATTATATGTATGGGATGACACATTTTCATTAAAGGGTTTCCCTGCTCTCTCTCATGAATTAGTGGATTAAAGAATATACAGTATAATAAAGTTCTAGACACCAGAGGGACATTTTATTGTGAGTTTGGTACAGTAGGTTGGCTCATTTGAAATATATCCACAGTACAATACTGTCTGTGAGAAAGGACACTTGTAAGGGATAAGAAGAATGCATGAGTTTAAATACACACCTTTAACGCCTCTCAGGTAGAAGCACCTGACAGCAAGGGATTGTTTTTTCTAGCTGTTTCCATGACTTGCCATTTCTCTACAGGTAGACAACTCCACTCATTCAAACTCAGCATATAAGGGTTAACTGAGTAGGAGTTTTTCTCATCTCTTGGTTCAGTTCTGTTTGTTTGAGAATAAATACACACTTACACTATCAGCGACGGCAGCAGGTGAAAAAAACGTATTCTCGGTATGTTTCAAATTTTCTCTGTTTGTTTTGGACAGGCTTTGGAAGAGGCCCAAATTGCCATCCAGCAGCTCTTTGGAAAAATCAAAGACATCAAGGACAAGGCAGAGAAGTCTGAACAAATGGTATGTTCACACACACACACACACACACACACACACACACACACACACACACACACACACACACACACACACACACACACACACACACACACACACACACACACACACACACACACACACACACACACACACATACACACACATACACACACATACACACACATACACACACATACACGCACACACACACACATACACACACACACACACACACACACACACACACACACAAGGTGGCTTGTTGAAGCTAATCAGTGACATGACCTGGCAAAGGGGTATACACTCTGTATCCTTCTGTTACAATAGAGGAGCGAGTTATTTAAAGTTGAGGAAGTAGGCTGGGTGTGTAGAGAAAGGGTGAAGGGGGAGGTTGGAAAGCAGACCCTGCCTCAGTGGCATGTAGGAGCAATGATTTCTCAAACCAGTGGGTGTGGGTTGTTTATCTTGCTCTATTTATCTTTGTCGTATCGCTCCATCAAATCGAACCACCTATATGTGTATGTCTTTCCCCATCTCTGAACATTTTACTTTCTCCTTATTCTGTGCGATATAAATGACCAACCTCTCTGACCTTTTCTTTTCCTGCGCAGGTCAAGGAGATTACGAGGGACATAAAGCAGTTGGACCATGCCAAGCGCCACCTAACTACATCCATCACCACCCTCAACCACCTGCACATGTTGGCAGGAGGCGTGGACTCTTTAGAGTGGGTGCAATCCCTTTTAACAGAATGGATCTAATTTCACCTAAATAAAGCATTTGGGATTGTTCAGAAGCTCTTCAGTTGAGATAAGCGTTCTACATTTTCTGATAAAGTGTTAGTTGCTACCAGTAGAAATACTCTGAACTGAATGAGGAGTTTTATTTCAGTCTAATATGATTTCAGCGGCATGTTAATAAAAAAATACGGGGTTCAAGCTTCTAATGTATTTTGATAAAACGTCTTTAAAATCTGTAAAAATAACATCCTTCTTTGTTATCTTTTAAGGATAGTGTTTGTATCCCCATTAGCATGTTAGGAAGGAATTTGCACATGTGAGAGATACGTTTACAGATGTGCGTGGCATTATGACTTGACAAAATGTAGCGTATCAAATATATTTTCTTTATTTAATAATAGAAATGTGTGTTGTTTTGGGTTTCAGAGCCATGACCAGAAAGAGGCAGTATGGTGAGGTGGCCAACCTGCTGCAGGGAGTGGTCAATGTGCTTGAACATTTCCACAAGTACATGGGCATACCCCAGATCAGACAGCTATCTGAGAGGTAACTGAAGTGCACACGCTAACACCTACACACACACACAGCTCTGGGGTTGAGTATCAAAGCATTTAGAACAGCTCATTTCCAGTAGCAAGTTCAGAGCCTGTTCTCTGCTTGCAGCTGAATATTCCACCGCTCGTCAGCAGAACTGTTGAAAAGTGGTTACAGTATTTGGATGGAGGTATTTTGTGTATGGCATCCTGTTTATGCAGATACAGTATACACACACGCATGCACACACAACTCCACAAATACAGGAACACAGAGGAAGGAAACACTGAACAGAGTCCCTTTATGGCCGGGATTCTTCCATTGTGAGAGATTAGGAGCATACTTTTTCTAAGGGTGCGTTTGTGTCCGCATGTATGATCTTCAATTAATGGTACATTCCAGAATGTTTGTTTGCTCTTCTGCCAATATCTGGAAAATACACACAGCTACACACGCACACACAGACACAAACAACAAAGTGCATTGTTACACTCTCGTTTCCCACAGCCCTGACTGATTTAATTTATATTTTTACTATTATTTTCCATGAACATTAAATCAAATTGGGACACATGATTCCTGGTCATGTTCAAGTTTAAAGCAGTGCTGATCCCCCCCAAAAAAGATGACCTTCTGTTCTGTTTTGACTGAGGTGTGGCCGAATAGTTTTTTACCAAATAACAGCTGTGTGGAAGAAGTGACTGGAGATAATAAGACAAGGCAGAAAGCTGGACGCAAACAGTTGAAAGAAAGTCATAGCAAGACAATAAAAGACTACATATTTGATTACATTCTGAACTCAATCTCTTTAAAAACTTTACAAAGAAGGCGTCAAGTAATTTTTGTTTTACTTATGAATTTTAATTTAAAAAAGTCACGGTAATAAATATAAAGCAATACAAAAGAAGAAGAATGGTTTGTTTTATGTGAATATTCTACATGGTTACAGTCTAAATGTATATTAGGGCCTCCAAATTACAATTCTCCCTTCCTGCCTTAAAATATTTAATTCAGTTAAGGAAATTGTTATTTAATTTGTCTTTATACTTACTATACTGAAAGTGCAAATGTCATAGTTGAACCTGATCAACTTTTTTTTTATCTTAATAAGCCTTACTCTTGTCATTGCTTAATGCTTCGCTCTCCTTCTAAACTTCACCATGACTCACAGTTCAGCTGACAAAGTGTTTTGTTGTGTACTGTATCTATGTACTGTACTATTGTGTGTGTGTGTGTATATATACTGTGTGTATACACATACATGACCTGCTGTTCTCTCTGACATCAGTGTATATGAGCATGAGACTCAGCTGAAACGGGAGCAATAGAGCATTGTTTGTTGTTACACTCAGTAGCTGAGGTTGTTAGCTGGATATTTAGCGGACATCATGCACTTGAAAATAAAGCTGCCAGTTAATTTGCCCTCCATCTGTGATAACATCTCTGCACCCTCTCCTGCTTATTCTGGACCATTGTCATGGCTTTGGGAGCTGTCCTTGGTTAACCCAGCCTGGAAGCCTTCAGGCAACACAGACCCTCCAAGCACTGGACAGAGAGTGTCTAAGGGGATCCTTTTGTTTAAGCACTTTCGGAACATTGCATACAGTGACTTTATAGTGGGTGAAAAAGAAACTAGCCACTTGTAAACAGTGTCTTTGTCTACAATCACTGAACAATGATTACATTAGGGATACATTACCTTGCTGTTTATCATAAAAGGTATTTGCCAAAGTAGCTAGGTGGCCAAATGTCATATGCCAAAAGTCTGTTGTATATTGGAAGCTTCCACATGTAATGGCTACCATTACCTTATGCAATTTGAATGATTGCGGAAACAGCTTTAATTAAAAGATATCATTTATTGGATTTCCAGAGTAAAAGCAGCACAGAGTGAGTTGGGGACTCAGATCCTGGCTGATTTTGAAGAATCCTTCCCCTCTCAAGGCTCCAAGGTAAGAGTTTCAGATTTGTTGAGTTGAATTTGTTTCTGTAAAAATGAATACCATTTCTCACTATTCAGACACTGTTCTTGTCTCGTTCCACCTTGTAAAAAAACGTGTATTGTTATCCATCCAGAGACAAGGTGGTCCCAGTAACGTGTTGAGAGATGCCTGTCTGGTGGCCAATGTGCTGGATCCACGCATCAAACAGGAGATCATCAAAAAGTTTATCAGGCAGCACCTCTCAGAGTACCTGGTATTATTCCAGGAAAACCAAGATGTGAGTAAGAAACTGATTTCTCGAATGAACAAGATGATATCTGTAATAGTACTAATACCATGACCTGTGCTCAGGTTGCATGGCTAGACAAGATCGATCGGCGCTACGCCTGGATCAAACGGCAGCTCGTGGACTACGAGGAGAAGTACGGACGCATGTTTCCTGAAGAGTGGAGCATGACGGAGCGCATTGCTGTGGAGTTCTGCCACATCACCAGGTAACGAAAACACCACAACATATAGCATAAAGACCCATGTTGGAAAAAGCGGTGCAAATGATCCTAGGCTATTACGGTAATTTGATAGCTTGTGTTTCGAGCCTATTTAGTGAATATTTTTGATGGTGTGTCTTTGTCCCTAAGAAAAGAGAAGAAAGAAAAATAAATAAAAGAACAATAATTAAATGTAATTAAATTAAAGAGAACGTGGCTGTGGAACATTTTGGCACTAACCACACTGGTATGGCATGCTTCTCGTGAGGCTTTGATTTGGCTTTTAGTGCAGTTGACGTAGGTGGCCTGCATGAGCCGCGACCTAGTGACCACACACTCAGTCTGTTTCCCTCAGCTACAGAAGGCAAGAAGAAGTGGGCACTGTGTGTGTGCTACTCTCGACTGCAGCTGACAACAAAAATGCATAAATCCTATCGGTGTCTTACGAGAAGCCTGAAAAGACATGTGTTTGGTAATAGACTAGGTGTAAAATAAAAGTACTAACAAGGGTCAAAGTATGGATATTAATATTCTCATAAGTAAGCAATTTCAATTTTTGTATCTTTTGTTTTTAAGGGTGGAGCTTGCCAAAGTGATGCGAACACGGGCTAAGGAGATTGAGGTGAAGCTGCTTCTGTTTGCTATTCAGAGGACCACAAACTTCGAGGGTCTTCTGGCCAAACGCTTCACCGGATGCACCTTGACTGACATACCCGGAGTAAGAAAACTCCAATAATTACATACAGTTGTACAGAATATAAACTCCAACTGCTTCCACCTTTTCAAGCTGAAATTGTCCAAACACATAGAAGCTTAAATCAGAGATCTTAATTGCACTTCTGCCCTTAAATAACACTTTTCTTACAAAACAACATTTCATCCAATCAAAATAAACGTTTTGATGCAGCTTGCTTTTTTTGTTCCATAATCACAATTACATAAAGCTGTTTGTTTTGTTCTACTCACACACACAGAGTCCTCTCTGTGTCACAGCATAAAGAAACCTTTTACTCCACGTAATGTTGTATGTCGAATTGGAAGCAATAAACGAAAAATGGACGGTTAATGATTATTAGTTAGTTGGACGTAAAACTCTGCCAAGCTTTTTCATCACTGACAATATTTAGGTTAGTCAGAGGCCCTTTTGTCCTCAGTTAGGTTTACACCAATGCCTGCTGGGCTCTGTAATTTGATCAGGGAATTTTGTTAATAATTGGATTTGCAGTTTCACCAAATCCTCCCATTAAATTGTCTACATAGAAATAGAAGAAACTGACTAAGTAATACTGAACAATTTAAGTAATTACAGAAATATTTATGCAAGTCAAGAGAGTCGTTAGCATGGGATGCCTAAGTGGCAGTAAAGCCCCTAATGCTGCTTTTAATAATTGAGCAATAGAAAAAATACTAAAGTTTATCTGTTGTTTTATAGAAAAAGAGGCCAGAGAGTCCTCTTGAATCTACTAACCCCTTCCTGGATGACGACGCGGGTGAGGATGTGGGCGCAGATAAGGACGAGGATCTAGCTAAGGTGAGTTGACCTGGAATGACCCCATCTGTTTTCTCACAATGAGATGTTTCTTCCTCTGATTCAGCTTTTTGATTGGATTGATTGTTTGTTCTTCTTTTTCTAAAGTACTCTTGCTAAAGGTAATACCACTGGTTTATTGGCTTATGCAAGTGGAACAGTTACGTAGCAGCTCAATTTAAATATTTAATGTTTATTTTGTTTCAGTTTTTTAAAAAAACCTTATAACCCATTTAAAGCAGGGTGGATTGGTGTCAACTGCATAGTCCCTTTTTAAGTTGGAGCTAATGCCTTGGTATCTGATTGTACTTACACATGAGAAGTGATTTCTACCAAGTTACACCACCTCATCTTTGAAAACTGTGCTCATATTTTGACCTTTGTTCGCTGAGCTGGAGGCAAATCATAAACTCACTGATTGATACTCAAAGGAGCTACAACTTAACTAAAATGCCTATTTGATGTCTCAATCCTTTTAGCCCAGAAAGCCAAAAGCGCCGGACAACCCTTTCCATGGTATCGTCTCCAAGTGTTTTGAACCTCATCTATACGTCTACATAGAATCCCAAGACAAGTGAGCAACACACACATATACAAGCAGACAAGGCCATATTGGGTCGCGGTGCACAGACCCAGGGTCAGAGGCAGGTTGTGTTTTTAAGGATGGCACGCGCATCCTTTTTCCACTCATCAATCAGATCCCCCACCTACCATTCTGCTTCATTGTCTCTTCTATCTTTCCATCTCTTGTTTCTGAATGCCTCTGTCTCCATTGTGGCAGAAATGTTTCCCATTAGCTACGCAACCACAGACGCTGGGAGGAGGAGAGAGGGAGCTTGAATAAGTGCTGCCTCAGCAGATCTGCCTATTTTCTTTCCCACCTCTTTATTGCTTTCCTTTCCCCCCCCCCCCCCTTTCTGTTTGATTCCTCCTTTCTTCATCTCAATCTCTCATTGTTCCTATTTTGTACATTTCTCTGCTCATGCTTATGTTTCTTCATTCCCTTCCTGTCTCCCTGTCTTCTACCACCATCCTTCACTTTCCCTCCTTTAATCCCTTCCCCCAGTCATGGCAATCTCTCCTGAAATTGAGCACAGTTCTGGGAGTGCTGTGCTTGCATGCAGGCCCTGGCTTTTGGCTCTATAGCCCGTTAAATGCTGTTTGTCTGTCCAAGGGAACAGTGTTGACCTATTCTGCAGTTACAACCTCATTTTACTTCAGTCCAAAGGCCTTAGGCAGGCAACAGCCAGATCAGCCTGTCCCCAGTGGGACATAGCAGGAGAGAACAGTGGCCTGCTTGTTTTGTCCTTGGCTTTAGTTCCAAGATTCAGCAGGATTGGGCCCCACCAACTGACTGTGGTCCTGTTGACTGTAGCACTTTTGATTTTGATATGCATGGAATATTTTCTCCTTTTCAGCCGTGTTGCTCTCTGTCTGCCTGCCTCTTATTTTATCCTTAAGTTTATTTAATGGGTTTAGGAATCATTTATTTTAATGATCATGTCTTTTATATTTGAGTCACTTATTTCCTAATCCTAATCCAACCATGGGGATTTGGCTGTACATTTTCTGGCATCCGCAGGAACCTGGGCGAACTGATTGACCGCTTTGTGGCTGACTTTCGAGCGCAAGGCCCACCCAAGGCTGGCACGGAGGAGGGCGGAGCCGTGCTGCCCAGCTGTGCGGACCTCTTTGTCTATTACAAGAAGTGCATGGTGCAGTGCTCACAACTGAGCACCGGGGAACCAATGATCGCTCTCACAACCATCTTCCAGAAATTCCTCAGAGAGTACGCTTGGAAGATCCTCTCTGGCAACCTTCCTAAGTAAGACATTTAAAAAAAAAGTCCTTATATTGAAAATGTCCTTCCTTATGTCCATCATAACATGGAGATTTTAAAAGAATATGAGAACAAAAGGTAATCCAGCATGACTTTGTTTGAAAATGAAAACACTTCCAAATTGGCTTCCAACCTCTACGTTGTGGAAGTAGCTTTAATATTTCCTGTTTCCATCCAGTCAATAAATATTCTGGGCAGTAATACAAACAGATTTATTTGGGATTCATTTTTTCACGAACAAAATTGTCGGGCCAATATTTGTCAAATCTGTTGGTAAGATGATGTTTGGGAGTTTAGTTTTAAACGAAATGTCTTCAGTGCTGTGTGTATGATGGATTGTGGTGGCATGCTTTAAGGGATCTGGAGTTAGTTATGTTGTGGCAAAGTCTAATATGCTACCAGCAAAAAACATCTCTGGCTCATTGGCCACATTATAACTCATCACTGGCTATGGTGTGCACACACACACACACACACACACACATACACACACACACACACACACACACACACACACACACACACACACACACACACACACACACACTGGGGCTCTGTTTCTGTCTCAGATATTCATGCATGCTAATTACAAACTTGTGCTCACAGACTAATGTATACCATATTCTGAGCTGTACACAAACATGATACAAAGATGCACTCAAAGGCTTTGCAAGTGCGTACACTTACAAACACATGGAGACACAGTCGTGCAATGTGGTGTGCTGTAAAGGTTTGCAGAGGGGCCCTGGAAAGGAGCTTAAAGTATGTTGTGGTTTCTCTGTTATGTCTCTGTGATGATGTATATTAATGTAGAGGCATCATGTTGGTGCTGCCACCCCATAGATGGTTGATAAATGTCTTAAAACAGTTCCTAAGAGCTATATCTTAGTTGTTACTATTAAACTCATATGTTTCCGGGTATGATCAGTTGAGAAGTGTAGGGTTTCTGCCAACAAGTAAAATCTTGAATTATATATGCTAATTCACTACTAAATGTTACAGCCAGCCAATATGTTGTCTCCATCTTTGTTTAACTGCTTTTCCCTTCTGTTCCTTATATCTCTCGATCCAGATCCAGCAGTAACAGTGGAGGTCTTACCATAAGCAGTCTGCTGAAGGAGAAGGACGGACCGGAGGCTGCAAAGTTCACCATGGACGAGCTGTGCCTGATCTGTAGCATCCTTAGCACTGCGGAGTACTGCCTGGCTACCACACAACAGGCAAGCACACTCATCTTAAATATCTAGAAATGTATGGCATGAGATGAACTACAGTGACAGTAGACACTAGAGGACACAATAGATTCCTTCCATGTAGCAGTTACAGAACGTTTGACCTGTGTTTCATCCGTGTTTTCAGGAAAGTGATTACAATGCATCCTGGAAGGTTTCATTCCTGCTCCTTTTTTTTAGGCAACAAAGCAATTTGAAGACAATATTAAAAAGAAATGTGACAACATGCGTTACAAAGGATGCAATCGAAGTAATAAAGCTTCGTATATTGAAGTTTTATTATGTTCTAGTTGGAGGAGAAACTGAAGGAAAAAGTCGATAAAGTCCTCGTGGAGAGAATTAATTTGACTGGGGAGATGGATACGTTCAGCACGTAAGTGACAACTACAGACCTGCAATGTTTTATTAGTACAAAACACATGTGCTTACCTAATAGTGTGTTTTGTGAATAATGTGTTTTAATGGCGTCCATTTTTTTCTTGTTTTCACAGTGTCATCTCAAACAGCATCCAGCTCATCGTTCAAGATATTGATGCTGCCTGTGACCCTGCTCTCACTGCTATGAGCAAGGTTGTACACAATCACACATCATCTCTAGTTATTGGATCAAATACCATTGATATAAAAAAAGGAATCTTTTCTTTTTTTTGCTTTTAAATTATGAATGCCATAACACAAGGTTTCTGGTGGTTTTGTGAATGTCTCTTTTCTAACCATCATCATTCAGGAAACCTTGTCAAAGATGTCCTTGTTTTGTGTGTAATGCATTAAAGGGATTGTCACATACATATTCCAATAAAGTGTATCATAGAGCATATGCTAAAGCTTCCCTTCTCTCCCCTCTCCTCTCCCTCTCCCTCTCAGATGCCGTGGCAGAGTGTGGAGCATGTGGGAGACCAGAGTCCTTATGTGACCTCTATTATCATGCACATTAAGCAGAATGTGCCCATCATCAGAGAAAACCTGGCCTCCACACGCAAATACTTCACACAGTTCTGCATCAAATTCACAAAGTACAATATGCACACACAAAGTATATACAACGCACATAATTGTTATATTTATAAGCCACAATTAACACTTCAAAAAAATTGATGTTTTTGTATTTTTTTTCCCTTAGCTCTTTCATTCCCAAATTCATCAACCACCTGTTCAGATGTAAGCCTATCAGCATGGTTGGAGCTGAACAAGTACGTTTAATTCCTGCTTATCTACTGTAAAGTTTCATTAATGGTGGTTCATTTTCAGTCATCATCCGAATGTATCTTCTGCCGTACAAGCATGTGCACAAATACATGATTATTACATCAGAAAATCCATTGTTAGCATTCACAATGTGCACTGGTGTAGATGTTTAATCATGAAAAGCTGTTCTTAAATGCCTGATTTTCTGTCTTGTGTATCCTACCCCATCAGCTTCTCCTTGACACTCACTCCTTGAAAACAGTCTTGCTGGATTTGCCCTCCATTGGCTCCCAGGTGCTCCGCAAGGCCCCTGCCAGCTACACTAAGATAGTGGTGAAAGGCATGACCCGAGCAGAGATGATCCTAAAGGTGAGGAGTGGGTGGGCTTCAGTGCAGCAGCTTTTTTCAAAAGCCTTTTCTACATGTGTACAAAGGGCAGAGCACTTCCCAGAATACTGTTGGAAAAACACTCAACCATGCTCTTAAGGCCAGTAGATATTAGTTTAAACAGTTTACCTTACTGAAATAAACCAAAGAATGAGCTCGTTTCTTTGACTGATGGATTGTAACGAGAACCTGAGATGTTCTCTTCATTCACTATAGTTCAACTCAAACACATTATCAGAGTCGCTTGATGTTTATGGGACACTTCTGATTTTATTACATTTAACTTGGGTGGTTAACCTCATGCGTTCCATTTTACAACAAAAGCTTCACTTGCTGGCCTTAAAAGGACTTGGAACTTTAGATGGGCCGTTTTGGATGAGTGCAGTCTGAATTTAACTTTGGTTTGCCATTGTGCAGATTTAATGTTGCTGACATATCCAGTTAAACATGACTTTGGTGTTGATGCTAACGCTTGACCTAGAATAGTCTGGCACAACCTCTAGCTAACTGCTTTTTCCACTAATTGAGGTTTCATCATAAGAAGAAAAAAAGGACAACATCTCGTCTGTGGCTTCCCTGGCAAGTCAGAATTAAAAAAAGTGTATTTTGAGTCACTCGCGTAGATTAGTTAATTTTGGCCGAATAACTCTTGAATTGTTTCTTTACCCCTTCTTACAATAGCACTTTATGAGCATGTTTCCATAAAATAACCTACCTCACATGAGGAAGAGAAGGAATAGAGCTCATGCACTACTGGTTTAATGAGTGAAAGACGGGCCAACACAGAACACACACACAAACATATTCTTGAACACAGTATGTGGCTGACCTTGAGCCAGTGGAAAGGTGTGAGTGAGTAATTAAGTATATACATGTTACCATGCATCCACTCAAGAAACACTCTGAGTTGATCACGGCATAGGGCTGTTGTCGTCGGTGAGGAGAGCAAACACAGGAAACAGCCAGTTAGCCATGCGTCAGAATTACCTTAGGAGACCTGAGAGGACTCTGGTATGTGGCTGATGTAGATTAACCCCACCCTAATTAACTGTCTCTGGAGTGTACTGAAATGCAGACACTCACACGCGCCTGTCCCTACATTTCCCTTGGACTCCCGGGAGGCCTTCTTTCCTTCCTGAATTTGTCATGGTTGGGCTGTTTTGTTGTTTGTAACAATAAGAGTGACCTTCACTAATCATGCCATGCTTTACTTTAATTTGATGGATACTTTATTATACTATTAGGCAAATGAACCACTCTGATCATTTGTCAGTTTTCTACTGGGATGCACACTGTTCCATAAGGCCTGTTTTTTTAAAAGCTTTGTTTCCTGGAAAAAAGCCCTGAATGTATACACATGCATTTCAACTCATCTGCCACACATTAAAGGGGCTTTCACATTATAGAATTATAGAGTGTATTCACATCAGTATTCACTGCCTGGTTTTTACTGAATTGGACTGCCAGCGGGCCCCTTCAGCTGGAATGTGATCTACAGTATATGGCTTCTTCAAAACTCTCATAGACGTAGCTGACTCTGCATTAAAGCCTCCAAGTGGTTCACATCTATTAGAAGTACATTATTAGTGATAATAAGAATAATAGAGAGAGTATACATTTCTAATGAATACAATCAGCATTGCATAATGTTCCTGCTACTTTAGCAAAAAGTCATTGAAGGGAGAAGTCTCTGTTGCATCTCTTTGAAGAAAAGAAAAGAGCCACACATGGACTTCTTTTTTGAACAGTTTTGGCTTTGGAAAGAGAAAGCTCATATTAGTTTAGAGAAGCTTTTGTACTATGGGCAGCATATAAGCCATCAACTTTGTGCAACTTAAAGTTTCCTCACAGGTAATTGCTTCCACCTTGGGCTAAGACTGAAGCCTCGGAAAGACAAACCTATCGGAACATGGTCAATATAATAATGCCTCTGTCTAGCCTCAACAATAGTTTTGAATTACTCTCTGTGAGGCTGTGGCTTGAAATGTAATCCGGCGCACACCCCCACCAAGGAACTGCAATTCATTGGGACAATTGAAGGAGCACTTTAAGTTCCCAAAGCTCACTAAAATGTTAGCAGAAAGCCAACTTCAGGATTACATGTCAAAAAATATAAATGTACGTCTTATTACTGTAAGATTCAACAAAACAATTAAGTTAGTATGTTTTGTTTTGAATAGTTTGCCATTCACACAGCTGCACATTTAAATGATTGTGTTACTGTTCTTGAGGTGGTATAATGATCTCACACTTATCAAAACGATCCTGTTGATGTTTCAATTAGAAGTGAAGTAACTATGTTTATAACTCAAGCAGTTAGTGAAAAGTGAAGCCAATGTGGAAGTGCAGCTGGCAAAGAGAAGTCCATGAGAAAATCCCCCTGCATCTCACCTGATTTACCTCAGTAAAACATTTTCCTGACGAGTCAATGGCTAGTTCAAAGTCTTCTTCAATGCAGCATGATGTTTGTGTTGTAAATGATGGTCCTATTTAAAGAATAATAGTGTATAAAACCTTATGTGCCCACCTTCAAAACTTGAACCCTTTCCCAGTGTGTGGTATTTGTTCACATCAGATAATTGTAAACATTTCGGTCACTTAAACATGTTTTGTTCAGCACTTGGTTGTACTTCTTGTTGCCCTCTTTGGAGCCGCGAAACAGACTTGTTAGCACACAATTGCCTTTATTATAACCTGATGAAGTTGTTATGTGTTATAAAAACAATTGCCTACTAACTACTACACATAGACAAACACATTTAGTCTGTGGTGTTGACTCCTCAGGGATCCTATTTAGCCAAATGCTTCACAATGTTCAACAGGAACCAGCTGACTTTATCTCTATTCTCTTTGGATCAGCTCGGGAATGAGTACAGCGGTTCATCGGAGCTTCTTTGTTATGCAGAAATAAAGCTGTGTTTGGCCGAGCGGTAAGACAGAACCAAAACAATGAAGTTCTTTGTCCTAAAGCCAAAACAATGAGCTTAAAGATGTTCAAAAAGTCCATGATGCTGAGTGGATCTCTGATCTTTTCTTGATGTGTTCATTACTACTAGAGACCTTTCACAATATGTGTGATAATTTGTTCCATTGTTAAAATAACAAGATTCAAATTGCATATTGGTCTGCACGTCAGCTGACAAAAGAAAGTCTCAAGATGAATTACTGTATTTTTTTTCCCACTCCCACCACCCTAAATCAGTATTACACATATTTGGGTTATCTGTTTTGTGTGCTCAGTGATGTTTAAAGTATACAGGATTGTAAGCTGTGTGTCTGAGACGCCTCTCGTCTGATGCCTGTGAGACGTGGCTGTTTTCCACGTTCATCCAGCCCAGCCCATCATTGCTCCAGCTCTCTGTACCACCTCTGAAGCTCTCTTTTGGGGAGTATTTAAAAGGCTTCCCCCCCCCCCCTTGTTCAGCCTAAATGCACCCCCCCTTACTCTGTCGCTCTCACTCTCCTTTTTTATGCCCCTTTTCATTCTTAACCCCCCCCCTCCCCTTTTCAGTTTTTTTACAAGGTCCCTACAGGCCTTTCCTTTGGCCTGGCTCCAGGACAGTTGCTAAGTAAATCACAGTCAGCAGGGAAAGCAAAGAATTCCACACAATTCTTTCATGGCTGCTCTTCCCTCTTTTCTCCTGCTTCTGATTTCTAAACTATCTTCCTCACTGTTTCACTCACCTTCCCATATGTTTCACCTTGAGTAAAAAAAAGTAAACACTGACAGATTTGGTCTTTTTTAGAATTGAAGGAAATGTGAAACATTTAGTCAGAGGATCCCTGTGTGCATGGAGGTGGGGGTCTGTCAGCCATGTGTTGGTCTGCCTGCTTTGTAGCGGCTGTAAGACATGCTACCCAATCCACGTTTTCCAGTCTCGTGCTCGTATTGTAGGGAAAAAAAGACACCAATAGAATCTAATCCAAAAAGACATGTGCCTCATTAAACCTTTTCTGTCTGCTCTTGACTAATGCTGATTTTTGCCCGGACTCATTATACCCCCAACATAATTACCGGTGAAACCATTTCTTGCCACTGATGCATGGAGTAATTGCCGTGTAAAAGGAAAAAAAAGAGTGAGGATCGGGCTCCTAAATTTAGAACCATAGTCCCAACATTGTTTGTAGCCAGAACTACATGCTTTTGTCAGTTGCGGCCCCCCCTTTCCCTCATTTGGGCCGTAGCTGCCCCATGTGGGATCATTTAAAGATCTCTTGGGTCGTCCCATGATGGTTCACAGGAAACGAGGGAGGGTTGAACCCAACATTAAACTCTACTTTCCACAGGTGGTGATGGCCCCACATGAACCATCAGTGGTGTTTGTTGATAACTACATCAAGCTCCTGGCTGACGGAAATCCTGAGACCTTCCAGAAGATCCTGGACATGAAGGTCAGTTGTTTTTTACTTTAACAGTCATTTCAAAGGATAGTTTGACATTTTTGGAAATACGACTTTTTTTTAAATTATAAAAGCAGAGTGAAAACTTGCTCTCATCTCTTTCTTCAATTTCGAAGCTGGACCTGGACCTAGTTAGCTTAGCCTACTGGAATGAAATAACTGTCAAGGTTTTGTTGGAAGGTAACAAAATCTGCCTACCAGAACCTCTAAAGTGCACTAATTAACAGCTGCACATAAAACCAAAAGTGGTCGTTTTTTTTCACTTTTGTCTTTGGTGTACGGATTAAACAAGATATAACAAGTTAGTTAGTGAGCTTTAGAAGTGTTGGTTGGCAGATTGTGTTACCTTTGATAGCCCCAGTCTAGCAATTGCCCTTCCAGACTTTATGCTGAGCTGACCTAACTGGTTGCTGGCTCCAGCTTCAACATGAACATACAGGTTTAATGCTGTTGAGATCCTTATCTCTCTTTTGGTTGAAAAAAAAAAGCGTATCCCTGAAATGTCAAACTATTCCACAGCTTTAGCTTTCACATTGTAATTTAGCATTTTCTCTTTTTGCCTAACTCGTAGTTTTTAATTTTGTCTTTTCTTGAGAACTAATCAAATGTTCTTTCTTGTGTTTGTTTGTGTGCATGGCTGTGAAGGGTCTGAAGCGCAGTGAACAGAGCAGCATGCTGGAGCTATTCAGGCAGAGGCTACCCACTCCGCCATCAGGGGCCGACAGTGGCCCCTCTCTATTCAGTGCCCCCACCCCGGAGCAAGAGTCTTCCCGCATCCGCAAACTGGAGAAACTCATCAAGAAAAGATTGTGAAATGACAAATTCACTGAAATGTCATCTTGAAAATGTAAAAGACTGAAGGCCTGGATGGTGGTCATGTCAAAGACTTCATTTGATCCATTCAGTCATCATTGAGAAAGAGCAAAATGTTGACAGAATGTTCTGACCGACAATAATATCAACACAAGCTGACGCTGGATTATGAAGACACTTCCTCAAATGCTACTGCCTGTTGTTGCATATGTCATTCAACTCTGTACATTTTTACCAATGTCTGAGCTTTGTAACATTATTGCGCAGTGTATATACTGTACACTATATAGAGTTACAGTGCGGCTAACTGTATTGAGTTGGAGTTCCTGTAGAGAAATATTCCCATCTTTAGTCAGAAATGAGGCTGGCTTTGTCTTGGCTTTTGAAATCTCTCTCGGCTGACTTGCATATGAAAACCAGCTAGCTGAAGACTTTTCGGGTGTATACTATACTGTAAAGTATGTGAGCATTTAGTGTGGCGATCAGTACGATTTGACATTAAATCAAACGTTTGTTTTTGTGTATTATTTATCCTTCTATCGGAATTTGTAGGGCAAACTGCAAATTGAGAAAACTTGTTTCAACACTTTATGTGGTCTTTCATGTATTCTCAGCAATTTCACTTGCAGTATATATCACTCTCTGGAAGACAAATAAAATCAGCTACTTATTTGAAGATCAGAGAGTTTGATGCAGTGCCTCTCAGTTGTAATAAATCAAGAAAATGCAAATGCATTGGTGTACACATTCCTGCATTTAGCTACAAAATGTTGATTCTTTGCTGTGTCTGAATTGTGTCAACACTATTAAAAACATTGCCTCCATGTATCCATGTGTGTACAGAGCTTCAATATGCACTTTATGCACAATACCAAGAAATATATCAGCCTGATTTTACCAGGATCCAATATTAAATGTGGGGCTGGAAAAGTTCCCATGACCAGCTCGGTCTCTGGTTGCCACTTATCCTGCATCCAATCAGGAGCCTGTAAAAGCTCCAAAAGGCGTTTCCTTTGGTGTGTCTGTGGATCTGAAAGCCCCTGTGAGGGAATAAGTTTGAAGACGAGCCGCGGGCAGCAGGGCTCCCTCAGCCTCTCTCTGCTTAGTGCTAAAAGCGGACACACTTTCTGATATTTGTATACACATTCACCGCGCCGGTGATGCTTTGATATTTTTTTTAATCCAAAGTAAAGGACCTTTTTTATTTTTATTTTCCTTTTAACCTCGGGCGCCCCTTGGACCGAATTACCGCCTGGTTGATTATATTTCCAGCGGGCAGATGTGCATCCTGTCCGGGGAGAGGTTAGCAACACCGTGAAGCATTGCAACAAACCCTAACGGATCGGAAAAACACTCCTGAGGAACTGCAATCTGTTATTCTGTTGCAATCTCAGTTTCAGTCGCTCGACTTTTGCAACGTTTGACTAGAAATGGTTGGCAGGTTGAACTTGCCAAATGTTTGTGAAGGAGATCCGCTGGATATGAGCTGCAGGGTTGAGAGAGGACTTGACAGCCCGGACTCCGGGTTACCCCCGAGCCCGAGCCCCAGCGCCTGGCTGCTGCCTGTGTGTCCGGATAAAGGTGGCGTGAGCCCGGTGATTGAGGACGAGGAAAGGGGCTCCCTGGTAGGTAATACTACTACCTGAGTATTGTACTGATCTAAGCAGTAATATATCAATTTGCATTCAACGACCACAGATTCCATCTGAACATGTACTTGATAGTCTATAAGACTTGGCGTACTACCAGGAATTTAGTATTGAAATTGTGCTAGTTTCCACACATGCTTTTGCAAACGTAAAATGATCATTCATCCTTGAAATTGCAGGGAGTCTTGGGAATAAATGTGTCCACTGCACACAGGACGTTAGCTCAGAAATGGTCACATGTCAGTTAACCTCAATGTTTTTGGAAGTCCTTTGACAATGATTTTAACATAGGCCTACCTGCGAGAACTTGCTGCATGTTCAGAAAGTGGCTTTCTGCTCTGAATGGGCCTATGAGAATTTACACTATTGGCTCTGTTTTGACTGTGTGGCTGACTTCTGCATTGCAGGTTCCAGTTTTACCCACCGGATCTTTCCAGCAGCTACACCCATTGTCCTTTGGGGAAGGCATAGCACTTGATCCATTACCGCCAAAGGAAATACGGTAGGTTGGTTTGCTGCTTGATGATATGCTGCACAAAATGGAACACCCAGAGGAGTTGTTGTATTGTGTACCAAGAAAGCTAACAACTGCAAAGTGTGTAAATGAGCCAACAAGAAGTTGGAGTTGGGCAGACTTGTGTTGTAGTGATATTTAGTGTAGGTATGATTCAGACTAGTTAAAGTAAAACCATCACACTTTCCCTCCTTTACAGATACACCTCATCCGTGCACTACGACTCGGACCGCCACTTCATCCAGGCCCTGGCCCTGCAGCCCACTGGCCGTGGCCTTGAACACTGCAGGCAGACCATCATGGCGGTGCCCCACAGTACCTGGCGCCACTACAAGACACAGTTGGAGTTCCAGCCTCGCCATCGACCACAGCACTTCAAGAGTACCACCATTGTCTACCCCAAGAAAACCAGCGCCCTCTACACCACAGAGCTGAGCTACAACTGCAACCGACTATCTAAACGTTTCCTCTCTAGTGTGGAGCTGGTCGCAGAGAGCTCCCTCAGTGATGGGACAGGTGGCCGGGAACACAAGGGTGCTATGCCCAAGGCCCTTATACTGTAGCTCCCCTAAGGCTGGCTGCCATCGACCTGCTGTGTTGTCTTTTTATACTTGTGTAGCCTGTCATCTTTTTCAGTCCCCTTCCTAAACTTCAGACAGGAAGCACCTGTGCTGTGCGACGGTGTTACATGGTCCATACCTCCACCTTTCAATGTGTGGTCTATCCATTGGAAAGGATATTTCATGTAATATTTCACTTTTCACGCAGCTTTTCGGTTTCCAAAGGCATGCTCATGTGTGATTGTTTTATAATGGCTGTAGAATAGGCTCATAGGACAGGGATGTGGTGAATGTGACATCAATTGGGCAATTATGAATTGTGATTGGTTTTAAATTTGAACTATGAGGCCTGTGTCCACTCAGAACAAGTGATCCCAAACATAGAGAAGAGAGATAAAAGGGAAAGTAAAAATAAAATGTGATGCATGCTGGGGTTTAGATGCATGCTAAGAAATCTCAAGCTTATACACACTGTAACTGTTTGTCTACAGAGGATGTAGTGATAATACTCAACACACGTCTTCTTTCTTCACAGGGTATTTTGTGTTTCTGCACAACATAGACACAAACCAAGCTCCCACAAGCCTTCTTTCTGGACATTGCTATGATTCATAATGTATTTTGTAAATGTTGCTAGATAAGGAAACTCTTCTGTTTGTTGAGATGTTGAGATTGATTTTAATGTGTCATGAATTCAGAGTTTACTGAGAAGTGGATATATATGTTTTGATATCATCTACAAGCTGCATTCCACTGCCATCACTTTCTTTGGATTGAAATTGTATTTATTATGTTGGAGTTTCAGTTTCTGAGATTTTATCAGCTGTTTAACGGGTCTCTCCACAGTCATGGCAAGGGATATTTTGTTGATGCTGTTTGAGTCTTATTGATGCTTTTATATATTAATCGCTGCAGTGCCAGTTTGAAATAAAGTGCTCATCAGTTCAATGTTGTATTTTATGAAGTGGGGGGGACACATTTCCTATAGATCTTTTCAGGTAGGAAATGAACGGGTACTTTTGAATTTGCGTTGCCCGCATCAGACCACTCACAGGGAGAGATATATTTAGAATTGTGCTGCTCTGATGCTCTCCTGTGGCCAGAGAGGGAATTACAGAGGACTACCTGTCATTCCAAAGTGAGGTTGATTCTTTGCTTCAAATCCATCCATCCATCCATCTTCTCCCGCTTATCCGTGGTCGGTCGCGGGGGTAGCAGTTCCAGCAGAGAGCCCCAAACTTTCTTTTCCCTGGCCACATCAACCAGCTCTAACTAGGGGATCCCAAGGCGCTCCCAGGCCAGCAAAGACATATAATCCCTCCACCTGGTCCTAGGTCTGCCCCTTGGTCTCTTCCCAGCTGCTTCAAATCAAGTTTTCTATATTTAAGACCTTTGTTTGGATTTAATAAAACTTCACTTTGTGATACATAGAGATAATTAAGATAACATGCATTTGGACTTTTTTCTTATTTCACAAAAAGCTAGTAACAACATTAAATCCAACAAGAAATCTCTGTTTTTAGGATTAATAAGTATGTTCTACCAAATGGATTCACTCACCACACCATTAGGGCTTATTCTATAAGTTCAGTGTTTGTTGAGCATTTCTTTGCGAGGGTGGTTACCATGGACTGTATATATATAAAAGGTGGTTACCCAGAAGATGCCTCCACCACTGGCAGTCTAAGACCTGATGAAAGTAGGTATTACGTGACTTCTTGCATAATTTCCTCAGTGTATTTCAGTTTTCCCTTTTCACATCTGACCCATTGTTCCACCAATGGAGATGCTTTTGCACAACCTGCTAAGTATTGAGTGTATCAGTTAGAAAAGGCTGTTCAAAATTGTATTTACTAGATTTAATAAAGTGTCACTGAAGCCACAGCATTTAATATATTTTCTCTAGCTTGTCTTCCATTATGTTTAAGGTGCCAAAATATTGTATTTTCATGTAAAGATAGTACACAGGATGAATGTAAGTTGGTGCTCTAAGTGTCAAAAATAATGTAATGTTCGTATTCCCATCAAACCAGCTTTGCCCTGTTTCTTGATGGCTTTGGAATAGTTTGTACGTCCCTATGCAATGAGCCAATTTATAGTACACAAACTCATGCTTAGGCTTTTTGTGCGCTTCAGTGAAACAAAAGCTAAAAAAACGACACTTTCCCACAGCACCTGAAAGCAGCATTGTATGATGAACTACATTAAACACAATTTCAAGGGTTTCAATATTTTTTCTTAATACAAAATGACTGCATGTTAAACAAACTGAACTATTTAAATTGTTTGATAGATTATGGTAAGGATTTTGAAGAAAAAAAAGATAGACGTACACATCGATACATGTATGACGTATGGGTTCAGAGGTCGTTAACACGCCTACATTTATCTTCCGCATGTGGACTGAAAGTACCGTTGTTTATAAGTGATACGAAGTAACCCTTGCAAAATATGTAGCTGTATGTGACTGTGTGGGATTTTACTTTGTATTTTCACTCTGTTCTTGTCTTTGAAACAATGAAATAGATGCAACGACATAACCTATCCTTAAACTAAACTCTTGGATAGCTTGTGGCTTGTTATGCTAACTGGCTAGCAGACAGTACTACATGTGAAGAATGGAGACTTCTAACCATAACAGCAGTATTATGGACATGTTTGAAAAGGGAAAGGTCCTGAAAATATGTGCTCCGATGGTACGATATTCAAAGTAAGTGGAGGCTGTTTTTATTATGTACTGGTAGCTATTCATTTAGCTATTTTTGCTTATAACGTCAGTGAACCATTAACCACGTGAAATTCTATAAGAAAACACGTCCAAGTTAAATGCATAATGTTAAGCAATTAACGTTAGTTTTCCTAATTTTACAACAGTTTGAAGTGCTCTGTGTCCTGCCTTAAACATGAGACATGCTGTAGGTAGTGGTAGGCTTACAACTGCCCTTTGTTGTGTGTCTGTTGCATACCATGCGAAATAAAGTATTTGTTTCATAGGCTTGCATTCAGGTCCTTGGTGAGGAAATACAACTGTGATATCTGCTTCACCCCAATGATAGTGGCTGATGACTTCATGCGATCAGTCAAAGCCAGAGACAGTGAATTCACTACCAATGAAAGTGAGTGGCAACATTAAAATGTGAGCGTAATCATAGTGTTTCTGTAATGTGTTGCTCCAAGCAAGGCCACTTTGAAATGATTAGCATTTGTACACAAATATGTCAATCTTGCCTCAAATAAATGTCTTGTTGACACTTGATGTGTATTATAGTTGTGTGTTATTCCTTTTCCTCCTCAGGTGACCGGCCTCTGATAGTGCAGTTTGCTGCCCATGATGCCCAGACTCTGGCTGATTCAGCCTGTGTGGTAGCACCTTTCTCAGATGGAGTTGACCTCAACTGTGGCTGCCCACAGAGGTACAGTCACTGACAGCAGGCCCTGATACAATATGGGCTCAGTTCATTTTTGTGTAACTTTATTATTTAATCAACTGGATTTTATAGAGGCTCAAAATCTCACATTTAGTTAATTTCTTCACTTCTAATAGAATAACAAAATAGTATGTTTCTGTTTTTATGTTATGGTTTTATTTTGAATATTAATGAAGTGTTACCCTGAAGGACAGTTATACAGAAAAACTCTCTTAAACTCTTTGACAACTAAGCATGCTTGAAGATCTTTCCGAATGTTTTATCTCAGTTGTTTGGCTAACTTTGTTGTTGTGTTTTCAGATGGGCTACGTCAGCTGGGTATGGTGCATGCCTCATCAACAAGCCTGAACTGGTGAAAGACATGGTCACACATGTCCGAAACCAAGTAGACAATCCAAATTACACAGCATCCATTAAAATAAGGTAAACACCCTTCACCCACTTATAATATGTATTTAGTTATATATCTGATTTTATACTTCAGCTACACTACAAGGCTTATATATTGGCAGATATACACTTATTGCAGTTGCATCATTATCTTATTGCCGGCCGGAAATCATGTCAGTATTTTTTAAAAGGTCCTCTTCTGTATTCTTGGTCAAAATTGAATATATGTTTAAAGGATTTGGATCAAGATTGTTTGTTTAAGTTATATATCTATACTTTAAAAGACCCATTACACCAGCATTGTTGTAAATAATCCATTCATGTTTAATACTTTGTACTGTGCCAGTTAAAAAATTTGGCATATTTCAATAATCAATACATGTAGAATCCGTACCTAGTACCTTATGTGTTAAAAATCATGGTCAAAACCTAATAATAACACTAATACAAAAATAAATGAACTTCACCCACAGAATTCACAAGGACCTGAGGCAGACAGTAGATCTGTGCCAGAAGGCTGAATCAGCAGGAGTCTCATGGATAACTGTTCATGGCCGCACAGCAGAAGAACGCCACCAGACAGTCCATTATGATGCCATCAAGTTAATCAAAGACAGCGTGTCCATCCCTGTCATTGCCAATGGGGACATAAAGTACCTTCGTGATGTGGAGTCCATTCACCAGCTCACTGGTGTCGATGGTATGTTTGTTTACAACAAATCCCAGTCTTGAGCAAGTACATTAATACATCTAGACAATAATAATGACAATATTCCCTTTTGAATTTGCTAATTTCTTGTTTTATTTTCTTTATAGGTGTTATGGCTGCACGGGGGTTGCTTGCAAACCCTGCCATGTTCAGCGGCTATGAGGATGCCCCTCTGGAGTGTATATGGGACTGGGTGGACATGGCTATAGAGCAGGGAACTTCATTCACCTGCTTCCACCAACACCTTATCTACATGCTTGAGAGGGTTAGCTCCATGCCTGAGAAAAAAGTTTTTAATTCTCTATCCAGTACCTCAGCTGTCATAGATTACCTCCAAAACACATATGGGTTGGTGCGTGATCTGGCAACATGAGAATATTAAAATGTGATATTTTAGATTTTAACATTTTAACATTTTCTTGTTTCTGTGTCTTTTTTTATGCCAAATAAAACTGCTGATGTTTCTGATGTGTTTTTTATTCTGATAATTTCTCCCATGAAGCCAGATCTTATCAGTATCTTGTAGAATATATTCATTTGTAATAAGTGCTTGTCTTAAACAGTGAGGAATACTACTGACGCTTGATTTCTTTTTTTCGTCTCAGAAAATATATATAACGTGGAACATTGGATACATACATATAACAGCATCACAACAAAATTATATATTCAGCATCATGGATTGACTTTATATTATTTATTAGCAGTCTTTTATATTAGAAAATACAATTTAAATAAGTACAAGGTAATACTGGTACAGAGTTTATATTGTCTTTTATATGCTATGTGTATATTGTTTATCTTGTAAAAAAATAAATTAACAAACGACTGTGAAGTTCTCCGCCCTGGTGATTTTTGATAACTGGCAATGAAATATTTTTATTCTGAAAAGAAAGGGAACCGGAAGTTGGATTTAACAAACGAGCCGCCTTAGAAAACCACAGGAACAGGAAGTGAGACGCATAGCCTATAAACTTTCTCTGGTTGATTTCAGGAGTAACTATAGTTACTCTCTTTTAATTCGTATTTTTAGTAATTTGCTGGTAAGTTGTGCATCTTTGATTTGGAATTCTGACACAAAGCAGTCTACCTTGCCATTTTAAAGTGTTGAGCTTGTTAACAGTAGCTTAGGCTATTTCCTTATCGCCAGGATAGTTAACGATAGCTTTTAGTATAACGTTAGCTTATATTCATGAAGCATTGGATTTATGATGTAAAGAGTGAAATAATATGTTTCGTACATTTGCCTCCAATAAATACAAAGCACACTGTTTGTGGCAGTGTGGCGTAGATTGCAGTGACGTGAGTTTGCATGAGTTTACGTCAAGGTATTGTGAACTATGAACAGAGTGGATAAGAAGCTTAAGATACATATTTCTCAACTGAGGTTGCATTGTTGTCGAAGTGGAATTAAAGCCATTTGCGCTAGCTAAACCTCCCAACTGTACTGACTGAGCTTTTTGTTCTGTATAGTCACAACCCAGGTCTTGCCTGTTTTTCTTGATAGCATCGTGCCTATATTCGTCAGGTTTTCATCAGAAGCTCCCACTAAAGATGACGCTGCAATGGACTGTTGTGGCCCTCTTTCTCTATGTGGAGATGGGCATTCTTGTCATCCTCTGTTTACCCTTCATCTCAGCCAGGAGGTAAGTAGTAGTCTCCCAAAACCCTACTTGTAGTTCATATTTGTATTATCACAACATGATCTCATAATATACCCAACTGAAAGATAGGGTAAGCGTTGCACCTTGCTGTGACAATAGTGATTTTGCAAAAGATTGTTATTGTATGTTGCATAATGGTGGAGTCAGTGACATTCTGCCTGTCAATAAATGCTTGTGTTTATGTGTGGGTGGTTACAGATGGCAGAGTATTTTCCAGCTGAGGATCTGGAGCTGTATGTCGAGGTTCTGGAACAAAGTGTTTCTCACAATGATTATAATACTCATTGTTCTCTTCCTTGGTAAGTAAAATATGAAGTGTGAACAGAATGTTTTCTTCATGTTGATTGATCATAATAACCAACCTTATAGGGGACAGGGACCCTCAAAGTTGTCCCCTATTTAACTTCTACACAGCCTACAGACACAGTTATCCTCTTAAAAATATATATAAATAAAAGTATGGTTTGCTGATAATCTAAAGCTTATTAGAGTTATCCACGATATTAACAATCTTAGTAATTTGGGGGTCATTTGGTCCCAAAAATGTGTGAATTTTATAAGGTAGACACTTCTTTACCTCATGTTGCCATCACTATTGGTCATGCAACAGCAGTTTTCTGAGTATGTTTTGGATGAATCTCTGAGCCATACAAAGCAACAGGCAGAGCTTCACTCAGATCGAGCAGAGCATCCCTTTACTTTTGTCTTTCACATACACCTTCACATGATTTTGCACCACACAGTTTTGCTGACTTGTTCTTCCCTATTATGTAAGTTTATTTAACTTCTTCTGTCAGTCATGTGATGATAAACAAATGGTAAAACTGAAGTAAGATTAAGCAGAAAAATTATAGGCGACATTAAGTATTGATATGTTTGGACTAACCTACCCAATTCACTAAACCTGCACAACATGAGAGATGTCTACCTTACAAATTACTTAAGGAAAAAATAAGGACAAAAATAACTACGTATGTATTTTGGATAAATATATTATCATTAAGGTTCATCAAACCACTTTCTTGCACTCTCAAATAGACTGCCTGTATAGAGAGGCGAAGTCCCACCCATCTACTTCCGACCCATGGGATCTTATTTCGGAAAAATTATGTATTGAAGTCAATGGAGAGAGAAAACGTATCTTTCGATCCCGTTTGAATTCTGCCACGAATTACACATATAATAACAAATGATTTCCATGTCAAAAAAGTCACAGTTTGTCGTAAAACTGTTGAAATATAAGACTATGAAAAATATGCAACTAGAAAGACTACAAATCCCAGAATCCCCGTCCTGCATGCTGGCTCTTAGGGAACCGACTAACTCCCCTTCTGTGTACAGCTCTCACCATGTCCAGACTTGTAGTGATTTTCACCTCTTTTAATACTTTTCGCCTCATTCTGAAAGAAAGAAGTGAAATGTGCTAACGTGACGTCCGTCTTTATGTGTGGTGCGAGACGGGAGATGTAGTTCATTGAGCGGTTTCACACACAGTAATGTGTTACTTCACAGTTTTACGACACATTTGTATTTTTTTGACTTGCAAAATGATCTTTTAAATTGTCAAACATCATATGTGTAATTCGTGGCACAATTCAAACAGGATCAAAAGATAATCTTTCTCTCCCCATTGACTTCAATACATACTTTTTCAGAAATAAGGTCACATGGAGCTCCCCGGAAAGGGAGGGACTTCACCTCTCTATGGAGAATTACCTCAAAATCCCCCAGTATAAAAGGTCTAACTCTGTGGTCATTGTCTGCTTGTCTTTCTTTAGATGCAGTGCGTGAGGTGAGAAAATATTCAGCTAAAGATCTTGGCTCCGATGCCAAGCTGCAGCCCAACATGTTCGATCACCTCCACATGAAGCTTTTCAGAGCCCAGAGGAACCTCTACATCTCTGGCTTTGCTGTCTTCCTCTGGCTGTGAGTCTTTGTTGTCTTATACTGATACCATAACATATCAAATGTGTTTCCCAGACCCCTGTAATTCCCACTGTCTTTTTGCAGGGTCATGAAGCGAGTGGTCACCTTGATAAACCAACTGGCATCAGCGTCTGGCAGCACGGCTGCTCTTCAGCTGCAGGCTGACAACGCTAACCAGGCTGCCAAGAAATACACAGAGGACAATGAGCTGCTTAAAAAGGTTCGGCATGGACTACACTAAATATGTTTTATATAATGCAAAATCTTCGTCAGACAATTAATAAGTCTGACACCATTCTAGGGATGCACGAAACTGACCATGATCAAAATCGGACAGCCCTGGCGAATAATAATCGATTATTCGACGCCCGCCCCCCCTTGTTCATCATTAGTTGTGTTCTCGCTCCAATAAATCAATCGCGCGTGTGACGGAGAGGGGGGGGGGGGGGGGGGGGGGGTGTAGCAGTAACTCTGCGCTGCTGGCTTCCTCCAAGTTTACAGTAAAACAAACTGGTGGTGTGACGGGTGTGACCAATGGCCATTTACAATTATTAATACTATTATTAGCATTAGTCTATATTTTTGGTTGAAACTAAGCCAGGAAAAGAAAAAAAAACATAAATAATAATAAAAATATATATAAATAAAATCGAATTTTACAAATCATTTTCGATTATGGAGACTAACGAATATTAGAATAATCGAATAATCGCTGGCATCCCTACACCCTTCTAATGAACAATGTACCTGACTTCTAAAAGCAAACAAAATGTGTCGGACTTTATATGTTGCTTTTTTTGCTTATAATTTAAACTCCTCTTGCAGTGGAGACTCTTTTTAGACATTGTGAGACAGTTTAAAACATTTCCAGTTATTTAAGGCCAGATTCCTGGGTGCTTCCTTTCTTCTAACATCCAATCCTCTTGTCCAGGTGAGTGGCCAATGGGTGGTCAGAGTCAGACTTTAGTTAATGTACCTTGTGTTGTCCAAAACCCTGTTATTTACAACCATCTGTTTGTTTTTTGCTTGTATATAGAGACAGACACAATTGACCCACCTATGTTCGAGACACTTATCTATCATACTTCGTTTGCTTCCCTTCATTAACCATCTTTAAATGTGAAGACACACTGTGAACATTTCATCTCATCGTAGCAGTTAGCTTGACAAGTAACTGTGATAATCATTTCCAGACTCTGATGGAGGGGAAGGGCGATAAGGCTACTGCAGAGGGCATGGAGCTGTTGAGGAAAGAAGTGGAGCAAATGAAAGAGGAGCTGAAGACCTCAGAAGATGGTAAATATCCATGGACCTGTGCAAATATCCTCCGTCATGTTAAATTATTTTCACACATGGTCTAAAATGTGGCTTCCCTATGTTAATGTGTGCTTGTTTCCCCTTCAGCTGTGAAGAAGTCCCAGTCCGAGGCAGACGTAATGAAGAAGCAGACAGATGGTCTCGCCAGGGAGTACGACCGACTGCTGAGAGAACATCAGGAGCTCCAGGTGATGCTAGCTCTTAAATATAGCTGGATAATGACTTGTTGGGTCATTCGCTACCTAGACATAACAGTTTCAGAGTGCAGTTAAACCTAATCATCATCATCATCATCATCATCATCATCATCATCAGGCAGGTGGTAGGCTTCTCCGTATATCAAGTTTTAGGAAGCCTGTCCATTTCATTATCGGCTAAAAGTATCTTTCCTTAAGTGCTAGGTACTATGTTTTGACATACAAATACTGGTAATTATAATTAAAGAGTTACATTTAAAGAAGATCAAGGGATTAGATTTCGTTATTACCATTTCATTTGTAAAGGTTAGTGAAAACCCCAATGGATTAATGGGTACCACTTTACAATAAGATTACCCTCATAAAGGATTCATAAAGGGTTTATAATTAGGATATGAATTAGGCTGTAAACACTTTATTAATCATTAAGAACCATTTATAAACCAGTTCTAACCTAGTTTTCATACATCAACACAGGCTCACTATTTGGCAAGATGAATAAGCCTTATATTGGCTACTTAGTGAGAATCAACTCAGTGAGCAACAGATACCAAGGATGCTGGCTGATGAAGAAGATGAAGTAAGCTAAGTAGCCATAAGGCTTAGCAGTACAGATAAATGTGGGCTCACTATTTGGCAAGCATCCGGTCACAGTTGCCCTGTTTATCTCATGTCTTATAAAAGCTTATTAATGATTTATAAAGCATTCACAACCTAATTAATAAATGAATTACAAACTATTCGTAAACCCTTTATAAGGGTAGTCTTATTGTAAAGTGGTACCGATGTTATTAATGTTGCTTTACATAATGTTATATCACTTTAACTGGCATTTTCTTTCATTTTCATTCCAGAATCTTGGAGATGGTGAAGACAAAAAGGACGACTAGTTATCGTAAAGTCCTTTTTTAAAGGTTGACTTTAACCCAATCAGGACAGAGCCACTGCAACAGGTGCTTTACCTTCATATAACACCCTGTGTCAGAGTGCATATCACAATACCACAATTTGCCACTCTGAGGTAAAGCCTTTTGCTGATCACAGTAACGTTTTTAAAGCATGGAGTTACGTTTTTTTTATCAGGACATCAGATTAGCTTTGATGGTTTATTTGGAGTAATGTTGATGGTGTCCTGTTTCTGATTGGTGCGCTTTGATCTAGAGAATTGCTTTTTTTTTCTATTCATCACTCGAGGGGCTGTAATTGGAGAGTTTAGCCAGTGAGCACAGAGCACTTCATATGTTAAAGAATTGTGTAGGGCTGTTTTATGGTTTGTGGCATTAGTTTTGCAAAGGGCACAGCGTAGAGTCCATCATTTATTGAAAGCTTGAGCAGTGACAGCTATGAATGTATTTTGATACTGAGGATTTGCTTTTTTGTTACTGTAGCAGGAACACCTGCCACTTTAACAGCATGATGCAACGTCCGTCAGTGCTCGCATGGCTGTGCAAATATATTTTGCATGTACAGTTGCACTTCACTCATCTTTGCTTTATTCCAGTTGATGATATGTACTTTTAAACATAAGTAGTGGTGTGTAGGATTATGGTTTGAGATTTCCAACATCCAGTAAATACGTTTGTTATTCTTTTGGTTTCTTACTTAGTTTAAAGTTGTAGACTTGACTTGAAGAAAATCTGACGTAATAGATCTGTGAATGAAACTGTAGGGATAGAAACCTTATGATCTAACTGAAGGTTTACTCGTCTTAACTTGAACCCTCCGATTTGTTGTGTATTTTCTGCACTGTGTGTTTCATGCGTATAATAGTGTGAGAGTTGCACCAGGGAAGTTACTGTGTGCTTCCTGAAAGGGGCTGTATGTTTTTTGTTATATCACCTTTATCCAGAAAGAGCCTTGAAACTGAGATTGTTGTCAACAGATGCTTAATGTTCCCCAGTGTTTTTTTTATAAATAAATAAGGATGTTGGGCTTATAAAAGTTGCATAAATGCCTTTTAAGTTGAGTTTGGACATTTCTTTGGAAATCACACGAAAGTGCCTTTTAAGGTAAATGTTCACTTTGTTAAATAAAGATAATTTTCTTTATGTTGTGCCTTGTTTCAAATGAATAACACACATTGGATATTAAAAGTTTTATTTTAGTATGACATTTAAGATATTCTTTGAAATGTTACAAAAATAATCCAGAAAACTATTTATATTCTGATTTATTTTGATGCAAGGAAATGCATCACTGAGATTGATAGCGACTTCCTTCCTCTACACACGTCTCTCTGAGTCTGTACTAGTGGCCACCTGTGCCTGAAACTTAAACCTGAATGTTTAAGACAATATCACATAATGTTAACAAAATGATACGTATCCATTGTGGAAATAAAGTCTTACACAATGATAATATGCTATAAATGTACATACTAAACAATTGTCATGAGATACAAGGCGATTTCTGACGGATTTCAAGAAAATAGGTTTCTAATTATGGGATAAAGCTGTTTATGAAAACAGAATTGTTAGAAAAACCTGAGAATAGACCATGATATTTATATGTGTGGGTTTTGGCACAAGAAAAATACACAAGAAAAAACAAATGTCTCCTAAAGACAGACTGATCAGTGAAACATAATGTATAGCAATGGCTTTTTTCACAGCAGGAACATAAATGGGCATTTCCTGTGGTCACACACGGAGGAATATTTTGCCTAAAGATTAAAACAACATAGAGTATTTATTTATATATATTTTCATTAATGTTCTAACAGTAAACATTCTGCCTCTTCTAAGGCACATCACATGGCAGACACTAGCAAGCATTGACCTCAACCAGCGGTTTAAACAAAATGGCTGTTCAAAAAGACTGCCTGCAAAAGTGAGAGAGATATTCTGAGCAAATTCTATCTAATCCTAGCCATCAGCGTTGTGACAGACTGTTGTGTACTGTTTATTCTTGATGACATTTATTTTCCTTTTCAATACCAGATTTAGAAATCAGTCAATTAGGGCTGGTGTTGTCTAAAAGCAAAATGGAGGAGCATCCATTAGACAAACGGATAAGCAAAACTCACAAAAATACAATTTCCATGTTTAGCGTGTGAGTACCAATGGAACAAGTTCACATCCAAAAAGCGCACAACAAAAACTGCAATACAATTACACGTTGGCCTAAAGTAAATGACTACAGTTTAAGACTTAACTTTTTTTCTAAGTGAGTGTAAAGGCTTCCATTCCCTAACAAGTCAAATGAAATGGCATTCAGATATGTTTAAGATGTGAGACATGATTTAGAGAGGTAACTGTTGAGTGAATGAGGCACACATCAAAACAACATCAGACAAGCCTTCTGAACGTTATTGAAATACATATTTCCATTCCCTCATATAACAACCTGTTTGAAATCATCAGTTCCTGTTTTTTTAAGGCCTTATTTCATCCTCTGTTTGAATTTGGTGTAGTGCCTCTAGTTTATAAGGCCACTTATCCTCCTCTGTCCACGACGAGTGATGACAGGAATAAAAACAGTGCTGGTCTTCAGGATCAAACTGTTTTTTGTAGCAGTCTGTACAAATCACATGTCCCATCTATCTTGTGCTACCATTGAAACCAAAAAGATATAGTTTACTCTTCTCTATAAGAAAAGTAATATCAGCATATACAGTACATTCAAGAAATATTGAAGTTATATCAAAGTTTCTGTCAAATTCACAAAGCCTTCATATGCCCAGTAGTAGTATAAATATATAATTGATGCTTTATATGAGATGATTGGATACAGCATGTGATTCCCTGCAAATCTCATTTAAATGTGCATGTGTACAGTATCACTGTACATACTGTAGGTGTAAATGTATTCTTAAATACGTGTGTGTGTGTGTGTGTGTGTGTGTGTGTGTGTGTGTGTGTGTGTGTGTGTGTGTGTGTGTGTGTGTGTGAGAGCCAAGTCGGGTCAGTTCTGTCACAGCCGTGTCTCCCTGTCTGTGCCGTTGTCTGCCGTTTGTTGTGATTGGTCAGAATTAGAAACAACAAACTCTTCCTTCCTGAGTTCTTCCAGCTCTGTTCCGCCGTTAGCCAGTGCTCCATGGACGGCATTTCTTTCCTCCTTCCTCAGCTGCCGACTGAGCAAAATGAAGCCCGGGATGCAAATAATGAAGGAGATAGACCGTAGGCTCAGAGTCAGACCCAGGTATGCTACCCTGAGAAGTTAAGATGTACACATCACATGATTACTTACTGAAGCAAAATAAAAACGTGACACTTCTTAGGACCTTTCTGGAATTATAAGGATTGTCTCCTTTTAATGATTTTTAAAGCGAAACAAGCATTGCAACACAGTTTCTATAATTTCAAAGTTGGTTCATCATTTTCCATCTTGGCAATATCAAGGGGCTCAGTGTTTTTGTTTTGGTCCGAATCAGTTTAAAATGTCACGTTGTTTTTCTTTGCAAAATAATATAAAAAGTCTCTGGAAAATAGAATACATACAATAAAAGAATCGCAGAACTTCAACTGAGTGTACTACCTGTATGCAGTGGTGTTGTAGATCCGACAGGCTCCTAAGCCTCCACACCTCTTCTGACCCCATTTAAGACATGTGGTGTCAATGATTGCTCCAAAGTAGATCGGTGCTGGGATCCCCGCTGTGAGCAGGAAACATTGTGAAGAAAGATGGAATAAGGATTCAAACCGATGCTAACACATTTTCATGGTTTGCATCTTAGACCAGCTCAAGAGAGGATGTATTTTAAGCGGACTTACCTAGGGTACGAGTTGCCATAGCGTGGAAACCTAACGCCAGGGATTTCAGCTGTGGTTGGATGCACCTGCATCAAAAAAATTGTAGACTATTTAGAAAAAAACAGCCCATTATAGATTAACTCAGTAACCTGTCTTACTCTTAATAATTTTAATGAAAAGAGTAGAAACCTCAATTTCGGACACCCTAAGAATATAAACCATGCATGTTGCATCACTATTTCATGATGAAGGGATACATTCATTGTTTGGCACTGGGTTGAAAGTACATTAGTACATGACATTAACAACAATGTATGTTCAGTGAGGTCAGTGCAGTTCAACAGGATCAGATGATATGGCTTAAGGAAATGGTGTAAGAGTGTTTGCATGTCATATGAAGGGAACAGTGTCTCTGTGTTGAGTGGAGTGTTAACCAGCAGTGAGGGCTTTGTTGCAGAAGAATCTATCTTCTTGTCCAGGGGATCTCAAGTTTTGGTGACTATGTAGGGGACCAGTGTAGGATTGATGGCAGCACAGTAACAGTGCACACATAAAGAAAACATTTATTGTTGATCTCACATCCATAGTAAACTGCAGATGTGTGCTTTATGAACTTTTTGTGACATACTATACTATGACATTTTTATGAAATAGTTTTGGAATACAGCACTATATTTCATGACATTTACTGTGCCTTCTGTATTCATACAATGTCTTACTATGTTTCTTAAATGGCAAACTATGATACATTCTTTGTGCCATATTAATGCCATTTTATATTATGATTTCATTATTTATTTGATTATGATCCTATTTTCGGGCCCTACTATTCCAGGTATTCTCAAACCCCTTAACTAAGCGCACATGTACGAAGCCAGAAGATCATTAATATCATATCATATCATTAAAACACCTGGTGCCAACTGTTGCAACCCCCTCCCCTCAACTAGGGGTCTCTGTCTGTGTTCGCTGCTTGCTGGCTCTTAATTAATCTTGTAAATAAATATACTTTCTGTAACATGACAAGTCTTCTTGCCTCCCATCTTCGTTGCAGCGTTTGAACTGGGTTGTAAAATAACTGAATTCTAGATTTTTGTCTAACTCAAGAGGTCAACAGGTCCTTCGTTTGTAGAAAGCAATGCCTAATATCCATACATTCTAGTCATACTGTGATTTTTCATGATGTTTGTGACAGAATATAACATGACTTTTCTTAATTTTGTTTCCACATATCTTCATGATTTTTGGAAACACTATGATGTCATTATATAATCTACGTATTATTCTTTGAACTTTCCACTGACCACTGTCATTTTACACAGACTATGTTACGATGCTTTTGCACATCTTTGACATACTGCACTGACTTATTTTTGCACATTTTCAACTTTTTTTCATGATCATTTCTAAATACTACATTGTGACATTTATTATATATTTTTTTGAGAAACTGTAGTCTGACATTTTCCATGATATTTTTGACACACTATACTATTACTTTTTTCATATTTGTCTACGTACTATATAATTGCTTTTCTCATAATATCTTTGACATACTCTACTATGATAATGAATGATTGAATAACAAGAACTTCTGTTTTGGTGAAGTTCAATAAAGGAAAATGTTCACTGTGTAAAGAACACAGTGTATTGAGGTCAACAGTATTACTGGGGCCATACATCTGTTTGTCATCAGCATAACATTTAATGACAACACAATGTTGACATATAATATGGTCTAACCAGAACAAGTAAAAAGAGAAAACAATTAGTATCCCCTAGTGTTAACATGTCATGAATCTGGTGAAAATCCTTATTACATTTTCAAAACAGACAAAAAGTGAAGTAATTGATGTACTAGCATTGAGGCTTATAAGATTCTTCGTAGCAGGGTAGTGATAATTATTCATTTTCCTTATATTTTTACAATTGAAATCTGACCTTATGAGAAACATGTAGCCTGGTGTGCCCCCAAGGGAGATGATAAAGGAAGTGATGACAGAGAGAGCCAGGAAATATGGGAACATCCTGTCACAGTCGTCCTTCTCAGGGCACTGCCCCGTGCTGGCCGTAAAGTTCCCAGCCACTCCGACACAGCTACAGCTAGAGAACACCTGGAGAGACATGTGTGGTGGGAATGTATTTATCAAACATTAAAGCCAACCAGGCACATAAGGATGATGTGACTACTTTGTTAGCACTCATTAGATTATGGGATCTAAGAACATTTAACTGGAAACACATCTCACTTTATTAAGTGGAAAGTAAATAAGTTAAAAAGCAAAAAAGCATAGAGTGATATATGTATAACCCTCTCAGTTATAAGCTTGAAACATAGCCAATGTTTCGTTTTGGTTTGAAATCCTGCACTTTACACAGAAAATGGTGATGGTCCCCGGATCGGACCGTAACCTTTATGTTCAAACAAAACTTCATGGCAAGAAAAATGTATTTGACTAGACATCATGTTCCTGTTTAGGCATGTACCATATTGTGCTGTGAATCCAGCACAATACTATGGTTTTCACACCAGAAATGACATTTCCGTATTACAGTTTAAGTACCTTGTCCACTTACTGTGTTTTTCCCTGAGCCAGAAGAGCTGGCGCAGCCAGCGAGACAGGGAGAAACATATGTGATGCCGTTCTCTCCACAGACTGGGTCCCAGTCGCTTGCTGAACAAAAGCAGTCTGAGTTGCATGCTGCGAACACTGAGTGTTTATCATAAGATACGCTATCCAAGCTGGAAAGGAGAGAGTGAGAGAAAGTACAATACAAAGGAAATGAATTATTAGGGCAGACATCATGAGGGACTTGAAATAAAAATGTATCTTTACCAGATAATCGTTATTTATTTGAAATTCATGAAGTGCATTCAAGTTATGGTAATTGATTACATGTCTATTAGATCAATAATATTAATGTGTGTTGTTGCTCAAATTGTAATATTATATTTTTACTTTGAAAACAGTAACTCCAACATACAAAATCATTTCCCATAACTAACCTGATGTATGGAAGTGTCACTCCGGCTACCTTGGCATTTTCGCAGCTCATTGCAAAGAAGAACAGCGACAGGATGTATCCGATCAAAGATGTGCCGAAGGCAAACCTGGCTGCGCCCATGATGTTCAGCTTCAGCCTCTTCATCAGTAAACCTCCAGAAAACATCCCCAGTGCCACAGCCGGGATATTAATCACACCTAAGATCAAGAGAATCAGCAACATGCTAGATACATTCTCACTGAAATGAAATGTTGCTTTCAATAATAAATCTGGATTTAAACAAATACAGAGTATATCATTTATTATTGTTTCAAAGGTGGCTATCATCTCTCCTTCTTGCTAATACAGAGGAGGAAACAGGACTACACAATTCCAGTTGCCTTGATCAAAGTAGAGGCCTGCTTTTTATTTTGTCAGTCTCTTTCTCATACCTTCATTTGACATCAATGTGAAGGCATGGTCTTTCATCTACACCCATGTCATTTGCTCTGGTCACTAATATTGCATTCTCTTTCATATGCAGCAAGTCTAGGCCATGCAGGCACCTCCTTTGATGAGGCCACATAAACATAAAGACTTTCATCTTACGTTATCACCATCATTAGATATTTCATTTCATATGCTGAGCACTTTTCATGTACCCATGAGAAAGTTGGCCTTTGATGCCGACTGCTTGAAGTGCTGCTCGATGTACTTGGGCTTGTAGGTTACCATGCCGATGAGGGAGTTCAGCTGGATGATTGACACACACAGGTAGATCAAGTACACAGGGTTTCCCAGTAGAGTTCGCAGGGATGGAATAAAGTCTGCAGAGAAATCGAAATATTGAAAATGTTTAATATGCAATATCTTTATGTAATAGTAAGAAATGACTGTAACACTCTCTGATAAGTGCTATGGAATCACGTTTCTGACTACATGGGGTACGTGTGACAGTAGGACATCATTTAAGTTTTGGATTTGAAAGCTGAAGTATGTAGTGACTTTACAAATCAAAAGGTAACCTGTGGAATTTGGCGAACTAGGAATACTGTGGATGTTTTTAGGTGTGGGTGGGCAAGTAGCCAAAACAATTCACATCCTGCCGTTTGTATCAATCTATACAGCTACAAAAAGAAAGGCAGTAAAAAGACTTCAAGCAAGTAAACATGGATATAAATAATACAAGTTAGAAACATTTTGTTTAAATCAACTTGAAATATTTCTCTATTTTAAGCTCCTATAACTAGTATATTATTGTTACTTTATTAATATGGTGAAGTGCTGTGATTTTCTTTGTAGAAATGTGTAGTGTAAGTGTTTTCAGCCATTTATTTCCACAGCCTATTAATCATGTAGGGGCTTTACACTTATAAAAAGGGTCAATCCATTAATATTTATGAACAAAGACACCATTCAGGGAATCTAAAGCACTGAACATTTAAAATCACCTCTGTAGAGTAGGTTATGTTTTTTTCTTGATTTTTGGTTTGTCTGTCTGTTTATCAGCAGGATTATAGATAAACTAATCGCTCTTGGTTGATACCTACCTTTGGCCATCTCTATGAAAGTAGTATTTTGGTCTGCAGGATACTTGTGCTTCCCACTATGAGGGTCTTTAATGAAACTTGTCTGCTCCGGTGTGCACTTCTCTGAGCCCTGGGCCCCGGGTATGTGCAGGGAACGAGGCAGAAACCAGAATGGGATGGCAGAGAGCAGAGTGATGACCCCTGCTATGAGGTAGCCCAGCCACCAGGCCCCCACCCAGCGGGCATCCGATGGGGTGATGGTGATAGTTTCTGTGTTTGGAGACAGAGGATGACATGTAATCAATGCTCAGTGATACACTTATGGTTAAACAAAGATGCAAAAACAGAGGTTATCAGAACACGGAAATAAAAAGCCTGACATGGAGGTTTCTAGTGAGTACTCATTTGTTCTGTTTGAGCGGTCAGTAAGTACAAACAGGCATGCATTATTGCACACTTGACAGCTTGGGTTAGCTGGGATTCTTTTTTAAAATTCTTTATCATTTAAGTTCTTTTTTTTCATTGGTTTTATTACCTGTTTGTTCTTACAGTTTACTTTATTATGTGGCTCTTTACATCCCCTTTTCAACTGTTTCTTCATACTTTTTCCTTCTTTTCTGCTACTTTTCTATTTTCCTGTTTGCAGCACTCTATTTGATTGTAGCTTAGTTCTTCCTAACCCCCGTCATGCTTTGTTCATTAGCAAATTGATGCTAATCCTGTACACCTGTTCTGAGTCCTTGGGGAATACATATGACGCAGGTGATATCTGATAATACCATGCCTCAGTTTTATGAATAAAAGGACCTCTCGTTGAAGCAGACATTTTGATTTCAATTTGGTTTTACCAATAAGATTACCAGTGGCTCTCTTCTACTCAAATGTCCAAGGAATTCATAAAAATTCATGAAAACCTATTTAGCGAACATTTATTGTATCTTTGTTTATTGTTAATTTCAATGTCTTACTCTTTTTGTATTTTCTTTATTGCACAGGGGTCACTTATCTATAAATCTAGTGTCCAACTATTGTCACCTATCGAGGAAGCACCGGGTACCCCAGAGTAGTGTAACATAACTATTCATTACCACAGATTTTAACAAGATTATATCTGACTAAATATGGTCACTAATATTACAGTGTCTCGGCCTATGGATTATTAAAATACAAACACACAGAAGAAACCGCTCTCTGAGATGCTTCTAAGATGTAAAGAAAACACATGGTTTCCAGTGTTCACATGAGCTCTTTGTGAGTCCATGGTGAGAAGTTAATGACATCAAGTCTGTCTAGGCGGACCACAAATTCTGGCCTTAAGAGACCTAGACTTATACTCATGATTAAACCCACCCATTTTTACAAATCCAATGTCCACATAGATTTTGGCACAAAGGGAGCCTAACAGGTAGCCGAACACAGGTCCAATGACGGAAATGGTCTGCACACAGCCTAGGAAACAGCAAACACACAACAAGAGACACACAACACACAAAATGGTTAGGAGTCTAGCTATCTGTACTAACAACTGATACACTCAACACATTTAACATACAGGCTCAGAGGTCACTAGTGCGCTGATCTTCTGATCAGGAGAGTACTGGTTGCATCCCCACTGCAGTCAACATGTCGTTGTGTCCCTGGGCAAGACACTTCACCCCAAGTGGCTCCTGTGGGGATTGCCCACAGTATTGAGTGTATGTAAGTCGCTTTTGGTAAAAGCGTCTAATAAGTTAAATGTTTTGGAAAACACCTAAGGGATTTACCCCCTTAGGTGTAAGGTGTACAGCGACTCTGTCATTTCCGAGTAAGAAGACTTACTCGGAAATGACAGTCTAATTAATTTACTTCATATTAAATGTGAGACTTGGATGTTACCAAAGAAAGAGCAAAACTGCTGATAGTTGTGTGGACTATGTAGGACGTTTTTTTGGGACATTAAAAAATATGTTTTGTTTTATTCATATTTAGCTATGTAATATTTTTTTCCAACAACAATCTAAGTTTGCAATCAATTATATCAGGATGTCAATAAGGCTAGGAACTTTGTTTCGTCTGCATATAAATGAAAGGGTTTGTTGTGATTTTTTATGACATTACTTGGTGGGATCAAATACGGATTAAAAAGCAATGGTCCAAGGATTGACCCCTGTGGTACTCCAGAGAGAATTTGGATCTTGTCTGGTAGAAAATTGTGAATGAACACAAGGTTTTTAAACACCTCTGTTTATTACTTATTTCTGGTGCTATTTAAGATATTCCATTCTGCAGCTTACGTTGAATATCATCAATGATAAAGGGTGTTTACTTTTCAAGTATCTTCCACTGGGGGGAGATTTGTCTTACCAATATATAGCGCAGCATTTTCCTCAGAAGCAAAATCATCTATATAAGAGATCCCAAGAGGCTGAACAGGTGTCTCTCCAATCCCCCTCAAGACATTTCCAAGGAGCACATAGATCCACATTGACAGGTTTGAGTCACCTTCACAAGCTGGAGGGCAAGGAAAAGAAGATGAGGGTAATCAGACCAATGTACTTGTGGACACTAGTCTGTATGTGTATATAAGTGCTCACCTGTGGCTGGCACTTGAGACAATTTTCCATCTTGAGCTAAGTCTGCCGGTGAGCCCACTGGACAAGGAGAGGGGTTCAGTGTTGAATTCACTACCCACCGCACAGATGTTTCATATTGGTAGCTGTAAACAAAATACAAATGGAACTGTTAAAAATACAGCTGACAGAGGTGAAACACTCATTCTACTTGGTTATAGGATACAATTTTTTAATCCTACAGAAAAGAGAATTCATAAGTAACTTAAAAAAGTAAAAAGTGAAGCCATCATTGGAACAGCAAGAATATTCGACCAACAGTAGAGGGGCTGAACAATTATTGAGAGGCTGACAAATAACAGTGCTTTAGTAAGTAGAGCAATATATTATTGAAAAAATGATGGAATTTGTTTATCATATCTTAGACTCACCGTCCAATGATGAAGTGAGGCAGAGCGATGATGAAAGTGCCAATAGACATCAGGACGCAACCTACTGCGATGATCTTTGGTCGATGGAGCTTGGCCCCAAAGTAACTGACAAAAGCTATCACCAACAGATTACCTGGGAGGACAGAGGCAGCCAGAAATACAAGGGGTTCAGAGTGCTACTTACATCTCCACAGCATGAAAATGAAAATGCAAGGCTTTGAGCAAAAAAAAGTCATGTTGAGAAGGAACAGAACCATTGATTTATTGCATTTGATTCATACTGCATTTTGTGACACTGTGTGTAAAAATGTGATGTAATCAAATGAAACGTACATTTGTAAATTTCTTTCTCTAGCAACACAAGATACAGAAACACAATGGAAAAGCAAAAAAACAAACATACATATATCCAAAACATTTCTCTATGGTCACCTTTTAGCACATTTCATTTATTATGGGCGACGTGGTGACTTAACGAGATGGCAAAACTGGCTTAGAAAGATACATTGAAGCCTTGTGGTAAAAGGCTAATTTGATGGGATGACGTCAGACCCTCCAACAAGCTCTTGTCATGTGCGTGAGAGAGAGAGAGAGAGAGGCCCTTGGAACATGTCAATAGTTATAAGTATAAGTATAGTATAGTATATAGTATAGTGTTTTGTGGTTATAAGGAATTCTAAGTAGTGCTTGTATCTATTCTGCATGTAATTCACTACATGGAAGTGGTGTTGAGGCTTGTAAAACAGGAGATTTCTTTCTTTCCAGTCAATCATTTAATTGTGTTCATTCAAGATGATTTTATATGTTATTTTTTCACTTTTTTGAATTTCGATTTACACTACTTTTACTGTTCATGTACAAGAACATGGATGTATATAATAGCCAGCTCCAATCAGCTGTGCTCATTATCCATTATTAGCTCTCTATACTGTCCTTCCTCTTCTTTAAGCATCTTTATTTCTCTCTTCTCACCTGCTCTCTTCTCCTCCCTTGCTCCCTACACTTTCTCCTCCCGTTTTCCTTCCTCTTCACACTGCCCTGCTTTGCCTCTATGTTACCCTGGCAACAGTCCTATAGAAAAAGCTTGTTGCCTTGGCCACGTGAGAGATGCAACTTTCACAGGAGACGTAGAGATGGAGAGATATGAATGAAGGGAGATTGTCCGGCAGATATACCCCACCTCAATCAGAGTGAAAGCAGGTTTTACAATCCGCCATAATGTTATTGAAGTAAAATGGAAATGATGCAGGACGACTTTTATCTTGGATGAATCATATCTCTTTGGGTCTTACTGCAAGCTTTGTGTAATTTATAACGTACAAGGGGCCCTTTGCATAATGTCATCAAGGTTACGTGAAGTATGATTAGTAGTTGTGGACTTGTGCTGCAAGCCATGATCATCTCGCAAGCTAAATCAAACTTGTGGTTGGCTGGAATAATTAAAATCAAACTCCGATACTATGTTTTGTCCAACTTGTTATAGTTAACACAGGACAAGTGGTACCTGAAAACCAGAAATTAGCATTATAAAAAGTACAATCTGACTCAACATATGACTCACTCTTTCATGAGTAATTGTTTCAAAATCAGATATACTTGGCAATTCTGACGAGCAAATGTCTTAGTAATGAGCAGTTTTAACATCGATATTGATGAAGTATCTGGGAGGAGTGCCTTGAGTGCCTTGTGCAAGGCGCAGGACCACCCCCCCACTCCCATTGCTCCCTGGGCGCTGTACAATAGCTGCCCACTGCTTCTAGACTTCTGGTACTAGGGTGGGTTAGAAGCAGAGAACACATTTCACTGTGTGCTCTGCATGTGTGGCCGTTAAAAAGGGTTTCATCCCTCCCAATTCTTCTTCTACTTCTTGAATTGGATGAAAATATTGGCCATAAACTGTAATTCGGAAAATTGCTTTGTTTATTATGTTTTCTCTTCATTTTTTACCATGTACCACATCTTGTAGTGATCAAATGTGTGTCCCTAAGAACCAACATCCCCTGGTGTGGAAACAATTTGTTTGAAATATTGTGCAAATAAAGGGTAAATCTGATAATTTATCTATATGTCTGCATACAGCAAAGCAGTAAGTGTTGTAACAAATTATTTTTGGTATTGCCCTTAAGGGTCCGTCTGCTGATTAGCATTTCCGATAAAAGCTGATCAATGCCAGCTGCTTGAGTATATTACCGAGGGTTAGTTCTAAATAAAGTCAAAGTAAAGAGAAGTTATTGCATTTGAAGTTATTCAAAACATCACAAATGTGGCTATATCTGCAACAACAAGACAGGTTTATAACCCATTATGTCCCTGCTTGACACCATGACTCACACACAGTTTGATATTCTAAAAATTGTTTATTTGAAATCAGATGAAAACAAACTGTCACGGACCCTGCCGTGTTATCTATGATTACTATACGCTTTTCGATCATAATTTCAGCGGGCGGGGGATCGGCGCTGAGGAACAGCAGAGTGCGGGTTGACAGGTGTCTGCTGAGACAGGCAAGTGTCTTAGGTTCAAGTTAGACAACTAATGTCTGGGTTAGTGTTCATGACTTCATGTTTATGTCATCTTAATATTTAATCTTGATGCACACACATTTTCCGTGCTTTCCAATAGTTTAAAATACTTTTATTCCACTGTTAAATAACCTGTTCAATACAAACATGCCACTTGTAAAAATTAAATTACATTTCCGTGAAGTGATATTTGTTTAGTGAGCTTATTAGAGGATGTTCCCTGAAAGACTGTACAATGTCAATGAAGATGTCAGACTTAGTATATTTGTTAATAATTACATACAAATATGGAATTTGTGTGTGTGTGTTCCAAGTGAATCTGCGGCCCCCTGGTAGCCAGTACATAAATCATGTGGCCCCCACAACCATCCAAGTTGCCCATCCCTGCTACAGTATAAATACTACCGCAGTTCCTAAACTGTAATGGAAGCGCAGCATTAAGTGAGCCTGGCCTAACAAGGCCTAGCCATACCGTACTAAGCCGAGCAAGGCCCTGCAGTGGAAAAACGCCAAACTGTAGGGAAGGTGGGGGCTCTCCATCTCCAGCTGCCGTGTTTGCTCCCAGCTGGGAAAACGGAATGGGTAGGTTGTGTTTCAGGTGCAGTTTAAGGTTGGTCGTATTGCTAGCTTTTGTTGCTACCTTTTTAAACAAATGCAACACACTGCCCGGCTCATTCAAGTCCGTAGGTTCGCCTCGTTGATTTGGCTTAAAGGTGACCTATCATGCAAAATGCACTTTTTTACCTCTTTTATACATGAATATGTGTCCCCGGTGTTCCAGGGAACTCACCAAGTGTCAGAAAACACAACCCTGTCTATTTTCCTCCATACCCAAATCTCTTAAAAAGGGGATGCAACGGATCTGATACAGACTGATCCAGATTTGAACACTTCTAAGACGTCACAGAAGTAGCGCTACGGCTATTGGGCCAACTCTACCAATCAGGAGGAGACAGCCATGGACATTACCGTTTCGAAAGCGCTGGAGACGCTGTAGTACATATGCCAGGCCTGTAGATGGTGCTGTTCTCACAGAATCAGCCCATGCAAAGACAGTGTTAAATTGAGCGAAATCAGGAATGGCTAAAATGCATGATCTGTTTGGTATTTTGAAAAATAAAAAGTATGAATATGCCTTATATAGGTATGGTCCTACACTATATTATTCAAATATAGCATGATAGGTCCACTTTAAATCCAAAATATCCCCACACCGGAGATGTGGTATTAGATTTTGCAACCACTTCCATGTAACTTCAAATTCCCCTCAAGTAAGTCACAGGTTGTCTCCTGCTTGTCTTTATATTATTCATTTGGCTGCTACACTGCTGCACGCGGAGTATCCTGACCTGGCTGTGTCATGGGACCTGACACACACACACACACACACACACACACACACACACACACACACACACACACACACACACACACACACACACACACACACACACACACACACACACACACACACACACACACACACACACACACACACACACACACACACACACACACACACACACACACACACACACACACACACACACTGTGTCAGGCCTACTCACCAACCTCGAAGCTCCCGTCAATGACACCTATTAGGTAACTGGGGATGTCAAAGCGCCTCTCCAGCTGAGTTATTGTGCTCTTCATGTAGCTCCCCGACAGAGCCTTTGCAAAATAGGCAAAGGACAAAGCCACCAGAAACATCTGGGAGCAGAGAGTAGGATGAGAAAGGGAGAGAGAAAGACACGAAGAAAGGCATTACAATTAATACAAGCAGTGTTTTAATCTAATTATAAAAGTATCATTGTGTGGTGTACACTTGCTATCTGTTAACTAGCTATAAACAAAAAAGAAGCCCTTGAGTGGTATCTCTTCAGTTGCTCCTCTGCGTGAACTCGGCTCATTACCCTACTTCCACTGGTCTGACGTGCATTAATTAACACGTGCCAGCCTTTCTATCAGGATCAGAAATAATGTGGTCCGATAAATTGAGGCTTAAGTAGTGGGTGGGGATGATAGGAGATGAACACAAAGGGTAGGTCAGATTTTGGCTTATATTTCAATGAATACAGCCAGATAGACAAATTGATCAATGTTTGGATTAACAAAGGTGCATGTAGGACGGACTAGCACACAGCTAGATGTGGAGAATAAAATAAGTCAAAAGCGCACAATATAAAGAGAAACCTAGCAGAGACAGAGAAGCAATCTCCATTCAGTTGTGTCCTCCTTGATAGTTTTAATTTGTGCTACAATGAGACCAAAGAGCAGTGAGCTGACTCCAATAGTGACTGGACTCAAATCAACGATTCTCACAGTTAGGACCAAAGCCAATTTATTAAACTCATATAATGACAGAGGTCCACAACACCACGCAAATTCAGTTTCCTTGTTAACATCAAAGTAGTCCCAAAATCTACTCGGAGCAATATTTGTACTTATGTCGTTTGTTTCACTGACAAGGATATTAAATTAGACTAAATCAATCTCATTATAAAATGCTTCAGTCTCAATAACTTACTCATCCCACACCCCTTCAAATGCAAGAGAAAATATAAATAATCCCCAAATGATGGACTGTAAAATCCCTGAGAAAATATTCCCCTGCTTTTTTATTTATTTCTTATGATCTTGCCTTAAGGTGGTGAATGTAAAGCTATGTAGACTTTACATTGAAGAATGATATACAATGGAGCCCTTATGCTTAAATTAGGGTGTTGATATCAACAGCTTTCCATCTACGGTATATCTCCAGTATGTTTTATTGCTGCATGTTGCATCTTTACGCTTTGGGATGTTTACAATTTGGTATGGAGTATTTTGAGCAATTAGATAATTAATCCCTAGTTTATTCTTTAATAAAAAATGTTTAAGGGAAAACAGACCACCTTTCAACTCCCCTCAACCCCAGCATATCCAAATGGTATGATTGTTGACGGGTTAGGGTCAGAGACAATTGCATCGCTTTCTGTTTTCCTCATAGTCTCAAACACAATCAACATAGGACAAACTAATTGTGTTTCCCACAGTCACTTTGTTTGTTACATTTTTTACTCTATTGGGGAAATAAGTGCAAATTGCTATAATTGTTGATAAAATAGCTACCTTAAAATAAAAGTGCAATACTCTTCCTGTTTTGGTTGTGAAATGGTTGACTGACTTTCTTTGGGCTGTAAATTGAGGATTCATTTGGAAGATCTTACCTTGTGGCAAAACTAATTTGAACTAAACATCAATAATAAACATAAAGAGCAATTACACAATAAATGGATGAATTTAGGCTAATATTAAATAAATAAGAAACTTTATTTTACCTTGATATAAATGAACATACATCTAAATGCTTGATACAGTCTAAAAGTGGTCAGTTCATAAAGCAATGCTAATAGAAAACCTACAAAATGTGACTTAAAATTACTATTCGAATATGTACTAGAAAAGTACATAAAAGCTTCTCATGTACACAACAAAGGTTTGTTACTTCAGCCCCCACAGGTAAGCATATGTGTGGTGTGAACATGGTCACAAAAACCTTTTCCTTATCCTTGTGCGTCTATGTCTATTTTACTCCTCTGAATTACTTACTCTCTACTGTATATCCACTACAAAAAACGGCTTGATCCTTTCATACAATTTGCCTTGCGGGCACAATGACAGTGGTTTCACGCAGAGGTCAGAGAGAAGAAGAAAACAATCCTTGTTTTATAGATTACAAAGTGTCCATTGAAATAATAGAATGGGATCTATGCAAACAGAGTGGAGATTATGCCCACCACCAGTGCAAGCTGCAGGGCATTAACGAAAGTAACTCATCACATGTGCATTTCCTGGGGGTTTTGACCTTTTATCCAAAGCGATTTACATACATTCAGTACTGTGGACAATCCCCACAGGAGCAATTTGTAGCTAAGTGTCTTGCCCAGGGACACAACAACATGCTGACTGCAGTGGGACTCAAACTTGGTACCCCCTGATTCCAAGTCCATACTTGTTTTAGTGTGGTAAAAAGGTTTACGGTAAAGAACACAACATCTATAAGAATTGTAATAATCCAGTGGTTGCTTTCCTCTGTGTTTATCAAGTTGGCTTTACATTCTGAGGCATAATGTAGTGCTGTTTTTGTTCAATATGATTGAGTTGACTCAAGCTGTTTACCTTTCTAGTGTTGCCTGTGGTAACAAGTCCATTAGAGACGCATGTTGGAATATACTCATTTTATAAATCATTGGTAGTAAAATTCTCAGAAATGTTTTCAAGATTTATTCATTTGGTAGAGAATAAAAAAATGTTGACAAAAATAAAATGATGTTGCCTCTGATCAGAGCCAAGCTAGTTGTTTGATCACATTTCCAGTATTTGTGCGAAGCTAACAAACTGCTGGATGATTCATTACTTTTATTGTTGAGAAATATCCAAATGAAGCCAAAATAAATGGATGATTAATGACTTCGTTTTTTTTAGAAACTTCTTTCCCATATTGAGAATGCAACAATGGGATGCATTGTGACATTTTCATTCTGTTATCTTAATTCGTTTTTTCAAAGTGTCAAATGAGCAGTGGCCTCATTGTGATTACTAATCAGTCAAAAAAAGGGATACACATTAAGACTCTTTAAACATTTCCTCATAACCTGCGACCCGCTTTTGTTCTGAGCTTTTGATGTCATTCACCTAATGCACACAGTTTTATTTTATTTGTCAAAGTGATGATAAATATTAGAAAAAATAATGTATCATTAAATACGCAAGGTGATACGAAGCAATTACAGGAGTTCTGAGATGGTATTTAAAGCCAGACAGAAATAAGAAATTAGAATTAATACAAAACCTGGGACATTGTAGAACTAACGTTCCAGTCTTAGTGGATGAATTAACAACAAAAAAAGAGACTAACATTGAGCACAAGATTAGAGTTAAAACGGGCTGTGCCATGCCTCAGCCGATCAGGAACCCAAACAATTCTGAGAAGAAAACATAAGTCTGTCCTGCTACTGCAGTCTCTGTTGTGATAAGCTACTTGAACACCATTGTCTCATGTCACTTTCATGTGGGGAAAAAGCAACAAAGTGTCTGATCTCGTTTTATTTTTGAGAAGGTTGTTTGAGGTAGAAGAAATAAAAGAGAAAGAAGAAAAGCCTGAGGTGGTCTATTTATAAGATTCACATTATGTTCTGCCTCATTTTCTGAGAAGGAAACCTTGATAACCATTGTGAAATGTTCACTATGGCAACAAGAGGACACACTCGTAGTATTAATGTAAAAAAGCAAGTGGTGGCTGAAGTACTGTAGAAAGCCATAAGCTTAAATTTGCCTAATTCAAGGGTTATTATCTCTGCATGATCCGGAATCTTCAAGAACACGCTTTATATTGTACTTAAACCTGTTAGGATGTTTGGTGTGTTGTTGCCGGATAAATAAATAAGGTTCAAATAGGGATGGCAGATGGATTTTTTTTCAGATAAGATATTAGAGGAGATGTGAGATTTCATTTTTCTATTGAAACAGTTAAGCTACAATTTTCACAGCTAAACATAATACAGAGGCAGTGGCACATTATTTAGCTTCCCTTTTAAATAGGTTATTTTAGAAACTGTTTACTAAAATTGTATTATCCTTTATTCTGATATGTTTAAAGTGCTCTACAATTCAACATGTATCCTCTTTGTAGGTATTCAGAATCTGACATTCTAGTCCCAACTGATAATTAACAAGTAATGGTACATAATAAATATGGGTGATCAAAAGCTCCACAATAGCTAGCTTTTTAATGGACATTGGTTTTTATCACCAGTGATTTTGTGAGCCTTTTAAGTAAATCCTTGAAGTGCTAAGAACAACTCAGCAAGCTCCATTTGCTGTTTAACACTCAAGTGAAATAGTTTTATCAACCACTTTTCCAAGGTCCAAAATGTAATGTCTTTGACAATCATCAATAAAGGTGATAGAAAATATTGTTTTGTGATTACTAAACATGTACAACTACCTTGTGTCTCATTCATTTGTAAGTAAAAAAACGTACTACAAATCTACAAAGAAAGCATCAGCACTGTACAAGTTCACTTTCTCCTAGAAGTGCCAATAGATGGATTTCCTGTTAACAAATAATCACGACAGGGGGTTCGCAAACAGATGATAGCTAGTATGTATATATTTTGAGTATTCAGATATTTTAAAAACGTGCAGGAAAACACGTATATACAATTCAGAGGCAAATGTGTAGGTTGCAATCATCCTGGAATTTATTGTGGAAGTATTTATTTGTTACCATATGCCACAGTTTGATAGACTAGTTGGCCCTGATCAGTCAACACATTTTCTATTAATAAACTAATGTAGTAGCAGCAATAATAAATCCAGTAGAGTAAACCCGGACATCGCATATTTAGCTCTTACATGGGAACAATGACCTGTGTGTCCTAAACTATCAACAGCACTCCAACAAGTAACATTTCCACTTAGATAAAAGATTAGCCTATGTGTTAAGACCACATAACACCCTTATTCTGCATATTACACAAGTTACTTTCTAGTGCCTTGTGTAAACTTGCAAATGTGTCGAATTAGTGCAAAGCCCTTGTCATAAATAATCTAAAGTGTACTGTTGAATGCATGCTTAATTTCCTGTGAAATCCTACAAATACCTCAGGTTTAAAACAGTAACCCTCAAGTACACACATCATCCTTCTGGAAGCAACTTGTTAGACTGTAATTTGGTTATGTAGCATACGAACTAAGACCGCATGTGATCCCTTCCCAACACACGCTACGCATATCAAAGAGAAACATGTGTCAGCTGGAGCTACATTAATCCACATGTTTCTGTACCTTCAGGCTGTTACAGGGAGAGGTGCGGGGTTTTCCGGCTGCGGCGTCACTGCCTCCATTCCCCTGTGCGCGTCCTTGCTCATGTCCCACCTCCATCCTCCAGAAACGTCTCTATGTCTGCTTAGCAGAAGTCTCCCACGTAATGCAATTTCTTGGCACTGATGCATGCAACCCTGCAAATGGATAATTCAAGCATGTGACCCACTTTTCATCCTCAGCTCAAAAACAGAAACATGTCTGCAGCAGCCAGCAGAGGGGAGACAGACACACAAACAATAGTCCCTGTATGTGTTCTGGAGATCTTAAGACTTATAACACAACTAAACATTGTAATGACACATATGACATTTGCCCTTTTCCAGAACACTAGGTTTTCGTTTCCAGTTTACAATTTTCTGCCACAGTATCAAAAACAGAGCTAAGCATTCATACATTTCACAATTACATACTTTGTTTTGTTGTTCGGCCATTAACTGACAGCATGTGACCGACTGAAAAAAAGCTATCACGAAAATGTACTTGTCTTAACCATTTAGAGGCTGTTCCTGCATGGGAGCTTGATTTTAGGCTTCTGACAGCCCCTGTTAAGTCTAAGGAAAAGCCTGCATATTTTCTGATTTGATACCGTTATACCACTGTATTCGTTGTATTATTGTATGGAGATTCTAAGAGTACTTTCTTCTCACTCCAGTCCTCATATTCATCTTGTTTATTTCACATATACAGTACTGGACTCTCCACCCCTTCAGTAGATTTCCAGTAGTCAGAAACAGTGAATGTAATTGGTCAAGGGGACCATGTTAGTGATTGTAATAGAGGAAAAGAACACACACATAATGCCATCACCATTTGTTTGTTATATTATTATATCAACGTACATTTAATCTGTCACTGCTATATAATGACTGGTGAAAGAGACGTTCTTAATTGCTGTTAGAATAAAATACTTTCAATACAAATCCTTATGACTAATTTGGCTTGATTCTAAGTGAACGGGTCAATTTGACCCTGAACAGAAGAGGTGCCTCGTCTCTATTTATCAACATCAACCAACTGGAAAAAAAATTGGAACATTTTAAAAGTAATTTAAAAAATGTTATGTTATGCAAAACTAATGTATTTTATATCAAAGTTTTTTCAATGTAAAAAATAAAATAGAAAAATGTCTTTCAATGTATATGTTTTGTAAAAAACGAGTGACTTATCCTAATGAGTGACTATTTGGGGTGTCCTGCTATCACCCTGGAGTGAAATAAGTCTTTGATACTGGAGAGTTTTTGTTTTATTCTTATCTAAAAACAGTGGGACGATGGCTCATATAATAAAGATTTCAAAGGTCTTTTATTTTGAAACTCTACATCAGAATGTCCTGATTCTTTCTGAGTGGCTAGATGGGGTGTCCTGCTACCACCCTGAAGTGAAATAAGTCTTTGATGATTGACAGTTTTGTATTTATTATTATCTAAAAACAGAAGGCCCATATGAGTTTTCAAAAGCATTTTATTTTTAAACTCCTTAAGTTTTACATTCACTCAGTTATAATGTGGTAGTTATACGTAGTTTGTTTTAAACTATTATTGATCACGTTATATAGTACATATTTCTTAATTTAATCTCCAGTGTATATGAATATGTTTGGTATATTTGTTATTGACCGAGTAAGCGCTTTTATTTTGAAGGCAGTTTTCCCAGGTCTCTACTGTAGTAATAATAATAATAATAATAATATATTTAATTTGTTAGCGCTTTTACAGGTGCTCAAAGACGCTTTATAGATAATAGTGAAGAAAAAAAAAAGAGAAGAAAGGAACAACAAAATAAATATATAGTTAAAGTTAAAGTCAAATAATACAAAAACAATCACACATGAAAAGCCAGATTGAAGAGGTGAGTTGCATAGGAATGCATAGGATGCATAGGATATTCGTGCACCGCAATACAACGTGCGGACTGGCTTGACTGCGTTTTCGCAAGTGGAGGCTGGCTTGACCGCAGTCACCTGTTCCTCTCCCAGAGCAATAAGAGGAGTTGATGAAGTCCTGAAAATGCAAAGTTTAAAGAGGAATTGGCCTTTAAATAAATATTAAGCCTGTAGCCTACGTGTTTTTTAAATGTACTTTCATAATATGTTTCTTAATGCTCTTAATGTCTTTCATTTGTTTAAAGCACTTTGAATTGCCTTGTGTTGAAATGTGCTTGTGTGGTGACTCTAGTTAACCATAATTCACTTTTGGGTCACAGTTCCTACACGGACCTGGTTTAGCGTAACACCGGAGATATAGGTTGCCAAGCAAGAGCTAGCAACGCACTCTAACTTGACTCTCCTCACTGAGTACATGTCTGATAGTACTATTGCTTGATGGAAAATAAAGAGCGGAAATCCCTTTTAAATACTCCGCCTCCGACTCCTTCTTACCGGCACTACACTGGTGACCCTGAGTTTTTCGAGATAGTTTCCGAAAAAAAATTGAACATGGCTGAACGAGATGTTTTCGTTAAGCTGCCGGAGTTTTGGGAGCATGCCGCGGAGGCATGGTTTGCACACGTGGAGGCTCACTTCGCTTGCAAGCATCTCCATGACGAAGATCTGAGATATTACCACCACGTGGTGGCTTCGCTGGGGGTTTCTACTTCAGCCAATTTAGTGGGTTTCATCGCAGCACCCACACGCCTCGGCAAATACGAGGCTATCAAGGCTCTTCTCCTGAAGACATTTGGTTTATCGACGAGAGAAAGAGCCCGCCAAATTATGGACATTCAGGGCCTCGGAGATGGCAAGCCATCTCAGTTAATGGAGAAGATGCTAAGCCTGCTAGGAGGGGAAGATACCCAGATTTTGTTCATGGAGATGTTTCTTCAACACTTACCTCCCCGGGTCCAGACAGCGTTGGCCAACACATCCATCACGGAGCTGGCACTGATCACGCCGATCATCACTGGCCGAAGAAGCGGACCGTTTCTTCCTGGCTACACGACAGTCTGGTACGGAGGCGTTGGATGTGGCGCACAGCGGCCCTTCTGCGGGCAAGAAAGCATGGCGGAGGCCGGACACAGCGACGCCGAGTCGGCGAGGGGATACCGGTGAGTGCTTCTACCATGCACGTTTCGGGACGATGGCAAAGAGGTGCATCGCTCCATGCAGCTACAAGCCTCCGGGAAACGGAGATGCCGACGCTCAGTAGTGGCTCTGAGCGTCGGCGGCACGGTCAGGTTCCTTTTCGTCAAAGACAGTGTTTCAGGGAGCCATGTCGAACTTGGTTGCCGATTGCCTGTCCAGGGTCGTCATCGGAGCCGTCCAGCTGGGCCTGGATTATGCTCGTATGGCGGCGGACCAGGTCACCGACTCCGGCGTCCAGAGTCTGAAGACAGAGAGCGCTGGGCTGCGCCTGGAGGACGTGGTGTTCGGCGACGCGGGCATAACCCTTCTGTGCGACGTCTCTACGGGCCTGTCACGACCGGTCGTCCCCGCCAACTGGAGGCGTCCTGTTTTCGAGGCGGTGCACGGCTTGTCTCATCCTGGCGTTAAACCTTCGGTGCGCTTGGTGACCGCGAAGTTTGTCTGGCGTGGGCTGAAAAAGGATGTAAGAGCTTGGGCTGGGGGGTGCGTGGCTTGTCAACGCGCTAAGGTGCACCGCCACACGAAGGCCCCTTTGGAGCGGTTCCTAGTGCCAGAGAGGAGGTTTGATCATGTTAACATCGAACTGGTAGGTCCGTTGCCCTCCTCTCAGGGTTTTTCCTACCTCCTCACCATGGTGGATAGGACGACCCGTTGGCCGTAAGCGGTTCCTCTTGTGTCGACTTCAGCCGCTGACGTGGCTAGAGCTTTTATCGCGACGTGGGTGTGTCGTTTTGGCACCCCGTCTGACATTTTCCTCGTCCTGAGTTTTTCGAGATAGTTTCCGAAAAGAAATTGAACATGGCTGAACGAGATGTTTTCGTTAAGCTGCCGGAGTTTTGGGAGCATGCCGCGGAGGCATGGTTTGCACACGTGGAGGCTCACTTCGCTTGCAAGCATCTCCACGACGAAGATCTGAGATATTACCACCACGTGGTGGCTTCGCTGGGGGTTTCTACTTCAGCCAACTTAGTGGGTTTCATCGCAGCACCCACACGCCTCGGCAAATACGAGGCTATCAAGGCTCTTCTCCTGAAGACATTTGGTTTATCGACGAGAGAAAGAGCCCGCCAAATTATGGACATTCAGGGCCTCGGCTCACAGTTCACTTCAGGGCTCTGGGGCTCTGTTGCAGGCAGTTTGGGGGTCAAACTGCACAGGACTACCGCTTACCACCCCCAGGCTAACGACCTCTGCGAGCGCTTCCATCGCTCCATGAAGGCGGCGCTCAAGTAACTGGGTCGACAAGCTGCCCTGGGTGATGTTGGGCCTGAGGACCGCGCCTAAGGAGGATCTGCAGTGCTCCACGGCGGAGATGGTTTACGGTCAACCCCTGAGAGTCCCAGGGGAATTCCTACCCAAGGCATCAGTTCTTTGGTCTCCTACGGCTCAACGGGTTTTCCTGCAAGATGCAGCGGAGGCTTTCGTTCCGGTTCCGACTTCTCAGCACGGAGCGCCGGGGTCTCGTTTTCATCCGACACGACGCGCAAAGGGGCCCCCTACAGCCCCCTTACGATGGGCCTTTCCGGGTTTTGGACAGGGGGACAAGCACCTGGTGGTCGACATGGGTGCTAAGGCAGAGACTGTCTCGGTGGACCGGGTTAAGGCTGCTCATTTGGAGTTGGAGCAGCCGGTGGTGTTGGCCCGTCCACCACGACGGGGTCGCCCCCCGTCTTCGATTCCCGCTACAGGTTTGAGTCCTGTGGTCCCGGTTCCCACTTTGCCGGGAACCGCACGTTCAGAGGTTGTTTTGCCTGCCCCCATACTCAGGAGTAGAGGGGGTCGGCGTGTTGTTCCTCCCCGCCGCACGGACTTTGTTTATCTGTCAATTCTGGGGGGACTTGTGTGGTGACTCTAGTTAACCATAATTCACTTTTGGGTCACAGTTCCTACACGGACCTGGTTTAGTGTAACACCGGAGATATAGGTTGCCAAGGTAGAGCTAGCAACGTACTCTAACTTGACTCTCCTCACTGAGTACATGTCTGATACTACTATTGCTTGATGGAAAATAAAGAGTGGAAATCTCTTTTAAATACTCCGCCTCTGACTCCTTCTTACCGGCGCTACACTATATAAATAAACGTGCCTTGCCTTGCCTAAACACAGTAAGTAAAAAAAAGGGATTTCAATATCTTCACCACTGGAATAAAAAAAAGTGCGATACATCAGATATTCAGCAGAAGAAGAAAAAAGCGCACCACTTACCTCGGTGTCCAGTTGCTTTACTACTCAGACAAAAAAAAAAGGCAATCGGAAAGACAGGTAGCCTCCCTTCAGCCAGCTCCAGTCAAACTGTTCATGTGGATGAGAAAGGAGGAGAAGCGAACACCCGTATTATGAATGCTCTGAGACCAATATGCACCTTCAGAGTTCATTTCCAGCCGACTTCACGGTTACTTCAGGCAGACGAATCGAGATCAAATAAGGATTTATATCTGGAAACAACTAGTCATCACCGGTTGGTCTCCATCATTGTGGAGATACGGTCTGCTCGACGCGCTGCTACCTGTTTCCTGGACACACTCTCTCTCTCTCTCTCTCTCTCTCTCTCTCTCTTTCTCTCTCTCTCTCTCTCTCTCTCTCTCTCTCTCTCTCTCTCTCTAAAATTCCACTGAGCTTTATCATACAGTGCCAATGCCATGCATTGTTTAGAGGCTGATGTGGTGTTATTCACAAGCTTTAAAAGCACTTATTTAAAAGCATACTGATTATCATAGTCAGAAAATTACTATTTCAGCTTTTGAACGAGTCACGGTCACATGGTCAGTCGGAATTTTGAAAAGAGTTGTACTTCCCTGATGTAATTCATTTGGAGAAAATTAGCTTAGAACATAAGTTCCTTTTTGGCACAGATTATAAAGTGACTTTATTTTTCCGCTTTTCCTCCTCTCATGCCAAAGTCCTGCCTACCTTACTTATTTCTGTGTTACATAATATTTGATAAACTGGAATTGGTCGAAGTTAAGACATTTTATATTATACCTTAAAGAATAAGCATAAGATAGGTCTAGTAATTATAAGTTATAATTACTAGACCTATCTTATGCTGTTGAGTTGTGTAACCTACTTTCATTAATGTTTCTGTTATAATAATAATAATAATAATAATAATAATAATAATAATAATAATAATAATAATAATAGTAATAATAATAATAATAGTAATAATAATAATAATACATTTATATAGCGCTTTTCTAAAAACTCAAAGACGCTTTGACAGACTGTTAACTAAAATAAATGCTTTCAACAATATTCAAACCTAGAGGAATCAATACTTTTGATCAAAATAACAGACTGCTTTGTTGTTTCTCCTGACGTATCCCCTTTGGGCATGAATTGTGTGTTATAAACTGTTATGTATTTTTAGCAATGGCCTATTGATGTGATACTCAAGGCTAGAAACAAGCATATTTTGATGATCTCATTGACTTCTAAACCTAAACAATAGTTATGATTTTCCAAAATATTTGCCCTTTCAGAAAAGCATAATGATATGAAACTTTGCCCCTTTTTACCACTGATCCTGTTCGGCCCCATATTAGACACAGTCTTGCATGTTCTGTGTTGCTATGGTAACTTGTGGTCTATGGAATATGAAAGGCTTGGGTGACGCCAGGCCAGAAATTGGAACTATGACACAGTAAACATTATTTGTTGAACATATATAGCATCCTCCCCTCTAAAACGGTCATTATCACTGATGTTGACACAGAAGGAAAACTTGACTGGATGCTCAATTGATAACTATATTAAAGTTTAATTTTTCAATCTGGAATATATTTGCATTAATTGTACTATTGAAATAATAATGATTTTTTTTCCTTACTGCAAAATATAGTATTATCCTTTGAAGGAGTTTTGGAACATAATGAGCAAAACAACGCCAAGTCATTTTTTGTTATTAATCTCGATCAAACTGATTTAGGCGATTGCTTAATCTGGTGTTGCTAATTCCTCTGTGTAAATACATGGTATGACCATGGTTTTTGCCCTTACATAGAAATCTAAGTGATACAATACGATTATATTTGGATAATAGGTAATTTGTACTACATGACAAAGTGTGAGTTGACACTCATATAGCCTAATTAGGCATGGTTCTGTGCTGCAATAGTGAGGTTAAACGTATTTTCATTTGCTTAACACACTGAAATGTATACGTAATCACACTGACCAAATCGTTCTAATAAAGATATTGAGAGTTCAAGAGATAAATAACTGATGTGCCACATATCTTAGTAAAAAACAATAGCAGCAAGTCAAGGATAGCTGTGTCACATCTCCGTAAATTCTAGCAGCTCTTGTCCTTATCAGTTTTGTCTATTTGAATTAGACTTTCCCCTCGCATCAGGTAAACTATTCAACCCTCCTCTTAAAAAATAAATGGTCCCGGCATGTAGATAAAAAAGCAGATGTGATTGTTGGCTAGTTGTGATCCCTCCGCCTCTCTTACAATTCTTGAGACCATGCATGAGCATTATCCACCGACGTCACACGGTCAGATCTAAGAAGGGCATGGATTATCGGGAGAAAGGAATGAATGAAGGGGAGAAAATAAAGCTCTGAGGTAGTTGTGGATACAGAACAATGTTGAATGGGAGGGGGGGGTTTGTCACTGAGAGCACATAATTAGTAGGATAGAGAAACAGTAAAGAGTACATGTCTACATCAAAATACAAATCCAGACCTAAATCATATAACCTTAATCCACCCGGTGAATGGAAAAAGAGGATGTCGGATTTTGATATTCAAACTCACCCACTGGTAAATTCCAAACGCTGAGGCAAAATTGATCGGATAAAAAGGGCTTCAAAGAGAAGGCAGTTTCCATGAAAACCAGATTACCAAAGAGATTACTTTCTCTTCATACCAGACACAAGAATATGCAATTTCTAAAATCCTCGGTCCCAGAAATACTGGAAAAGTAAGACTTAATTTGCTCATTGAAATGTACACTTTACAAAAGTCACACTTTACAAACACAGTCGCACAAGAAAAACAAACCATTCAAATGTCATAGTCACTGCAACAATGTGGTGAACATTAAACATTTCCCCTCACATCTCATGACATTCTGTGTGTTCTTAGAAGCAAGCAATAACTTTTAGTAGCCTTCAAGATAATTAAATGATTGGCAACCTCCACTGGGAGGACATTTCTAAATACAATAAAGTATATTGGCCTCAGTTAAGTGTTACTTATGTTGTATAACATGATTTAAATACAATTATACAATCCTGTTGTACTTGACTTTACATAAACTCACTATTAATACATTTCCTCCAATTCAATCTTTGACTGCCTTTATTTTAAGAAACAGAGTAACCCAAACCCAAATCCGTCATGAGTCAAGATGCAATGCGAGGTTTTGACAAGAGAGAAGATACTTACAAAAACATGGCTAGCTAATAAAAAATATTGCAATAGAAACTATTACACTTTCTAAACCATCAATGAATACTGTAATCAAACTGTAATGTGTTCGCCATGCTTCAAACAGACTTACCTATTAGATGTCACTTAAAATCAGATGCGGCCAGTCTCCTCTTCAAACTCAACCTGTGAAAATAAATCTGTTTTCACAGCCATGAGGATCAGTGTTGGCAGCAGAAGCTGTTTTTTGTTGACACTCACTGCTCTCAGTGTTACTGTATTGCACATGGCCATACTTCCCTTACACGTATCTTGTAACACATGCATTCAAGCAGAAAATATAACATCTAACATCATTATTTATTACAAAGTCATTAGCAGATATGGTCCGAGCAACTATTAAATAGGCCAAATGCAGGGAGCTGCTTTATGTTAGTTAGGCTTTGCTTTACTGTAGGACAAGTTGACTTTTCTTGACCACCGGACTCAAAAATACATTTCAATATTTGTTATAAAAATGTCCTAGTCCAACTGAAACTTGGATAAATGACAGACACATGTGTAGCATTTATAAATCTTATTATTCAACAATATTCACATTACAACATCAACACTGCTCTGCTAGTGACAGGTTCTAATAATCCCAATATATTGTATAGTTCATTTGTAATACATTATCGAGAGGCACTTCCAGTAAGTCTGGCAATAGAGGAGCTACAGTATTGTGTCTAAATTACAAAACAGTAAAAATAAATATTTTTCTAAAAGTTTTTTTTTCATAATATACTTTGAATCTGTACAGAATATATTTGTTTCATACAAAGCCAAACCATATCTAGAAATAAAATGTGATATATCACTTAAACAAATACTGGTGAATCACACAATGTCCCATCCTGTAGGTATTGCTACATGTGTATTGCTACAAGTGCAAGATACTGGTGAGAAGAAAACAATTGAGTCTGTGAAGCGCCTGCTATACAGTAGAAAATAAAAAATAATCATACTAGTCTTGTTTGTGTTGCTTTAAATGAAAAAAAAGTTTGTTTTGGTTTCCTTTGTAATGAACACCGAAAGCTGAAGAATGTAGCATTCAAAGAGTATAGACATACATGTGAAAATGGTATGGCATAGGAGCAGAGCCCCCTTTAAATTGGCTGAAACAACAAACAATACAAAAAGGAATGTTTTTGGTTCAAACCATCAAAAGAAAGGGCTTCAGTCTGAGAGCAGAACAGTCTGCCAGGTCCACTGTGCTACTGCTGCCTATCACAATGCAGTGAAATAAAAATACTACACCGTCTGTTAGCAGGGGAGCCGCCAGGGATTTTAGGCACCATGAAAAGATATCACATTGGTTACTTAAACATTCTTTTCTTAGTGTTCTAAAATTGTTTGGGCCCCTGTCAGTCACGGGCCCTTAGAATCGTCCTAACTTTTCACCCCCTTACGGCGCCCCTGTCTGTTAGATCAATGCTTCATCAAAGTTTCTTATGCTTTAATCTTCCCTGTCTGTACATGAGAATTGTTACTAAGTACAAGCATATCCAGACATCCTTCTCAGGTTCTGAATAACACTGAACAATAAGAAGATGCAAGAAACATGCTCCTTTTAGGGCTCTTTTTTGTGCAAATCACAGAAAAAGACAAAGTTCATAAAGTGTCTTTGGTTTGCACAAGTTAATTCAGTGTGCAGCAATCGCCTTCTGCTCGTCCCTATTTAAAAGAAACTACTGATACTGGCTTTGTTTTGCACCAGTTTTTACACAAAGACAATGTAAAACGAGATGTCTCTGGCCACTGATGTTGCCAAGAGACACTCAGATAATAAAAAAAAAATGGTAAAATGAGCTTTCATGTTTGGTTGCCAAGAATATTTCTGAAGAAAATAAAGAATTTTGAGAGCCAGCGGGTAGTTGATATTTAATAGGGCCAAAAGGAAGGGCGTCAAACAAACTCAAAGGGCAACTCATCATCCTCAAGTGGTTTAACCTTTCACCGCAGTGATGTGGGGAGGGAGGCTGTGGCTCAGTGGTAGTGTGCTGGACTTCGAATCAAGGGGTAGCAAGTTTGAGTCCCACTGCAGTCAGTATGTTGTTGTGTCCCTGGGCAAGACACTTCACCCCAAATTGCTCCTGTGGGGATTGTCCACAGTACTGAATGTATGTAAGTCGCTTTGGATAAAAGTATCTAACAAATGACATGTAATAGTAATGTACAAGTGTAATTCAAGGTGTGTCAGTGCACCATGACATCACTGCAGAGTTGGGTTAAAGTTACTGCAAAACTGGGATCATACCAGTGTTTCCAAAAGTTTTAAAACGTTTCACTTAATCATGCGTAGCCTACTTTACATTTCACAAGACACTTATTAAACCAGCCAACGAAGATGAAGAAAGCTACTCTTTAAGATTTGAGGAAACCCTTCCTTCTGTCTGACAAAAAAAAACCTCAATGGCAACAAACAGCTTCAGATTGTTAACAAAAACAATAGTGACCACAAACTCTATCACAGCTTTGATTCCGTCTCTTTGATTGCTGCACTGCAGTGTATACAGTTAGTGAGGCAGGGCTGGAAAGGGAGATCAGAGGAAGGGAAGCATCTATTTTGACTAACTGGATCCCGAGTGAGCGTTGAATTCTCTGATCAGTTGGAATTCAGGCTAATAAAGGGAAAGGAGTGGGAGAAAATCTACAAATTCCAAAACAGAAGTAGGCATGGGATGGTGCAAATGTGAGATATAAGAAAAAATCCATTGCAAGAGTATGCACAATAGATTGCAAGTGAGGCCTCGATATATACTATACGGTGCGTCGCGTATTTACAGTGCATGGAGCAATAGCTCATTCGTCATCCTGTTGTTTACAGGAGGCTTTTTACAGTTTATGTCATTTTAAACTGAAATTTGATAGCTACAGAGCTTCAAAAAGGGTCAACTAAAAGACCCATTAGGTTGCCTTAGTTGTGTATCAGCTGGTGTGCAGATCATTCTCACCACTACAGATAAACTTATCATGAGAAGCCAATGCAAGGACAGGCTATTGGAAGACATAAGGTCCAGCAGGGGACATGTAAATATAAGTCAACTTGCTATACTAAAAACACACTGCTGCACATTTTGGCAGCTAAGACGTACATTGTTCAGGGGTCTGATAACCCCTTTCTCTTTTCCTTTTTTTCTGAAGCCAAGCAACATTTGCTCCTTTCATTATGGACTGAGCCACTTCAATGCTGGGGGTAATTTAGCAACTCTGGAAGGACTTCCGATAAAGTTTTATAAGAGAAACTACATGGAATTGTTCGCCAACTAAAAAATGATTGAAAATACAAATGTCTGAAATAATGGACTCAAAAGTGTAGTCATGGAGTCAGACCTACATTTTGAAATCCGCCTTAAGAAAATTACCAAATCATTCTATTATCACTAAAAGATTATATAAAAAAATAAAAGATTTGCGTCCCGGCAGGATGTAGAATTGGATCGATCGGACGTCTGCATTGCCTCAGAACGCTGAGTCCTCACTAAAACCAAGAGACGACATCAGCTCTCAGATTGCTACACTGGCCTCCTGTGTGTCAAGGAATTTACTATTTGTTTGTTGGTCTATAAAGCACCGAATGGCTTTAGGGCCAAAATAAAAGCCTTATCTTCTGCTCCGTCATGAAGCGTCAGGTCTGCTTTCCGTCCCCAAAGTCAGAACTAAACATGGAGAAGCAGCACTGAGTTCGAAACTTTTCTTTTATTCTGTTCAAGCTTTTTTATCTTTCATTTTATTTTATTCATTCAAATGTGTCTTTTTGTATATACGTGTTTTTCTTTTTTTGAGGCATAATATGTCTTTTACAAATAACTTCAAACTTCCCTGTTGTTAAAAAGTGCTACAATAAATAAACCTGGTTTTCTTTCCTCTCAGCTGGATCTGAAACACTAACAATATGCTCAGGCATCGACGAGCACAGGCTTTCTTTTTTTATAGCAGTGAAAGAAATCTCACCATTGCACCTTTCTCTGTGCAAAAGAAATATGCAGTCAAGGGCATTAGGTTGCAGAGTTTAAGCCTCTTTTGCACAATGGGCGTTTTGATAACAGTGCAATGGATACAGCTGAGGATTTAGACAGTATTAAAGTTAGTAAAACTCTAATTGATTTAAGAAATTGGGTCACAGTAGGGCAAGTTCAGCCAGAAAAAAACTTCGATAGTGTCTGCAAACAAGCCTATTCAATAGATTGCTTGGTCTGTTTTTGTCCAGTGGATTTAAATAATTTCATTTCATTAAGTATAATTGGTATCCTTAGAGGATATTTACATTTCTATCTAATGCTCTGTGAATGAACTAATCACAATTCTGCTGGGCATTTTATGTTGCCTCAGAGATTCCACGACGGCATTCTTGCAAATTCCCTACCTGCTACAGAGCTGAAGAAAAATAACATATCAATGAACTGAAATACCTCTGTTAACGAGCCCCTCAGATAGACGCACACGCTGTGATTTATCAGCCTCCTGAGCAAACCTTAAGGCAGCTTCTACCAAAAGTGCTGTCAAAATTCCTAAAAGTCTTTAAATTGTGTTAAAGTGTGCATGAATTCACTTTGTAATTTTGACACATTGACTGCTGCTACGCATCAGTAAGTGAAGACACAAAGCATCTATAAATCTCTGAACCTGAATCCCCAGTGCTGCGTATAGCTTTGCCAAAGTCAGATCAAATACACTGTACTGAGTATCTGTGTAATACATTTTGCAGACTTGGAGACGTATATCATCACATGATTTGGAATCCGACCTAACTGGCTCATCTTCAAAGGGTTACATCTAGAGGAATCTACTGAAATGTGAAAGGGATCTAAGACCCCCCCTTGACTTGTCATAAGCAGCTACAAGTCAGGCTAAAAGGCTTCTCCCTCCTCCTTCCTCTCTCATTACTAAGTCTCATTACTAAGGCTGTTCTCCGTGTTCACACTCTTCTCCATCGCCACCAGTCTCATTCTCTGAGAACATCAAAGGAGAGCAAAGACACCTCGTTAGGCCATACACTGTGTAATTGGTAAGGACTGCAAATGGAGAAAAAAGATCCAGGTCTACTGACCTATGTATGATAAGATCTCAACGAAACATTCTCTAACTCTATATTTTTTGTCCATTACATGCTACTTTAAAAAGAAACCATGCAGAATAAAAGACATCTTCAATTACAGCCTTTTTCAAACCACTTGTATCTCCTTACCAGTGTTGGTAAAATTCTAACTTTCCTTTTTTATTGGCTCTCCTTGAGGATTAACTACATATACAGCATATTTTGATTTCCTCAGTGTTAGTTAAGAAAACCCTGACAGTATCACAGAAAATTACAGTTTTACACTTTGTCAATTCTAAATTTGACTTTAAAAAGGATTAACTAATATTATATATTAATTATCAATAGACATTTATGCAGCTGTGACCCTTGTTTTGTGTTATTCCTTAAAGCAAGGCTTAGAAAAAAATGGGTCTTTGCAATTTGGTGCAACATAACAAATGAAGGATTTGGATCTGATTGAATCATTTTTAGCGGGTACACAGCAACCCCTGGATTTCCTTATGTATGATGGAGGTTAATCCTCTCTGGTGATTTGGAGCTGTGAGGTAACTCTTTCCCGGGGCTCTATGGCTTACTGGATTACTTTACTTCAGGAAAAATTGGCCTACATACCAGCTATAAATTATATTGCAAAGAAGAAATAATTCTGGTCATTAGTTAGAAAGTGGCATAACATTTGAATATCAATTATATTTTCTTGACAAAACACATGACCTTATTAGCTAGTTTTGTGTCTTGTAAGTTGCTTTGATGTAATTAACAGTATGATCTGCAGTGTTGTAGCAGTAATTCAATAGAGTTGTGCTCTACAGTATAATGTGATCTATTACCTTGTTTTCCTTGTGGTACCTTTGTTTTTCACAAAGGGCACCACGTGTCTGAGTATTTCAAAAGCATCACAAACAGCATAGAAAGAAGATCTTGTAAAAGCGGCAAGTAAAGGACAAGGAAGCTACAGGTCCTGTCCAGGCCACTTTTTCTCTATGGGTTTCTGCCTTCCTGAGTTGTGTGGCTTTGAAACGTGAAGATGTGCTGGGCTTACTTTTGTAAGAAAACACAGGGAGAGAACATGCGGACAAACATTGTAGTATATGAACAAAACCCTTGTTGTGTATGTTTTTCCTTGAGCGAGAATAAAGCTTTTAGAGCAACAGGGTTCTTTGTTAAACTTCTTATCTGTTCCGAGAATGGAATGTGATTCTACAGTAGCATTGTGTGCGTGTGTGAAGCTTGTGTGAGTGTATGTCCGTATTCACAATGTACTACAACTGGGCCTTTATCCCCGTCTCCCTCTCAAATCCACACGGCTGAGCCCCAATGGACACAGCCCAGGTTTTCATCCCATTGTCTTCACGGAGAAGGGACTTGTTGCACATCCTCCACCAGCTGGGTGGCTCCACAGTGTGCTGTGGGTGCAACAACAAGGGGGGGGGGGGGGGTTGTGACAGTGTATTACTCACTGGTGGAATGAATCTGTGAATCTGCGTGGTTAGCCTGTAGTGGTGAGGGCAGCCGATCCAGACTAAATCAAACACTAAAGCAAAAATAAGTACAGTCCCAATATTTTTTTTTTCTTTTGCTCATTGCACCTCTCTTCCCTCAACAGATAAACTGGGCATGCATAATCCCTGTCCTCAAACCCAGGTTTTTGTTAGGCACATATTACCCCAGATATCTTCTACAGTGTTGTGTCGAAGTGATGTGCTGGCTACCATATCAAGAGTTTAGTTATGAAAGAAATACGAATGTTTAGACAACGTTCAGATTCCTGGTTTAACGAGGAAGACAAAGTTCATAATATCACTCTGGTTCCTTATCGTTTTCCCCCGAAGTCTCTGATTGTGGAAAGATTTCTTCTTCCTCTATAGCCGGTATCTCTTCCCTTTCATCGAGGCCGTCAGTTGACTCCTCCTCCTTGCTTGTTAGCTCTTCCTCTTCCTCGTGAATGGCTGTGATTGGATCAGTGGGGCTGCTGATGCAGTTTGGCTCCTCTTTCTGAGCTTCCTCCTGAGCTTCTGCAGCGATGACTCTTGTCCACATTTCATGGTTTTCCAGAATATGCTGTGTTATCTGGCAAAACACTTTCCTCCTGCTCACCTTGTTGGTTTCTTGTCGCTCTGTCAGAGACAAAGTCAACAGTTAGACAAACACTTGGAAAAGCTGACCTTGCTTACTCGCCAAAAGATAGAATACAGGACTGATGCAATCTGTTTGAACATTAAATGTTAGCCAAAATCTGGAGACAGTTAGCTCAGCTTAGCTTAGCATAAATAGAGCAAATAGGGAAAAACCGCATTGACAATGTTTAAAGTTTGTATAAGTCCACAAGCATTCATCTCTAAAGCGCTCTTTCGTCAAATACATGCAACATCTTAAATGTAAAATGTAAATGTGTGGCCAGTTACTGCTTGAAGTTGCCTCTCGTTGTCTGGCTATCATAGCAACAATGAAAGTTAAACTAACTGTTTTTCCCCGTTCCTAGTCATTATGCAAAACCAAGAAAAATGTCTCCTGATTCCAGCTCCATATTATCAAAGACAAATACAAGTCGTATCAATCCGTTAATCTAAATCCCAGTAAGAAAGCAAATCCTTTTATATCAGAAAATGCCAAATGGGCCGTTTAATATGTTGGTTAAATAACAAACAATGCAGTTTTACAATCTCTGTAGGCATTCTAACTAAGTACATCACAGTTGTATGAAGTGGCTATGGGGTACAAATACCTTCCAATAAATGTGAGTAAAACAATTTGTATTAAAACATGACGGAGACAGACTGTATTATTTTACAGAGGTTGACATACGGGAGTTCTCAGAACTTGTTGATGTATCCTCATCTGCTGATTCCTCCTCTTCCTCTTCTGTATCGAGTCCCTCCTTCGCCTCTTCTGCATCTGTCTCTCCCTCAGGGGGGTCAACCCAGCGTCCCGGCATAAGAGCAGCAGAGTTGTAGGAGGAGCACAGAGGCCCCACGATGTGAGTGATGAACGACTCCTGCAGTTTAGCGAGCTGTGGAGCGGACCGGTCCATGAAAGGGCTGATGGGAAGGCCCAGGCTCGCTTCTTCGTCACCCTAGGAGGGTACAAACATGGAAAATATGTCAGATGCACTGAATGGATTAAACATTAATGTAATGGAAAACATTACATGCACACAAACACACAGTTACAGTTTTTAATAAAGAGATTTTCCTATAGTGGTCTTTTCCATTTTTGACATTTCTTGATAATAAATATGGCTTAGATGTATGTTGCAGAGTCTTATGTTATATGGCTTCTGTTGATGTGACATACATTGTGTCAGTCATTTGCTGAGCTTTTGTGTTGGTTTTCTTTTTGCCGGGGCTTTTAAAGCGCTTCAGTATATAGGGGGACAGAGGGGCAAGGGCTCCCGTCGCTATGGAAACCTGAACTTGTATGGCATCAGTGTGCTGTACTAGTAGTTTGTGTTAACGGCCCGTCCACGCTACAGCTTCGACAGCTTCAAAAACGGTTTCCAACGCGTCTGCCCATTCGCTTTGAATGGGGTGACGTCACGTTGCCTCGCTTTTCGCCGAACTGAATTGTGGGTAGCAGAGCGGAGCTTTCCTGGCGTTTCAGGCTGCAAAAGTTGAGCAATGTTCAACTTTTGAAGCTTCTGAAGCTTTCGGTGGAAGCGTCAGCCAATCATATCATATGCCAGTACAAGCTCTAGCCAATCAAACCGCTGCTTGTGTGTCAGGGGCGGGAGATTCATGTGATTGGTTGTTGGTCGAGCTTCAGACACGCCCGCCGGCAAGCTTTTTTTGAAGCTGTAGTGTGGACGGGCCGTAGATGTGATTATGTGTGTGTATATTTATAGTAGGTGGGGAGAGAGAGAGAGAGAGAGAGAGAGAGAGAGAGAGAGAGAGAGAGAGGATTGTTCATCATACCATAACAAGAAATTGCTGATATTTTGAATTTAAAGCGGTCCATATGTGTGTACATTTGTGTGTGCATAATATGTGTGTGTGTCTGTGTCAATCCATCCCTGGGATCCTTCTCTCTGTGACTTCGAATGAGTGCTTTCAAGGATGACTCATTTAGGTCATCCATTGCTCTGAAGAGAAAAACATACGCAGTCCCTCAAAAGACATACATATTCCTCAAAGCTATTCCGTGAATTGACCAGAGGGTTTGAGATAAGCTAAGACTCAGAAACACATCAGAGGGAGGAAGTCTTCCTCAGAAATAAGCAAAGCTAGGATTTTTTTTCTAGATTTTTTTCCTGGTTTTCAAATATGATTGTACACACATTTTTTTATTAAGAATGGACAAAATAAACAAATATTGAGTCAGTTTGCTGATTGAGAAGCATTGTGATAATAAATCGTTATATACATACAAATATGTTTTTTCATTTCGAGTTGAATAAATATTAGGGATAAAAGTGAAAGAAATATTTGTTTGCATCTTTACCTTCTTTAATGCACAGCAACAAATAGCTTTATTTAAGTCTTTGGCGATTTGCTTGGCACTTACTGAACTGACCAATGAGACGCACTGTTGGTTAAGGGCAGGATATGTTGCCAAGCATCCATCTACAGTGGTCTCTTAACAAATTCATGAGCTAGTAGACAAGTCTTTTGACTATTCTATTTCCAAAATCAAAAATCGTTTTAAAAATGTGCTATATAAATAAAACTTGATTTGATTTCTGTTTGCAGGGAACATCCAGTTTCGCACATACAGTAAAGCACTTGGCGGAAGCTCCTTGAGCGAGAAAGCAAATTACTATCATCTGCAGAGATGCTGTTATGCAGTTGATCCTGACCTCACTCTATAAGAGGTGAGCAAAAAGCTGAATTGCTTCTAGGAAGCAACATCTATCGCTTTATCCTTGGAAATATTGTAATACAATTCCAAGAGTTGGTTGGCTTTTTGCTGACTGTCAATCAAATCTGATAAAACATCACCCACTCAGTCCTTATGATGCATGTTATTTCTGACCTTGAGAAAAAATACCAAATATGTTGTTTTTTTATTCATAAATGTTGATTAGCATTAAAGTTTTAAGGGATTTTAAAGTGAGTCGAATACAAACAAATGTTTTCTGTAAATAAAATGCAAGGGAAGGTAAGATAATTTTTCTTATTCCTGAGGGGCAATTTGTTGCTGAGCCAGCAGTTATACAGTCAACAGACTAATCAGCATATAAACACATAGAAACAGGGACTAATGGATTCTTCAATCTATTGGTCCGACATCTTGGGAGAAGATTTCTGCAACCAGATTGCAACCTGAACTCACTGAACATAAGGTGACTGGGGTCGGCAAGGAGAGTTGGGTCTTTTTTGTTTCTGTGACCTTGTACGCTTGAGAAAGGCACACTTGAGATGTTGAAAATAAAATGCACTATTATTCAATTCTCTACACTCAAAGGATCTGCAGCTACAGCAGGAATTGGTCTGGAATGGTCAACAGCTTAAGGTGGCCAATGTGAATTTATAGTAGCAGATTAAAAAATATATATTGTTGTTTAATTGCTCACCCAAGTAAAATAAATTCTGACGAGTTTATGATCTCAATTGCTAGTTTCAAGCCTTCGTCAATCACGCATGATGTTCATTTAAAAAATGTGATCCCATTTGTAGTAAACTAGAGCATTAAGCAGCATATGCTTTACCTTTTTTTTACCACTATGTTGTCCAATCTGGTTGCTCTCCTTGTTTCCTACTTTCAACTTATAACCCTTTACAGTGTGTTATTAGTTCAGGAATGTATTTGTAAACATTTTCCAGCATTTGGTTTTATTTTGCTCCACCCTGTTCCATCACTTCTTAGTGCAAAACTAAGATGGCAATAGCAAAAATGACATACTAGGGGCCTCCTAACCTAGTCCACAAACCCTTTATGACATCACAGGGACCTTTTCCTAGAAAAAATATAATTTTGTTCAGATTTTATATATCTTCCTAGCAACGTCTTTGCAATTTGTTACCAGTAAGTAGTATTTAGAACTTACTGTACTTGGTAAAGTACACTTCCACCAATCAATGTGCAACTTTTAAAAAGAGAATTGTAAGGGATATTTTAGCATACTTGTTCGTAGAACTCATTGACGATGCCCTCTGTCCACTGCAGGTGCAGCTCCTTACACTTCAGCGGTCCATTGACATCAGCCAGCTTGATGCACATCTGGCACACCAGCAGCCGGTCGTTTTCGTTGGTCCAATCAATACCGGAAACTCCTTCGTCACCCACCTAGGGAGATGTGCACAGGATGGTTTGTGTTAAAACCGTTATGAAATCCCTTAGTTTCAAGACAATCTGAGAGGTTATTTCAAAGATGTTTTACCTTAGCGTTAAATTCTGCAAGGAAGTCAAAGTGCTTTTTGAGGTCAGTGGCCAGGATGGCTTCAATAACTAGGAAGCGGAAGCGTTTGAACTCCACATGTTCGAGGTTTGCCAGGAAGTTAAACTCAGGTCGGGACATAAAGAGGTTCCACGCTGAAGCTGCATGGTGGTTCTCCAAGACGGAACGATCATTGTACAGAAGAGCCTACAGTGGAAGACCAAGAGGAGAAGGTGAAATAAAATGCTGTCTTGTTATATAAGACTTTAGTGTTGTTCACCATGAGAATTGTGGTATTGATATTGACTTGATATTGTAATGGATAGAGCTTATTAATTATCTGGTTGGCACTGCAATAAGCTAATATTGATATGTTCAAATATAATATAATAATAACTATTTTTTATGGCATATTCCCCCTAGGTTGTTGAATAACTATTATTAATGTAAATCATTACCTTCATGAAAGACATGTTTTTCACATATAGGACAGGTTGTCACATTGACTTATTGAGTTCAAAGCAAACGTTTTTTGTATCAGCTTGCTCTACTTTATGCTGTTGCGCAGAGCCAGTCTTACCTGCGGTGCACTTGTAGCTACGAGGAAAGCGTTAGTCCTTCCAGGATGGTCATAATCGTGCATTGCAGCAGCTACATAGAGGGCCATGAGCTCCAGGCCAGGGATGAGGCCAGCCAGGGAGCTGTAGCCGTCCTCCAGCACAGAGTTCATCTTGGACACCAGGAAGCCTGTGGCACCAGGAGAAATGCCATTCTCTGGGTCTACGAGCAAAAAGAAACAAAGCTCACACTCCAGTCACTGATGGTGCTGTGTGCTCGAATGATTCCCCCTTATTAGTTACACCTCATTATTCGTCTTGTAGGTTGTCGTGTTAAATGGCTGTCTGGATTATGAGTTGTGGCTGCGCCTCTTGCCTTGGTCCTTCTTGACGCCCACGTTATTATTTTTGGCAGCAGCGATGTCACAATGTTATTTTTTTCATATGGATTGTCTATGTTGGGATTATTAAGTTGCTTATTCTAAACGCACGATATCTATTGCAAGTCTGTCTCTCCTGGGAGAGGGATTCCTCCGCCTCTTGGATTTTCTTAATACCTTTTAGTTTTTTTGAGGGGGAGTTTATATTTGTCCACTGCAAGGGGCTAAGGACAGAGGGTGTGTTTTGCTATACTGTACAGCAAACAACAATTAAACGGTGTACAGCCTTTACACATTTTAAAACCCCTGAGGCAAATTTGTAATTTTTACTAATTTCACCTAGCTACTATTATTTTAATCGGAAGGACAATATCAACATACTGTGTCTGTTTGTCTGTCTTTTGTAAACAATGTGTGCATGTTCAGTTTAGTGTTGTTTCGTAAGCCTACCTCTGTGAATGTGTGTGATATAATATGCAACATGTTACAGCCTGTATTACATGATTTATCTGGACACAAGAGATCAACTGGCGGTGGTGGCAAAGTCATAGGGACTTGGCTTGAAACGGGGAAAGTCACCAGTTCAAGTCCCCGAAAGTCCAAGTGCTACCGAGGTGTCCCTGAGCTAGGCACCGTTCCCCACACTGCTCCCCCCAAAGGCCGTACATAATGGCAGCCCACTGCTCCTAATGGGATGGGTCAGCAATTTATTATACTTACAAACATCTGGACCTTATGGGGAACATATTGTGCAGGCCTGCTCTTAAAACCGCATGCATTAAAAGTCCTCACCAGTGTGTATCCCATTCTCAGTCAGCAGGGTCGGCAGGCCCGGTACCGGCTGAGTGGTGAGGTACCAAACAGCATGGAGCACATCAGTGGCATGGATCCGGTTATGATCTGGGGAGGGTAAAACACATTTTAAAAAGGGACTGATACGATTGATTGCAGTCAGCAGTGTTAGGCTTGCTCTTTTATAATATATATTTGTAAAATCTTAGGTATATGTTGCAAAAGCAGTACACATTGCAGGCACTATTTTCCCGGTTTTCATAGGGAAGAGAAAATCTAAACCATGTAGACCTCCTAAAGATAATTGCATAATGTATAAATATAGTTGTACTTTATTTTAGAAACATAAGGATTTTAGATGCTGTAAAACCATTTTAAAAGCTCATGCTACCCATCAGCTACATATTCCATTTCAATATGAATTGACATAAACACATAGTTAATTAGATATGATCATCTTGTGACTTGATATGTCTGCCAACTGTCAAGTATAAGAGCAAACCGTAAATTACTAAAGCAGAGACAAGGCCTGTTCTCAAATCACTTTAACAAGGCACTACATCCCCCTTGTGGCTGATAAAAGTAATGCTCGACATCAATAATTCACTTAATTTAATAAACATGAAAATCTTCCACTCACAAGGGATGACCCTGTATCCGTTCTCCAAAGCATGGAAGTAGTTCATGAACTCTCGTACAGGAATTCTGAAGGTCTCAAATAGACCTGTGTCCTCAAAGAGCTTATAGGAAACCTGGAATATGAAACAAGGAAAACATACTGTGAGTCATATTTAATAGAGGTTCAGAAGTACCTGAACAAGTTAGATGCCGCCTATCACAGTGCACTGAGATGTGTTACTAACTGTAAAGCTCTTACTCATCACTGTGCTCTGTATGCCAGGGGAGGTTTGCCTTCACTTCCTGTACGGAGGGTCAGTCATTGGTACATGTTCATATATAAAGCCATGTTGGGTAAACTCCTGTCTTATATCTGCTCTCTGATCACACAGAGAGTTGCAGGTAGCTATAGTATTGCCTGAGATCACATGATGTGGTCTTTTATGTGCGCAGCTCCTCTAGCTTGGAATGGTCTTCAAAAAGAATTGAAACTGAGCAATTTGGTTCCACTGCATGTTTTTAAAGCTTGGATAGGTGCAATGATACTTGATACTGTTGGTACTTGTTAATGTCGCTAGGTATGTAAATTTAGCCCTGTAAATATGATGTATGATGTCCTTTAGTGTTTTATGTTTTTTTATGTTTCATGTTCTAACCTACTTGCTGCAGGTCTCCCTTGAAAAAGAGATCAATGATCTCAATGGGACCTACCTGGTTAAATAAAGGTTTGAAAGTAGTCCTCTGTCCATAGCACATGTTTTGTTAAAGAAAGGTTGAGAATCGTCGAAGACAAAATTATTTTTGGAGCAGATGGAAAATATGTCTTCCCACTGCCTTTACAGCGAATGTTACTTCTACACCAAGCTGTTAATTGCATACATGTGAAACAGTCCTAAAATTAGAGTCCCCCTTAATTGAATCGGTATAGACATTTCAGAAATCTTTTAAGTGTTTCAACATTTCATCCTCAATAAGTGATTTACCTGACTAAGGATGCAGCCTGTCTTGCCATTGGTCTTCTCCATCAGACTGAAAATAGGAAAGTTCCAGTTGTTGATTTGACACAAGAGAGGCTCCAGCTCCGACACCGCCAGAGACTCCTGGGCAGAGACTGGCGTGTCCTGTCAGGTAGAGTAAAATAACTTGTATCATTTCAACATTCTTATTAAGAAAGAAATGATCCATCTTCTTCTTTTTCTCATAGTTTTTTTGAGGGATTTGAAGCATTTGAGCTCATAAGAGACAATTGAGACTTTTTTGTTCCTGTTACCCAATCAGTCCTTTCTGACGGCCTACCTCTGGTGATGGCAGGAGTGGGTGAAGAACGATTCCCTCTGCCAGATACTCCCTGCAACCTTCCCTGGCTTCAGGCTGCTTCTTGCCTCCCTCTCCCTCCTCATCATTCTGTGCAAAGTCGCTGCTGTCACTGTGGTTGGTCTCATAGGTGCTGTCGTAGGTGCTGTCATAGTCTGAGGAAGCTACTGCGCGCTCATCTGGGGACACAGTACACATTGCAATTGAATGCATTGATATTGGCAGTAAAACAAAATTACAATGAGGGACAGCGAGTTAAAGGTCCCCTATTATACTGTTTTTCATCAATATATTATAGGTCTCAGATATATACAAAATATGTGTCTGAAGTGTTTGACTCGAAATACCAAACAGTGTCAGTGTAGCATCCCGTAATCCCCTTCAGCCCTGTTTCAAAAGTGCTGATGCCAACACGTGTATTTCGGTGTATCCACGGCATTCATTTTGTTATTCTACAGTATTGTTGTTTTATAGTTATTTGTTAATGTAACCCAATTTGTGTTCTTTGAAATTGAAAAGGATATTGCATTGTGTTTGTTATTTTCGTTGCAGTTGTATTAAGTGTAATTTGGCTTGGCTTCCTATTTATGGACATACTTTTATTTTGAAGGAGAGGTAGCGCTGTTGACAGGAAGTTGTCGTTGCTTTGGAAATAACGTGACAGAGATTAACGGAGAAAAGTAATATCTACATATAAAGACGGAGAAAGTAAACGATAACGTTTATGGTTAAGTGTTAGCACCCCCCGAAGAGGCACAAGCTCTTACGTTGATATTGGAGATTTCAATAAATTCAATTTGAAAAAAAAACGGGAAAAAAACGGAAAAACAAACAAAACGAATATCCGAATAACAGAATTGAAACCCGAATAGTATTCCAACGAACAAATATTCGGATATTCGGGTACAGCCCTACTAGGAGGAGATTCAGGTGATAAGGTGTGTGTGTGTGTGTGTGTGTGTGGGGGGGGGGGGGGTTACCTTGGTTGGTTATTGGTTAATGTTTACACAAGCCAAAAAATTGTTATGACATCATAAAGTGGCCAAAATCTGATCAGCTCATTTTCAGACAGGTGACAATGGATCAGGACAAAAAGTGAGCCAATATTTTTTCCTGAAACATTCAGAATCTCTTTACACAGAGAGGACACATGTTTATGAATAAAAGATGTGAAAAAGTGGATTTTGCATAAAACGGGGCCTTTAAATCATATTATGAACCTCGAAAATAAGATTGAAAAAATCTATCATAGAACCTACTCTGCTGTTTACCTGGATGGGGTATTCTGTCCCCTTTGTCGAAAGACTCCCCCCTGTGGTTCAATTGATTGTTGAATGGCCTGCCACAGCTGATGGGAGGAGAGCAGAGAAGCGACTCATTGAAAAAACGAATTTCCCTCATTTTCACACAAACAGGTGCTTCTAAAGCCTCATAAAAAATATTTGGGAATTGGAACTTTTTATGAATGGAAGATAATGTTGTGTGTATGTATGTTACCTGCCGCAGAGTGATGCAGGCCGCCAGTGCGGGGTGGTGGAGCTCGGGGCGCTCTGGCTGTGAGTTAAGGCTCTGTGGTGGCTCTTGGGGACCACAGAGCCAGGGGTCTGCTCTAAAAGGGGCACAGCCAGCTCAGGAAGCTGCACTGAACATGTCTTGATGGTTGGGCTGGAGGCAGGCGTGCCCTGGTGGGGAGGAGATGGGCATGGAGAGCCCAGAGGTGATACGTTGGAGGGGGGGAAACCTGAAAGAGAGGGCAATATTAACTCATATCCAAACGTCTTTCTGTAGTTTGATCCTCTTGATACCCGTTTTCCTCTGTCTTTATCTTATCAATGTACTTATTTTTTTCAACAAACACACAGACACACACCTGGTCTTCCCAGTGGTTTGCTGTAGAGGTGGTTGATGGTGACGTTGGCAGCATAGGAGGCGGACATGGAGCGACTCTTTGAGATGGTCATCATCAAGGAGTTGTTCCACGATTCACTGATTCAATGTAAGAAAACCATCACCGTTACTGTAACGTAATGTCCATAGTAACTGTAATGTAATTGTGTGTGAGCGTTACCTCTCTGTGGTGTGTTTGATGCTGGCTGAGCGGTCTCGGCGCACAGGGCCCGGCTCGATGGTGGGCAGCCCTGTAGCTGAGGTGGTGGTGGTCCAAGTTGAGGAGATTCTCCTGAGCAATCCTGGGGGCAAGCTCCGTCTTAGACGCTGTAAGGCAGGTAAACAAACACACGTTTAGGCTGTAGAAGAAGCTTCAGGAGTCTGATGAGGCCATAAGGACAACATTATTGTACAGGGGCACTGAACAAAATCTTGAGTGGGAAAACTACCAAGAGTTGCAAGGTATTGGAAACTACAAAAAGAATATATCTTGCCAGTGTGTTTGTAAGAAAAGTACATTTTTATGTCATGATAAGTGGAACTACAGTATATATGCAACACCCTTAGAATACCTACATATGCTATCATACCCTGGATTCTTGGATGTGAATTAACATGAGTACCTTTTGCATTTCAAATGTCTTGCTTTCTGTCTTTTCAAATCTGCTCTACTGTAAATCCATTTATGAATACCAAGGCCTTGTTTTCATAAAGCAAGTTTTGTTCATGTTAAATTAATATATTACCATGGCATTTGTACATCCCCTTAAACAGTTTTTGTTTTAAATGATAGGCAAGTATGAAAAAAAGTTTGGGAAAAATCCCCAAAAGTCACAGTTCACACAGTTCCCACAATTAGAGACCAAATAGAACATCAAGGAACGAATCGCAGCGCAATTTCCACACAGAAATAGCTCTATTAGTTAAACTGACAATTCAAGTTATCCCCAGGCAAATGAGTTAACTCAGAGCTCTATTTTCTTACAAAGAAACGGTTGTGTCTCCTCTTTAACATCAAACTAGATGCCCTATTTGTACTTCCAGCCCATTCTTGTGTGTGTAAGCATATGGGAGACAGAATGGCCAGAAGAGAGAGTGACACTTGTTTCCCCTGTGGATTCAATCTATCCAAAGTTGTACATTTTGTTGTGAAGCCTTGAGCCAGACTCAGTCAGTTTTTGTTTTTGTACAGTCAGTGTGTTTCTCTCTCCCTCTCTCTCCCTCTCACTCTCGCACACAAAGGCACACAAAGGCACACACACAATGGTCCATAGAGGGCAGCAGAGGATCACATAGATTGAAGGAAGTAAAGTTGATTGTGAACTTGTTAGGATAATGCACACACACACACACACACACACACACACACACACACACACACACACACACACACACACACACACACACACACACACACACACACACACACACACACACACACACACACACACACACACACACACACACACACACACACACACACACACACACACACACACACACACACACACACACACACACAGTTGTATACTTCCCTCCCACAGTGAAGGAAAGCTATGCAAAGGCATCTAACAGTGTTGAAGAAGGACAGAGTGATCAAACACTGAGCATCAAGCATCACGTCTGCTTTTCACTGTTGAATTATATTACTGTGTGGAAATGCAGCTTTGAATTCAGATCTGAAACATATGCACTGCATTATTATGCAATAATGTAGCTGACAAGAATATAAGTAGACATGAAGTTGGCTGTAATGAACTGCTGCATGTTATCTTGGACGTCTCACATAAAGTCATAAAGCTTCTTTATTTCTGTACTAAAGTGAAGAAAATAAAAGCCCCATTGGGATGATTTGGATGTGTAGCTGTAATATGAACTTTTACAAATATAAATCAGTGCCCCAGAAGTGTGGTTTAATGTTTTGGAGATGCTATAAAATTGACAAATAACCAGAACTGCTTGATGTAAACCCTGGGAAAAGAGAGCCGAAACGGTTCATCAGCGTTTAACAAAAATAAAACAAAGTGTTTTTTTGTGCCATTTAGCTAAGAAAACACCAGAATAACAAATGCAACTTGGTCATCAACATTTCTTATTGCCTTTATGTAACTGCTATTTCTAGCTTGACAATAGGGCAGCACAAGTCAGCTGAATCACCAACTTTAACCCATTGCTTCATACAGACTCACAAATCCCCAATGAGCTAAAATGAGACAGCATCTCATTGAGTTTCACTACATGGGTCGAGCATTTGAGTGCACTCAGGCAGTGTTAAAGCTGCTTGTCACTTTCCTGGTAGGCTATCCTGCATTGCATCACACGCTTTACTTAGTTTCCTTGCCGCCTTAAGTGCACGCATACATTTTGAAGTACTGGCCATGTAAAACATTAAAAAGCCCTCTGGAAGCCTGTGCGTCATTGTTAGCTACATTAGAGCCCCACACTACGCAAGCAGTAAGGGGAGGAATGGGGGTGTTCTGCAGCGTACAACAAAAATTAAATTCTTATGGTAATACATCTACGTTTTCTTATTCAGAGATATTTCCTTTGTACTTTGCTTCCTGATGGAGAACATCAAGATCTATTTACAAGCCCTAGGAAGTATTAATACATATTAAGGAGGCCGATGAAGTCTACTTAGAATAACACACACTCCAACACAAAACTGCATAAGAGGACGTTTCAACATGCATGATCTTTAAAAAAGCTATTGCTCTTCCAAAGCTGACACATTCTCACACATGCACTTTTGGACCATTTTGTCAGTGAAAACATGCAGGGAGATAGAGGGGGTAGGGGAGAGTTGGACGAAGAGGGGGAGAGCTGGTGAGAGGGAGGGGGAGGGCTCGATAACTTTTTTTGGTCATTGAGCCTAGTGGTAGTGTACACTACAGAGAACTGTAGTCTAGAAGTTCAGAAGTACCTCTGAACTCTATATATTAGCATTTTCTTTGTATTATCTGCTCTGTGTTGACGTTGTTAGGCTGAAAACACATGGGTTGATTCCTGAGATATGTTGAATAATAGTAGCATAAAGCCTTTTGTGGCTCCGGGGGGAGCTGCATTAAATCTGATAAATTGCTTCAACTAATGTCACTGCGTCAGTTGGGTTTGAAGACTACAAGAATCTGGAGGTGTGGAGAAAGAGAGATTTGTTTCTTCCCCCTTACTTTGGTGTTCCAGGACAAATTTGACCGGTCGGTTTTAACTGCTCTTAGATGAGCATAAAACGCATTAATCATCACCACTTTTTATTGAACAGCCATTTAAGCTGTAAACAATGTCTCAGACTACTTGTTACATTAATAACTTCAGTGAATATACAAAGAATAGACACTGAAAATTATTTCTAAAATTAACATTTTGTTGGTTTGTGGGTGTGTACTATCTGATGGATGAACATCTAGGGTTACCCATTCATTTCATATGGCGGCCATTTTTTGGTAAAGTTGACTAAACCACAAAGTTTACTAAACCACCCAAAATTCAATTAAAGTGGTGATCAGCAATTTAATATGTCAACATGCCCACTGATATCATAATGCCTTGAGGCAATCAAATTTAAAACACAACATTTATGATTGATGAAAGTAGTAACTCGGTCAGATTTGACCCGAACACGACAGGAGGGTGAATTGGGGGTGGTTCAACCAAAAAGTTAATTTGGTATTTCATAGGAATTTCCATTACCAACCACACTGATTTGAAATGTCTCGCTATTCTTTTAGTTCATATTTGACACCTACAATTGAACTGAACATCTGTGGAAGGGTCCCGACCCTCAGCTTGGGTCTAGTGCTACAAGTCGTCATGATGTTAATTTATGTATCTGTATTATATAACTCAGTATAAAAGACTATGCTATTGAGCATAATCAGTGTCATTCTTACAATAAGTCTTTGGGGGCCCAATTAGTTGTCCTCTTAGCTGGCGAGTGAACTTCCAATTAAAATCACTATCGTCATTTGAATCGATATAATATTGATTATTGATGTTATTTCACACAGGACCAAAAAACTGAAAATAAACACATTTTAAAGGGAGGCAAATATTTACCTTTGGAATGGCCAGTCTCTCTGTTTTCTCCGGCCCCTCCTCCGAGTCAGAGCAGGTGTTTATGTCTGCAGGGATGCGGAGCCGATGGAGCGGCTGTAGGCTGATCTGGGTGCTGAGGAGGTTGCTGACGGCCTTCAGAGAGCTGCAGGTGTTGGTGGGCAGCGAAGGGTCTGCCAGCAGGTCTGAGATCAGACCGTGGGCCTCCCCCATCACCGCGATGTCCACGACCACATTGGTGCCCGAAGACTGTAGAAGAAAAGAGATAAAGAGATAGAGAATGAGATAATAATTCTTTGTTCATCTTTGTGGTGTAATGCAATGATGATGCGGTGAACATACGTCACGCCACACTGACGCACACAGCTATTTTATCTCGGTACCTGAGAGGAGAAGGGAATATACAATGTGTGTGTGTGTGTGTGTGTGTGTGTGTGTGTGTGTGTGTGTGTGTGTGTGTGTGTGTGTGTGTGTGTGTGTGTTAATTTAACATCCTACAGTCCCAGAAGGTACTAACTATGACATCCTTGTTCAGGTGATGTGAAAGTCTAAATATTTGATAGAAAATAAAGCTGGTAGCATGATGGCAATTAAGGTTGAACATGTATGATGCTGTAAAACATATAATAGCTGTGTCCTACATTCTACAGCACTCCTATTAGGAATTAAAAACACTCCCGCTTCTCCCGTCCTGCCTACATTTAGCTGTCACTCATCATATTGACTCGTAAGCCCAGAGGCTCATGTATGTTAAAGGTCACCCCTGTTAGGTTTCAGTATGGATTCAACCGTTAATGTCAACATGTGCTAATCATCTCCTCTTTAGCTTCTAATCAATTTCCACACACTCTGAAACATATGTATTCACACGTGTACACACACACACACACACACACAACACTCTCACGCACATATACACACACTTAGCATTTGTAATCCACATGACACAATTAGTACATGAAAACAAAAAGTAAAACGTAGACTTTGAATGAAACTCACAAATCTTCCAACAATGCAATAATGGAAAACTTAAATACGTGTCTGAAATCAAAAGCCAACCTTCAGTTATTGGCAGTTATCATATTTCTTTTAGAGCTACATTTCAGAGGGTTTATTAGCTTGGCCTACTCTCCAACAGGGATGTGTATTTACAACGCTAGTTTAGGTTAGAAGCTTATTTGGAGAACATTATTAGGAACTTTTGGACCAAAAACCAAAGGCCCGCCATTAAGTATTTGAAATCAATCTTTTGGAAAAAACAATGAAGCATCATCATGACAGTTGCTGAATTTTGTGTGAACCTTTCCTGTTTACTCAGTATATAGTGTAGATATCCTCTTTATGTATCTGTCTCTACTCTTGACGTCTTGATAAAAGATAATCACAGCAAACAATAAAATGCAATGCAAACTTTGACTTTTTTTCTCCCTTTTTCGATCCTGTATTCTGTTCTCCTCCACTGTGCCAGCAGCACATGAAGCAAATTAGCTCACATGATACCTCCATGCATAATCCTTCACTCTCCCATATGCCTGCCCCACCGAGGCTGCGAGGCTTGGAGACTGGCAGCAACCTCTGCTTTTGCCACTCCGCTTGTATCTGTGCCCTTTCCACTTTGTTAGTGATTTTACTCAGTATTCTACTCTATTTGGGTCCTCAGTTAATCTTAAACACGTTCAGTCACTCTTCTCTACTTCACATACTGTATATATATTTGACTCTGGTAGAGTTTATTTCTAGGTACTAAAACGGTAGAGTAGATGGGGAAAGATAAAATGTAACAATGGCAGAGCCCCCCCTCTGTAGTCAAACAAAGTGACGGATGATTCTCATAATTTGCTTCTTTAAACGGATTGTATTAGCTCTTCAAACATATCAGAGCTCCGGCCTGTGATGTGATGAGTAAATGCATCAAGCACATAGGAAGATAGTTTCCTGGAAGAGCGCGTGTCTGTTTGTGTGCATGAGCGGGTGTGCATGTGTCACCTCAACCTGAACAAAACCCATTAGACCACTCCAGAGCTTTATGACATCCTGCTATTGTGACATTCACCCATTACCTGGCAGTAATGGTCTCTGTTCAGCTAATGTCAGGGAGAGAGTCAGATAGAAGGAGCTTGACTGTGTGTGTGTGTGTGTGTGTGTGTGTGTGTGTGTGTGTGTGTGTGTGTGTGTGTGTGTGTGTGTGTGTGTGTGTGTGTGTGTGTGTGTGTGTGTGTGTGTGTGTGTGTGTGTGTGTGTGTGTGTGTGTGTGTGTGTGTGTGTGTGTGTGTGTGTGTGTGTGTGTGTGTGTGTGTAGCCGTTTCAGGAAAAAAATGGTCTCAGTTAAATGTCTATTTAAGCCTAGGAAACAAAGAACAAGGCTACGTTATATGTATGCATTGGCAAGTCCATTCAGTAAAACATGTAAAAGCATTTGAGGATGGAGAGCGACGTTCTGGTGGAGACACAGTGAGGCAACACAAGGGAGAAGGTTATCGATTCCTCCCAGCATAAAGGCCGTCAGGAGACAGCAGGCGGAACGATGGTGAATGAGTAAATCATCAGTGGGCACACACAGGCAAACGAGTGTATAAACACACAGGCATGCATGTTCCAGAATTGCCCCTTGGGATCAGTCTGTCAAGCTTTCAGTGTAATATAGTACATGCTGTGCACAGAAAGATGGGATATAATCACATAATATTAAACACTGGCCTATGATTATGAACACAAATAAGAAAAATAAGGTCAGTGAACATCAAGTGACGAGCTGCTGTCTGTTACGATTCAAAGCTGCATAACATCATCAAAGTTAGACTCAGAGAGTATGGGCTAACTTTACTAAATATTAAACCATACACCCCAGCATGTGCACTCCGCTGTGCATCAGCCAAACGGCTCGCTGCACCCGCACTGCGAGGGGGACCCAAGTTCCCATCGGCAAAAACACGTTGGTTTGCTATCCTGGCTCCAAAATGGTGGAATGAGCTCCCCATTGAAATCAGGACAGCAGAAAGCTTACACATCTTCCGGCGCAGAATGAAAACTGATCTCTTTCGACTCCACTTCGAGCAATAAAATGGAAAAAAATAAAAAACAAAATAAAAAGCACTTATATACTAACTAAGGACTGGCTTATCTAAATCCTATTGAGTAGCACTTACTATGGTTTGGCTCAATGACACCTGATGTACTTATATGATTCTGTTTTCTTCAAGTTTGTATCTTCTTGGTCGAATGCACTTATTGTAAGTCTCTTTGGATAAAAGCGTCAGCTAAATGAAAAATGTAATTATGAAAATCCATCTCAATGCAACACATGTAAAGAGGTAGTTGCTTGTCAATGGGACCACTTAAGAGGTGTGTGGTGCAGTGGGTTGTGCGTAGGTGTTGGGATCAGGGGAGCACAGGTTCAAAACCCCACTGCAGTCAGCATGTCGTTGTGTCCCTGAGACACTTCACCCCAAATTGCTCCTGTGGGGATTGTCCACGGTACTGAGTATGTTAGTCGCTTTGGATAAAAGCGTCTAACAAGTAACATGTAATGTTAAGAAGCTGTCCTTCAAAACGAAAGCAGGCCCTTTCATATATAAATACTTGGCATGGGATTGGATGATCTTTCAATCCAACTCTTAACGGAACTAGTTGGAAAATAAGGGAAATTGTCTTTTCAATACAAAAACATTCAGGGGTTGTCTTTGCTCTTCTTTTAATAAACAAAAAAACGATTATGTTATAACTGATATTATTTCAGCATAGACTTAAACCACTGCCCCTAGCAGCAGGTAACACCTCACAGGACAATCATTTCCCCGGATGTTTTGAGAATCCAGCTTCCATGCAAAGTAAAGTGACACCACAAACTTCATGATACAAATACTACGTTCAATAAATCTGAAGCAGTGCAACATATTTGACTGCCTTTGTAAAGCAGTTGCTGCACCTACGTCCTCATGCAGATGGTATTTGTAAAACTAAGTATGTGGTCGTCTCTACATCATCAAATCAAGGTAAAAGTTGACATCATGTACAATTAAGTAGTTATTAAATCAGGACACAGTTGGCATCTGTTTTAGGCACTTTAAAACTTATATTCCTAAATGTTGAATACTTTCAAATATTTGTATGCCTTTATTTTTTAAACCAAACTATGGAGGGTAGTATCAACAAGAATATTGATTGAAGTATCAGTATCAATAGGCAGTATCAGTATTTATATATGTATCAATAAAATCCATAGGAGACTTCTCTCTATGCCAAGAAAAAAGTAAAGAGAGTAGCATTGAAAGCGATTCCTTCATCACCAAATCATATTTTTTATCCTTCACTTTACCACTATATCAGTGCTTCTCAAAGTGTGGTCCGCGGATCACTGGTGGTCCGTGAGCGCCCCCTAGTGGTCCTTGAGTATAGTTTTCCGCACTCTCGCGGGAATATCTCCGCAATGGAGCAAGCTTAGGTATCATTGCTTTCGATTGCATGATATAGCCCAGCGCAACACCTTCATCACACATGTTGCCACTTGTACTATTTTCAGGCGATTTGTAATCTGTAGGAAAACGATGTGATTTTGGATATTTGTGGAGTTAGGTGGTCCGCGAGTGTTTTTTTACTGTTTAAGTGGTCCTTGGTATGAAAAAGTTTGAGAAACACTGCTCTATATGATTCAAAAGACACCTTTGTGAAAGAAACTGACATGACGTTTGCACAGGTCCTCACAGGCCCAAAAACATGTAACCTGATTTAAAGTCAGCCCATGCATTTAAAATGTGATGTTTTGATTGCAGTCATCAGGCCTGAACCACACATACAGGGATGGTTCCCCTTCGAGCACAGATGTATTTCTAGGTTATTATCATGGGGATGTCCACTATCGCCAACTTTCGCTCACCCGTTTTGCAATATTTTTTTCTTCCAGGTTCCTATTTCACATCTTCTTCTTGTTCCCATATCTGCTATTTCCCACAATATCAGTTTTCCACTCTCTACCCCATCCCCCATCTCTCTCCTGAGAGACAGTTAAGAGATATGTAGGCAGATCAGGCATAAAGGCAGATGGTGAGAGCAGAGAGAGAGGGAGAGAGAGATGAAGAGCGATAGAGAGAGAGAGAGAGAGAGAGAGAGAGAGTGGCTGAGTCCACAGGCAGGCCATGGCCAGTCAAGTGAAAATGAGAACAGGCAGCTGAGCTTCTCCACAGCCGAACCTACAACAACTGTACATACAGCAGTCCGTTGTCTCTGTACTATGACAACAACAGAACACAAACGAGTCAAATGTGGAGAAAGTCTCTGTGCTAAAGTCTCTGTGCTTTAAGAATGAATGCTGAGGCAGTTGTAGCCAACGTAGCATGCCGGAGGCCAAGATCATATTCTGGATGCAAGACGATGATTGCAGAATTGCAAATAGTTGCAGGATTGCAGAGCAGGAGTGCCTGGCAGTAGTGATGCTATTAATAATCAACACGTGTATCTATTGATTTGGTAATAATGATGAGATAAGTATGTGTTTTGGAGGGATCACAGGTGAGCTAAGATGTGTTTCCGGAGATGGACAAGAACACCCTTTGTTTTCAATTTTGCAAAAATATCTAACTGTCTCTCATATTCACAATGTGTAAACATGGTGCTAGCAGAAAATCAATAGATATCAATGCAACTGTTTTCAAGCTTAATATTGGAGATAATCAAACTATTCTAACCATTGTGTTCGAGTAAGATAACACATGACACATCCACCTCGAGAGAAAATGCTGCTCAATAAATATCTCCGACCTAAAAACCACAGGGACATTGAATCTCTCAAACAGTGGCTTCACTCTCCTGCTGACGAACACTACAGTCTCACATGCGTAATTGACCTAAAAACTCAAGAAGCCTAAATTAGACATTGCTTCAAGTTGTCCTATTTAAACCATCTCATCATTACTGATTAAATGGCTTTCCTTTCCCTGCACACATGTGCGCACGTACACAGGCACAGCGCTGGCACATGTACACACAGACTGAAGGGGAAACACAGGAAAACCAATACTGAACCTGTTTAGGAGGACGTGTGTTGTCCTGATGGCGTCCTGTGGTACTTGCTGAGTGTCTTCTCTGCATCATTCGTGTTCAGGTTGAAGACAACTGCTAAATCCAGATTCCTCCACTGTAGTTTCAATACGACTGTCTTTCCTTTCTTAGCCCTATTTCAAATGTCAAAGTCATAAGAACCTCAATCCAAAGCAAGTGACATTTCACTAATGAAGTCCACAAACACTTCCTCTCCTCTCCACGGCTCTCCTCTTCTCCGCTGCTTCATGAACCTCCCTCTGTCTTCTCACCCGCCCCTGTTTCCGCATCTGCCAATTGCAAATGTTCACCACCGGTTGAGCGATGAGAAGACTTGCAATACCCTGAAATCAGTTGTATTGGACATACCTGGTTGCTAGGATACTTGGGACAAAGATAAAAGTGACTCGAATATGTACCATCAAATTGTTGTTCGGGGCTCAGTTGGCCACAGTTACACTACGCCCACTACTTGTCGAGTGTTTCCTGTGATAGCAGGTGATGCATGACAACCGAGCAGCAAGTGATGTGCATTATCAGAAAAGGGCTTTCTGCATCAGGAAACGGATGCACATATTGATTCATTAAAAGTCTATTAAGATGGCAGATTTGTTGTAGGCTAAAGCCGGAGCCACATGTCCAGTATGATGTCAGTTTCGGATGGATTTAAATATTGACTTAAAAGCAATAATATACAAGTTATATTTGTCAGATGTTTGTTGAAAAGATCTTGGGGATTTAAAAAATAATAGGAGCCTTAGTGGTGTCGAATCAGCAATCAGCTCTTCTTTGGTTTTGATCTCTGAATTAATATTATAACCTTAACATTGATAGCCTTGCTAGTGCCAAAGCTCTGTTTGATGCTAGATAAACAATGAGCTGACCTAACTAAATATATGTTATATTTTCAAATTGACATAGAAACAACTGACAATCAGTTAAGCAAATGTTTTACTAGCACTGCTGATACCACTGGTTTTCAACACTTTATTTTGCTTCTTTATGCAAGTTTTAAGCAGATTTTTGTTCATTGTGTTTGTCATCTTAATTAATTGTATAATCCAAAACCAAAACAATGCTGCTTAGTATAAAAATATGGCCAACTACTGTCAACACATGGTATAACACTGCTACAAAATGCAAAGCCTATAGATAATATAATAATAATAATAATGTAACGCCAAAATGTGCCAGTTATTTTCCTCATTAATTCGTGAACTAAACCCTGGCGAGAATGCAAGTGTGTGAAACGTAACAGTAGGTGTAAGGATGGTTTTGCCAGAACTACAACATTGTTCTGTTTGCTTCACAAGTACTGTAAATGTAATACTGTTGGCTAACTCATTAGCCATACTCACCTTAAAAAAATATACATATAAATGCGCAGTTTTCTGTTTTTCCCTCTAGTAATAAAACATATATGAAAAGGTTTGGATGTAAATAACACAAAAAAAGTAAGCAACTGGCTGCCAGGAGGCATATAATAAGGGGATCCTCCAGTTAAAATATTTAAATATGTAATCAAATCTGTATTTTCAGCTAATAATAAAGATAGACACATTTGTATGATTACTAAAAGAGTTTGAAAATACCTTTCGGCTTATAGCTTAGCTAAAGAGACTAAAAGCTCATGGGCTTGATGTTACCAAAACAACATTATACTTCACATTTAGTCACGCATTCAGCCAAACCTACTTCAAATCTAGACAACCTAAACACATCTGTGAAATCATAAACTAATTAAAATCTGTTGTTAGAAAATGTCCCGCAGTAATGTGTCAAGTGCTATTGTACTACGCTAAACGGAAAACAAAATGAAGCCAAACACACTCACATCCTTCCTCTCCCTTTCCCTCAGGCCTACACTGACCTGGGATCTGCTCAGAGCTCGTGCAGCCCCATTCTGGCTGGCACATAATCTGAAGACAGAAGCAAAAACAGACTCTTCTGCAAGAGACCTGTGACACACACTTTTCCTCTTCTTCTCCTTTACTTCCTCCTCCCTTCATCCTTCTCTCTACGTCAACCCATCTAAAAATAAAAGAAGAGCAGGCGCTGATGATGAAGAAAAAGAAAAGCTCATATCACACTTATTACTGGAGGGCTGATCTACATACCACTCCCCGCCATCACCACCCTCTACCTGTCCCTTTGCTGCAACAGTGTATTATGTCTGTATCAATCACGTGATGACGTTTAACAGTCTGACAATACGTTTCCGAGTGGTTTCCCCCTAAATACGAAAGCTTTGACGTTTTCGGAAAGCCCCTTTAATAACCATTTCCACTGCATAATTGTAATTTTTGTGCTGAGCTGGATTAAGCATTTCCCAGACCAATCTCTATTCTAATGAATAAAAGAGGCATCATTTTAAACTGAGGAAGACTACTGGTAGTCCCAAAAGGCATCCGGATCAAATGTATTAAATGTGGACATCTCAAAACAAGGCAGAGATCTTGGGCTAATTTGAATTACTATATTTCATTTAGATAACAGTTGTTGTAGTACGTATGAAGAAGATGAGGAATAGCCAGAAATGGGAACTCCATTCAAGGATAAATGAAAAACGGACCATCCCTGTGTGGGAGCAAGTTGAGGATTTAGCATTTTATTTTGATTTATTATTTAATGAAAGGGCTAAAGACTAATCATACCAGACAGTAGAGGTTGATTTCAGTCCTGATTCTCTGCTCTGTTGCATCCCCACTGTGTGAAATTAAAATGAAGGGGATTTATTTTGCGTTGAAGATATCTGTCCAGTGGAGCTTAACACCACAGTGCATTATATTACATTTCTCCCATACCTTAAAGGGCCTGTCACCACAAATAAGAATTATAACTACAACAAAATAAAAAGGTCATCGTAATGTGTTATGTAATCTCTCTCATACCTTAAAATGGTCTGACATATTCTACTATTATTATTACTACCATATGTATAATGAATATAATAATTTGTAAATAACTTTTCCCAAACCTATAGTGCGTGGGTAAGTCCCTGTATGTCTGCAAATGTGTGTTGTGTCTGAGGACTGCTCTTGTTGTCATAGTTGTTAGGCTGATGTATAAAGTGGCTCAAAACTAGATGACCTGACAGTGCGACTGTCATCCACCGGAGATGACTTTGCATCTTGAATGGCAGAAGAGATAATCTGTCTAATGCAGCTGATTCATGTTTTATGTGGGGCCCTCGGGATGGGAGGGTGATTGGAAGAATAAAAGCACGGTAATGCTGAATCACAATGAACTCCATGATCATGTTAAATAATATGTACATCTCATTTTGGAATACACTGTGTGCCATTTAAAAAAATACTACTCTCTATTACAAACCACACAACATTTAGGCCTCAATCATTCGACCGACCCTTTAAATCTTCCTCTGCACTCCGCTCTTTCTTGAAGGCCTCCTTTACGGCTCACGAACACTTAAAATGTCAAGTCTATAAGAGGCTGGGAAATCACGGAGCCTTAATGCACATCTGAGCCACTTAATCTCTGACAGCTCTATCATTCAGTTACGTAGACTGCTGCTAATTGCACTTATGCCAATACAGGCATAGTTTCCTATCAGAATAGCTAAAACATTTCAACGTTTTGTGCAGTGTTAGGTGTGTTAAGATAAACCACCCTGAGTGTTATATTGCTGGGATGGCCAACACATGCGTGAACATACAGCACACTGCAGGGGGAGCTCTTTTTGTTTATGTGAACACTGCTGCTCTCAGGGGTGTTTTTCCTGTATGCAGAACTTATATTTGTTCCCAGGGACAAGCCTCTTGTGTGTATGTATGTTACAAAACCACACATTTAACAAATGCATACAACTCAAAGAGTAATACAAACATATGCAACAGCCATGGTTTTCTATAATTGTGCAACTATGACACTTACTTTTAGTTTCACCATGTATTTGAAACATGCATGAACACCATATGTTTATCTAGGGATTCCCAGTGATACAAATGTAACCATGAGAGTGTCGTCCTACAGAGATATTACTTGCAAGGCTCTCCCAAGTAAAGAAGAATGTAAAACACATTGAACTTGAAACACTGTTGACACAATTATACATATTACAACAGAGTATGTACGTTTTGACTACAACTAAACAATGTCTACTGTATGTGTGTTCTGCATGTTCTTTATCAGTCTCATTATGATAAGATAAATACCATTCGAAAACACAGCATTTTCTTCTGCAGCCTCCTAGGCTTAAAGAAAAATCGTACGCAGTGGAACATAGTAGAAAATACTTCTTCAATCCACCAGTTACTTTGTTGTGTACTCCATTCTTTTTCTTGTTCTCTCTTTCAAAGGAAAGGCAATCGTGGTTGTTTACAAGATTGTAACGCACTGTGAGACTAACTTTAACCTTGGGGAAGTTATTTAAACTAACAGCACTGTGTGTAACTGTGTACATTATGGCAGGGGTTCCCAAAGTGGGGATCGCGAGATGATTACAAAATAAAAATGGAAGATAAAAAAAATAAAAAAAAATAAAAAAAATGGATAAATTTTTTTAATAATTTTTTTCAAATTAATTATTATTAATAATAACGAGGCTCCCCCTTTGACAATCCACTAGCGCAGCGTTTCTCAAACTTTTTCATACCAAGGACAACTTGGTATGGTACAACCCCCCCCCCCCCCCCCCCCCCCACCCCCCCCCGTCGACAGGGGGTCGCCAGTCTGCACTGTTAATTTGGGGTTGCGGGCTGAAAAGTTTGGGAACCCCTACACTATGGCATACTACAAAGCCATGTAAGAGTGAAGGGACAAAAGATCTGCCTGTAGGAAGATTTGTTAGATTTGAAGTACACGCAGACAAACAACGCACACACTATGATTGTCACGACCTAAAGATTCCAGTCCTGATAAAAAACAGCAAGCCAGACCAAAACCCCTACTGACCAGCAAATGTTCTGACCAGAGCCCAGCTGGGGCCGAAACAGAGAGGGGAGAGACAAAGGACATATATGGAGAGAGGGAGAGAGAACAAGAGAGGGATGATCACAAATCAAAACAAAAATTGGCAAGGAAGAATGTACGAATAAATATAGAGATGCTTCCTCTATCATTACATTACCATTGTGAACTAATATGATGTGCGTTTTTAAATGAAAACAATGAAAGAAACCAAAGCAGCAAATATGAAATCTGATATATCACAATTATTTCCTCTCCTTCCTCCAAAAATGTTTTTATAATTTGCTGAGTGAGCAGAATTTGATACAATGATAACACATGTTGTCTCAATCCAATATACAAAAAGGAAATATCTCAATGATAATGATTTCTGCCGGGATTAAGAAAGGTAAGATGTTCTAAGGAGCATCTCTCCTCATCTCATGCCATCTTAAACCAATTCATGCTTAACCATTAGAGCAACACTTTTCATTCTTCAGATAAAGGCTGGTCATTGAAGAATATATTCTTGTGCTGTAATGTTATGTACTCCTTAAAAGGACTGCAGAAAATGATGTTCCCTCTACAAACTGGCTCATGGTGACCCTAAGTATCTTTGTTTACCCACTCAACACAACTAGCTTGCCAACAGGATTTGGCAAAGCTATCTGTGTATGCAATTTCTGCCTGTTTGCGTTTGTGTGCGTTTGTGTGCATGTATGTGTGTGTGTGTGCGTGAGGGAGAAAGATGCACTGGATGATGATGACTCACCCATCCACACACGTTAATTCAAACATGCACTCATGACCGTCATCACTCAAAACCATGTTAGCGTTGCTCACTGATGCTAATTGTTTCCAATCAGAGTATCAGGGGTCCTGTCAATGCACTGTGAGACCAGACCACCCCAGCGATTGCTTATTGATCTCATTACATGCTCACGTCACTCCGCTTAGCAAGCGTCTGGTCGTTTATCTGAGCATGTTTATCAAATATTGATTTGCATTGATGATGGCGATGTTAGAATATACAGTATAGTGTTAAAGAAATTGAAAAAAATATTTAGAATAGAAATATTAGGTAACACTGACAGTGAATATATAGCCAACATATTAGTGTATCTCTGTGTGTGTGAGTGTGTGTGTGTGTGTGTGTGTGTGTGTGTGTGTGTGTGTGTGTGTGTGTGTGTGTGTGTGTGTGTGTGTGTGTGTGTGTGTGTGTGTGTGTTCTGCAGCGGAGTTGCATGACGAAGACTTTGCACGTACTGTCAAGAAAATACGTTCATGCATCCGTTAGCAAATTAAGATTTACATCTTTGTAATGTCCTTCTCATGATGATGTATACGGGACTACGGATGGAAATTAGCTCAAGGCTAAAATCCGGCTCATTTACATTTGAAAGCATTATTTTGTTTAAAATCTTCATTAATGTGCACTGTCCCGGTTCAAATAAACGATTCAATGAAAAAAAATGACACATAAACAGCTCATAAAACAGCACTATTGTATTTGATCGTATGTCCTGTATCTGCTGATGTGTTTAATGATTAATATAACACATATCAAACAGAGTAAATACAATACAGACAAAACACGTGCTCTATTAGTTTACTGTGTTAACTGGCTCCTCGAATAACGGAATGTTGAAATGTACAAGGCCAAACCAGTAATGAATTCCTGTGTGGATGTGGAATGGTGAAAAAAGTTGAACAAAAACCAAGAAACACACAATTTTTCTCAGGAATCGGAGAACAAATACTGCAACAACATTTTGGACCAATAATGCATCCTTGGACGGAAATCCCAGACATCCCATGTGGTTATCTTTTGTTTCTGTATCTAATTGTTTCACGTAATATACACCACGGTAAAAAAGGTTTTCACCCTTAAAACCCAAAATCAATCAATTATATTGAAAAAGAATAAGAACTGTCTTTATCTCTGAATACTACCACAAACAATTATATATTTAAATGTATACCATTCATAATCTTGCACGCTTTGCTTGTAATTGTTGCCTCACTGTAGCGCACACACACACACACACACACACACACACACACACACACACACACACACACACACACACACACACACACACACACACACACACACACACACACACACACACACACACACACACACACACACACACACACACACACACACACACACACACACACACACACACACACACACACACACACACACACACACACACACACACACACACACACACACACCTTCCTTCCTGCACCCTCAAAGGCTCGAAGTCTAAGTGGAGTGCTTTTCCCTCGTGTTGTTGTACCCATGTTAGGCTACTTACGCCAGCTTGTCATTCTGTACTCCTATTACTGAGAGGGGAGTGCGTCACAGCTCCCACTCCCCACTTCTCTCTGTCAGCTTTCTGCTCACGTTGATTGACACTGACGTTGCCGGGAGTTAGCATTTCAGGCAGAGTCCCATGGGAACAACGTGAGCGTCCAGACACTGGTCTTCCATTTGGAGCTGCATGCATAATGACTTAAATCCCATTTTGTGTCTGTGCTCCTGGAAATTTCACTCTCTCATGTTTCCCCTCCAAAACGTTCAAGATTGATACTCTAAACAGAAAATAACCAATACAAGTCATTTGTGCCGCAGCATTTTCTGCCATACTTGAGGTGCAAGAGTTAAACAAACTTTTATTGACATATTATTTATTTATCAAGACCATAATACTGTACTAACAGATACTGTGAAATACTACTCATCAGTGGATGCTACAGTAATTACGCATACTGTATGAGATGTCACCAAAGTCTCTGAACTAATGCAAATGATATAGATGTAAACTGTCCACAGCGCTAACATTAAATTAAAGGGAGCTCTCATCATCAACAATCTGTGTTAACACTTCATATTGGTGGATTACTGGTTTAAATATCAATAATATCCATGCAGAAATAAAAGGCGTATATCAAAATGTAAATACTTTCGAACAAATATTATTTTAAAAATAAAAATAAAAAATATTTTTGGGGTTATCTTTGTAATCGCTGGTTATCCGAGACATTACCCTGAGTTTGATCATTGTAAACACAGTCTATCCATAAGTAACATGATCATTATGTCTCTATATCAATGTATTATGCTGTCCCTGTCTCATCCAGAGATACAAACAGAGGCCGCTCTGTATGTGAAAGTTATAACTCTTGTTTAAGTGGGTAAGACATGTTTCTTGTTTTCGTTCACAAAAGATAACACTTAGGTCTGAAAGACCAACAACAATAAGAAAGACACAGAGTATGAAACTTGTAGGAGAACAAATACATTGAAAGAAAGCGTCTCTTCTGGGTAGCCGTGTCTTCAGGCTAAACCAAACACACTCAGCCTATTTTACACCCCAGCAGCCTCATCCAATAAGGACTCGTTCTTTGAATTACTTGTTGAATGAGATTGGACAGAGGGAGGTAGAGGAGGAAAAAGTGGGAAGCAGATAAAGGTAGAGGCTAAAGGAAATAATCTGAATGAAAGAAGGAAACACTTGACATTAGCACAAGCTGCACAGGCCCGAAGGAACCAAACCGGATCCTATAGTAAACGTGCGTGTGACTATGCCGCTATGTGCGCGTTTGTGAAAGCATTTGATTGAGACAGTGAGAAAGTGAGAGTAAGAGACGGTGTGTGTGTGTGCACTGTGCAGCGTGTGGACCATCCTGTACACACCTCACAGCCCGAGGCAAGCTCCTTCGTCTGCTCTTCAGATGAGAACCAAACGCTCCCTTCTTGGTGCGTTACCACAGCTCGCAGGAAAAACATGGTGCCATTTATAGAAACGATCCAATTATTTCTGAATATTAAAACTTGACCCGAAATAAACTCTCTCCTCCATACCTGGTTTTACACACCCTGAATACTTTAGAGACATCATAAGAATGTATTACAATTGAGCATAATGCACTAGAGTAATTATGGACTATGATCTGCTGGTTATAAATGGCTGTGGTACAAAGTGATGTAAAAGTTGTTTAATGTGTAGGGACTGCATGCAACAGCAATACGAGTTAAACACAGGATAGTTTGCTTTACACACTCTCATCCCCCTTTCAGTGTGATTTCGCATGTCCAAACCACATTTAGGTGTCCCAATGTGTCAACATGACAGGTGCCAAATTTGCATCCAAACCATTACATTGTCACAAGGTGTCAAAACGCAACCTTGCTTATGATATAAAATATCAGCAATTTTACGCATTACAACTTTAGCATCATTTAGATAAGAAAGGTTCTCTTTTTTAACTTCCCTCACTCCCGCCAATTTTCTATACGGTTAAAACAAAGTGCAGCCACAGAGGAGGTCGAGGTAAAGACACGCTGTAGAGCTGAAACAAGCCTGGCCTCAGTTTGTGAATTCAGAGAAGGCATATCAGGACTGAAGCCAGGCAAAAAAATACAAGCACACATGCAGAGACACTCACACACACACACACACACACACACACACACACACACACACACACACACACACACACACACACACACACACACACACATCAGCAGTCTCTTACATAACACAGTGAGTGACGGCAGATGAGGACAATAATACAGCCTTTGGCATTTGTCCTGTGAAAGTTGGACGGAGAGGAAATTGGGTGAGTGGGAGAGAAAACGGAGAGAGACAGGCAGATAAAAAAGTGACAGGAAGTGAGAGGGAAAGGCAGAGAAAGGCTGAGAGAATGAAAGAGATAGCAACACAGTAGAGAGTTTTTATAGCCTGAGGCAAAATGCCCTGTGGGATAATACTACCCAAATTAATTCTGCAGTCAAGTCATTTTCATGTCTTCTCAGTTTTTCTGTTTCATCAACAGTCGCTAAAGCCTTTCCCCTAAATGTTGCACTGAAGACTAGGAAATAGTGCAGCAAAGTAGTTTGAGACATGACTAGGTTTTATGCAGCATAAAGTTATTTACAAATGCATAATATGAATATCCACACATGTAATAGGCACACTGTATTACACAATGTCAATAAACAATTACTTTATTCAGATGAATACATTTCTCTTGACACAAGATCTACTGAGGAAGTGCTATGCATTTAAAGATTTGGGTCATGCAAATTGAGATAAAAGTATTTATTTTTTTATTTGTCTTATTGTTGTATGTCCTGTTGCATTGTTGGAGGAACTCGGGACTTGAGTTTTTCAATGCCATAACGACACTCCTACAATCTTTGAAATTCAACACAGGAGATCAGATGTATCCCAATGTTGAGTGTCGAGACTTTGGTATCTAATAACTGCTTAGCTTTGCTATTCATTTCAGATTGATATGTTTTGAAAAGAGTTGCATCTTCGAATATGGTCCATTCACAAGAAAACATCTACTCCTCAATGTACACATTTTCACAACCCAGAGTTAAGGCCGAACTTTGTACCAATCAGGAACAGTCATTAGCTGCTATATGTACATCATCAATGTGTGTCTGCAGTTTGTGTGTGTGTGTGTGTGTGTGTGTGTGTGTGTGTGTGTGTGTGTGTGTGTGTGTGTGTGTGTGTGTGTGTGTGTGTGTGTGTGTGTGTGTGTGTGTGTGTGTGTGTGTGTGTGTGTGTGTGTGTGTGTGTGTGTGTCTTATGAGGGATAATGGAAGGGAAAAACACTCCCAGATGCATGTGATGCAATTATACCCTTGATTATCTGATTGGGTAATCTACAGGCAGGCTGCAGGCGTCCAAGACAAACACACTGTCGGCAGACTGTTGACCGAGCATAAACCACAAAGAAGCGCACACACACACACACACACACACACACACCACACACACGCACACACACACACACACACACACACACACACACACACACACACACACACACACACACACACACACACACACACACACACACACACACACACACACACACACACACACACACACACACACACACACACACACACACACACACACACACACACACACACACACACACACACACACACACACACACACACACCAACAATGCATAGATATAATAGAAGCCAAGCAGAAAGGCTGTGATAGAGGTAGCTTACGGTACATTAGTGTGTCTAAGTGAAAACTAAGAAAACCTGATTGTAACAACCATTCATACATATAAAGCTGCACAGCATGTGCTGTGTGTGTGAGACATCGCTTGACAGGGTCAGTGATCAAATCCACAATGACAGTCAAACTCCATCTGAATAAAGATTGCTGCTTTCCGAGGACACAGCACATCTGGGGGCTTCACGAAGGCCAGGCTCAGTGTGTGTATGTGTGTTTGTGTGCACTCCACATGTCGTTACAGTTAAACACACAACATTAGCTGTGCAGTCTACACTCCAAGTTGGGATTTGTTACAGAAAGATGTTGAAAGATGCACGCACAAAATTGACCATGGTAAAATGAACTCTTTATGGCAAGAAAGAAAATGGTAACCTATCTCTTTAAGCTGGTTTCTGCTTTTGTAATCACCTTTATACGTTTAGAAGAAACCATATACAGTATGCCATCATTTCGTAAAGACAGAGTTTTAAACAGACTGTAATGTCTCTGAGCAATCAGTAATAGTATTCATTCAAATGTGTTTTTTATCTATTCATTTATTCACTTTCTTTTACTGTAGCTCTGATTTTGTTCTCCACCAACTCACTGGTGGATTGAAGTTTAGTGAAGCGCTGATTTAAATAATGCTGTTTAGAAAATGAGGTGGGAATGATTGCGTGTCGGGAAAAGATTATCTGACTCATCTATGTAGAGGAAACGAGGTTCGCAAAATGTGTTGTACATACAATGCAGGATAATAAGGGCCAAAGGCAGATTTTCTGATTGATGCTACAATGTAAATTAGGATTCTGAGAAATTGACCCTGGAATAATGTCACTGCAGATAACAAATGCTCTCTCTTCAAAGATCAATTTGCATTGCTTTAAAGGATTAGGCTGGTGTTGAGCTATCTTTCCTAATTATTTTTCAATGAATCAAATTAAAAATACCGAAAGCAAATAATCGAAGTATCCTGCTAAGAAGAGGAAATATAACACAGATGAGCTGAGAGAAATTGTGTATTTAGTGATTTAGTATTCAGAAGAAACATATGACCCAGGGAAACTTTGGCTCTTCAATGTGTTCTTAATAGTGTTTGGATGATCATGAGACTGGGGCCTATAGCCTTAAATAGCAGCCGGAAGCCTTGCATTTTAACAGGATGGATTCTGTGTTGGTTTCATGGGATTTGCTAATAATCATTTTAGGATAAACTAAAACCACAGGTATTGAAGAAGTTGCTCAATACAAAAACACTGCAACACTGTTGTCCAGCTAAATCAGTATAAGTGTTAAGTTAGGCCTTTTTCTGTAGATAAAGTTGAAGAGTTTTCATGTTATATATGAATCTCTAAGTGTCTAACACATTGAGATTTACTCTTTTTGATGTAGGCAGGGGAAATAAAGGTATAGCTCTGAAAGAACACACAGAAGTAAATGCCAAACATTCCTTCATAAAAAACACTGGTTTTATGATGATGTAAACTGGTTTTATGGTCTCCAAACCATCTATGCTGTAAATATATATGTTCAAATTGAAAATCACTCATTATGTTAAACCTGCGTTCTTAAAAGCGCAAACTGACAAATGTCATGAAAGTGAAGCACTCACATAAAACAGTCAGCGCAGAACTGTTTATAACTCTCTGCCTCTGACTGAATGTTTACTGTAGTGCAAGAGAAAGGTAAACTGACATACTGACTGACTTACAGTATGGAAAGATCTAGATTCTGCTAGTTGATGCTGCCCCCTTCCCAGGCCAACCACCATCCCCCCTCTCACCTCTCACCGAGCATATTTTGGAGCTAAAACACACCATTGAATCAAGTAACAAGGCAATCCTTGTCCAGGGCCACCAAACCTCATCTGGACAGCCAGCAGGGAAGCCACTGTAAGTGTATGTATAGTGTGTGTGTGTGTGTGTGTGTGTGTGTGTGTGTGTGTGTGTGTGTGTGTGTGTGTGTGTGTGTGTGTGTGTGTGTGTGTGTGTGTGTGTGTGTGTGTGTGTGTGTGTGTGTGTGTGTGTGTGTGTGTGTGTGTGTGTGTGTGTGTGTGTGTGTGTGTGTGTGTGTGTGCGTGTGTGTGAAGTGGCCTAGCCAGGTTAAAATTATTCGCTGCTGCCTTTCCACACACACACACACTTTTTGTTCTTTCCCTGGCCCTCTCCTTTCTCTCTGTGGGAGCATATGGCATAGCGCCATATTCATATTATGCAGAGACAAACGCACACGCGCAATATCTGTCACACAAAACAACACGCGATCGAAACGTGCCTCAGCAGTGTGTCTCTGAATCTGTGTGAAGGCTCGGAGCGATGGTGTGTTTAGAAAACAGCGCAGAGAGGTTGAACACAGGGACCAGATAGTTGTCCTTTTACCATCAGCACTTCTGCTGCGTTTGGCAGCAACACTCCTCTCACTCCCCCTGTTTTCCTCACCCTCCCCAGCAAATCTTTCAACACTCTCGCTTTCCCCCCCCTCTCACACAGTCGCTCCTGCATCAGGTCTCCTCAAGCTAGTTGGTCCACCCCCTTCCTCTACACACACACACACACACACACACACACACACACACACACACACACACACACACACACACACACACACACACACACACACACACACACACACACACACACACACACACACACACACACACACACACACACACACACACACACACACACACACACACACACACACACACACACACACACACACACACACATTTGGCTGTTTGACTGCTGCTTGGGGCTGGATGCAGCCTGTGCTCATGCCAGTGTGTTCTTTTCCTTCAATCACTTTTTTTTAACCCATCTTTCTGTCTCTGTCCACTATCTTCAGCGTCTGTCGCTATGTCTACCTTTTCTGTGTTTCTTTTGAATGAAATGAAACAGCTGCACCTCCGGCAACAGAGGCTTGCCTACTAAACCAACTGCTTACCATGTTTTCTTTTAACCTTGCCAATGAACATTAAAAACTGACTTAGAGAAGGACAGTCAATATGTATTCCAATTATGCACTGGCATATTTGGCATGATTGAAAAATCATGCCAAATGTTATGTGTTCATTATAAATAATGACAATATGCTCCTTTATCTCAATCAAAGGCATAATAAGCCTCAATGTTACACAAAGTCAGATAGCTCCAGCAACTGGAACAGGTTGAATGTCTCTCTGGAAATGTATTTGCGTCAATGAGAGAATGTGGGCCTTCCTTCAAATAGATCTCTGAGCACATGTCTCTGCTTTAATGTCTCCCTCAGCCCTCCCTCCTCTTTCAGACACATACTGTATATGATGATGAGATGATGAATATGTTATGCAACACAGAATGGCCTTATTCAAGGGCTGACCTCCATTTTTAAATGAACAAAGATTTTGAAATGACAAGAATACTAATTTGTTTTGCCCTGCAAATGCTCAACATGTTTCCAATGCTTATCATACTGTAACTTGGTCATGTTTTGGTGGGCTTGGATAAAAGAAGTGACTGAATGTTGCATTTTTCTAATGAACTGTGAAAGAAACACTGAATGATAAATTGTAAAAAGAAAAAAACACTTGGTGTCTTGGACATATCACCACTTCTTTTTAGACATTCTATTTATGGTTGTCATCATTTTGTATAAAGCAACTGCTTTTCAATTGCATGTGACACAAAAACCACTAACAGAGGCCTTTCCCCCGAAACCCCCATCCCACTGAGACCCTCGTTAAAAAACAAACAACTTCTGTCAAATGCAAGGTCTCTGTGCAAAGATCACAATGGAGTCAAATTCATGTCAAAATCATCAGATATTATTTAACTTATCATCGTGCTTTTAAAACTCCCTTAATAGCTGAATTATTCTGCATAGCAGTAAAACACCAAAACAATAAATCACTCTCTCCCACCATAAAAGAAAAAAAAACTGAAATAAAGCCACATAGACTAAGCTATTTCCCATTTTCTGTTCAGCAGAGTGCCTGTCTTGCCTCTGGCTTTGCAGGCTGCACCAGCCTGCTTCATGAATACTGCACCACCAACGCTTGATGAAAACCCCCACTTTTTTCTCAGGTAGAACTGCACTCTGGAGAGCTTCAGTATCTCGTTAAACTAGACCTACCAACTGTGAATGATTGTGTCAGAGAGAGACTTTAAGAGAGAAGGAAATAAAATAATTTAACATTTGAAGAATGGTTGAATTTCTGATTTGTAATACATCATTAATGGACACATTGCAGGTTATACAATGACCCATGGCTGACTGAAACACACAGAAAAAGTGAATTACTGTGTTTATTATATAGTACATTAATTTAATTCTGATAAGATAAGATGGTACTTTATTGATCTCAATTTTGGAAATTGTTTTTGTTGCTGCAGCAGCATAAAAGACAAGGCATTTTTACAATAAAACAAAACTAGAAATAAACAAGAGTAGAAAGAAAAGAAAAGAAAATAGAAAATATACATGTTGAAATAGAAAATATACCTGTAGATATTATTTATACAAATATATATATATATATATATATATATGACATATGGAATATAAAATATTGAACAGATTATATATGTGTAAAATGTACAAAGTGATTTTATAAAATGCAATGGAAGCATCAGGAGGTGTAAAATGTATTCTTAAAATGTTAAATAATTATGTCATGGTTTCTTTCTCTCGGAAATGATACCACACGATTTGGTATGCAGACCTCGGCTTTGTCCAAAACCACTTCCTTGCTTACCGATTCACAATTTCCTTTAAAATAAACACTTGAATCATCCTCACTAGGTGTGTTTCAACCTACCTGTTTTAATGCAAATATCTCATCTTAGCATAAAGCCTAGTTGATACGTCACTAGGCTGGGGTCGTAAAGCTGGTGAATTGATAAAAGCGAAATGGGACAGAGGTCATGGAATCAGATTAAGTGAATGAATGATACATGAAGCATGCGACTTAAACGTCCGTGGAGGCTTCTACTCCACTGAAGGGACAAAAAAGTAGCAGCAGATTAAACCAGTCTCAGCCTCATTGCTTCACACGGATATGATGTAACCATTCTCACATTATTACATGAAACACACAGAAATGTCATAATTCCATCAGGTAATCTACATTGTTTTTCACAGTCTGGTAATTTGTTTGACTTTGAAGCCTAGGTGCAATCCATTTGTTTGTGTTTCTCTGTGCCCTGCATCAATCTCCATGTTCCTCTCACTGATCCTCACATTACACAGTGAGGAAAGGCTTCAGGAGGAAACGCTGTCCTCGGCAACTGGTCAATTCTGAGGTAGTTTAAGTTTCAAAGTTCAATTTGTCATCGGTCTTGTTCCAGACATGACAGCGCAGAACGGCTAATGGAGCTGTTCTAATAGTACAGATAGTCCGGTAACTCAAGGTTCCCTGGATACCAATTAGTAATGAACAACCAAGCAGCCAAAGTCAGACTAATGTGGGATCAGCTCCAGCTACCAAATGAAACGGTGAAAACTGTGAGATGAGACATGTGATTCTGGATCAAGGCATTCTGAAAGGTGTGTGTGATCTCCTTTAAAAAGGGCCATTGGTGACTCATCACCACCATATTGACACTAAATAAAACGCCTTGAAGGTTCTCAATTCTACGTTCAGACCATTAATAGCAGCAAAGAACGATTTGCTATGTGAAGATATGGAGTAATGGCATGCTGAGTAGGCCTATGTGCATTCTCTCTTCGTTTTAAACCAAACTTCTCTTTTGTTACAGTATGTGTAGCAGGTTTGACTGTGTGTGCATGTGAGTCCTTGTTTGTTTGTGGGTTCAACTGGCAAGCTAATTGTCGTTATAGCGCAGTGACCGCTAATAATGTTGTGCCAATCAACAGTGTTGTCATGAACGTGTAACGCCCACCCACACTTCACATTAACACTATGTTGCTCTGTCAACACTGTTGACTTTGTTCGCACTGTTTCCGATGTTAGCACCATTAGCTGCTAGCTGCCAGCTCAGCCGTCGCCATGTTGAGAGCCTTGTGGAAGATATGTTAGATATGTTCTGAAATTATTATTGAGGACCTATAATTAACTCTCACAAAGATGATTAGCCTACAAACAGAGAGAATGTGAGTTATTTTGTCGAAAATAGAGGGTGTTTTGAAAAATACAATAAACTTTTATCAGTGGAAATGTTGACGACAAAAAAGCAGCAGAAATGTTAAGAAAGCTCAAATACAAAATATTGGCGTTTTTTTATATCCAGGAACATGGCACTGCTATATTGCAGCTTTAAAATGGTAGCAATAAAGTGTGAAAGCTATGCCAGAAACAAAATAAATCATCTCACATTGAGAGATTGTGAGCATTTCAACTACACCACAAACCAATAGAAGAGAACTGATGAGCCATTTAATCACTGCTATTAAGGTATTCTTCCTGAGTCACACGGTCTTTCCGTCTCTCAAAGTCTACAAATGGGTCGAGTCGAGGTAACATAGCCAGCCAACAGAAGAAAGAGACTGACAGAGAGTGTCGGTAAGGATTACGCTGCTTCTCCACTTAAGCCACATGGGTGAGTATGACACAAGCTCCCCCCACTCAGAATGATCACCGTGAATCCCCACTGCACATCCATGTGAATGGATCTCCCATGTGGCAATAACACTGCCAGCTCCTCATTTGTTTCTCCCTAAAGCTCTTGGTGTTTACATAGAATATAGATGATGCACACTCGGGGGGAAAAACTGATTGGTGGAAAACATATTTGTTTCAGCAGCAGATCACCCATTTGTAGAAACATTATATCAAATTATGAATTGATATTTTTTCTTGATATACAAATGTGAATGAGTAAGCGTGGGATATGCATACATATCAGATGTTAGAGTCAGTTGTGGAAAATGCTTTAATATAAGCTGAGAGATATCACAGACAGTTTTAGGCTTTTGCATAGTAGCCTAATTGGTGGATCATAGGTCATAATAAATATAAAGCAAAGCAAAAATTAAGGATAGATGTTAAAGACATCCTGAGGGCATATTGGGAAAGTACATTATATAATGGGATCCCACTTTTTTATGAAGATTGTGATTTCTGTCAAGTAATGATGTGGCACTAAAAAGTACTAAAACGGTGTTGATTCAACAGAAAATTAACCTTAGTATATACATTTGTTTTAAACTTACTCTGGTTGTCTGTAACTTGATAGAACAAAACCCATCACTTATGATATTAGGCTGCAAGCAATCAGCGATTTTCTCTACAGTAAGTGTAAAAGTTCAAGGGGCAATAACAGTAAACCAACAGGCAACGAGTACACATTTAAATTAAATATAAACAAACAAGATTTAGGAAAGTATGTTGAGAAGGTGTAGGTGCTCTGCTCTTTGAAAAAGCCAGGATATTGTTGAATTGTTTCACCCAGTTAATAATCACAGGCCACAGTGTAAATATCTCCTCTTTTCACTACACCATCAGTCACTACCAATTATCTATCCTGCAAGTTTCCAAAAATAGAACAGCCACCTCCAGGAACAACAAAAGGAATACTTTTTTTAATTAAGATTTTAAAGATTGATATACAATATTACTATGAAATGTATAATCCTATACTTTTTCTTTTTCTGACACTACAGTAGGCTGCCACAATAATCATGTACAAGAGGAGGTTCTTTTGAGGACACAGTGCCATCACATTTTGCTCCATCATGTGTTAAATTAGGAAACACGTGCACCTCACCACTTGCCAGCACCCAGGATAAACAGAGGCTTTCAAAAATATTTACATGAGATCTCACACCTACTAAGCATGCCCGCACACAAATACCCGCCAACAAGCACACACGGTATGGCATGCTAAGTGCACGTTATCAGTAGAAAAAACAGCAGAGCACAATGATGATGACCAAATTAACCAAAGTGTCAGAGCAACGATAAACAGCACTGTGTGCATGGTGTAGAGAAGATTGCAGATCTAAACACCATAAAAGGCGTACAATCACATAAATACTTTGTGAGCAATGGGTCGCAAATGCTGCAACCTATGTTAGTAAAGCACACAAGTCATTGCAATATAATAATATATATAGTGTTTTATAACAATGTGTGTTACTCCGGCTTGCCCGTTATCACGAAGGAAACGTGCGTAAAGCTGCCACAAATGCCAGGACACCAAAAAGCAAAGCAGGTCTACAGTAGCTGAAATTAAATAAGAAAGGCGAAAACAAAACGTAAATGGTGCTCTGGTTTAGAAGTTGAACACGTCTTACCTGGTCCCGCGGAATGCAAGGCAGTGAAGTCCTGCGGTGGGACTTGCTGTTGCTCTGACTGTGAGCCATCATTTCCGAGGCCGCTATGGAGCTGGACCTCCGTCTCCTTTTGAAGACAGGGATGTCATCCTCCTTCGCCCCGGTCACAGAGCCACAGCACCCCGTCCCGCTGGTCCCTGAGGCCGGCAGGAGCCGGTCAGCATACCTCGCAAGCAAAACCCCCAGCAGCCCCAGCAGGTAGGCCAGGTAGGGTCTCCAACTGGCCCGGAATCTGCCCAGAGAGATGAGTGAGACGGTCCTGATGACGCTAATGAAGACGAGGATGGACACTCCCTGACGCAGCCGGACGACCAGCAGAGCCCCGCTGCCCAGGCAGCCGAGGACTACCAGGGTTGCGGGAAGGGACAGCAGCTGCTCCTCCGCGCCGCGCAGGAGGGACTGCGCCGCGGCTTCACCCAAGTTGCACACGGCCAACAAAAACACCGCGTTGCGGATGAGCACCCCGCAACGAATCAGATAAAACCCGACCCAGAAGAAGGCACATACGAGTGTAAAAACGGGGGGGACGCAATCGCACACAGTCAAGAGCAGCTCCCCAGCGCAGCTTACCACGAAATGAAGACGAGAGCCGCTGCTATTTGCGTCGCTGCTGCTGCTTGCATCCCAGTCAACCAATCTGAGCAGCAGAGCGAGAATAACGGAGACTGAGGCAACACAGACCGCAGACGACACTCTTCGGCAAGTCCATGTCACGGCGACTCTCAGCCACGACTGGCTCCATGCGTCCTGGTGCAACGGGGTGACACATGTCTTCACGTAGCCGTTGCGCTCTAACGCTGCCCGGGGATATTTTTCATGAGCGCTTCTTGATGAACCTCTGTCGCTGTCTGCCTCCAAGGCCATCGCTGATCAGTCAAGCAGAATGCTGTGTTGACCGTCCAGCAAAATAATATATTTAGTGTCAGTGTCAGCGTCTCAGTCTACATGTTCCACCTTGGATTCCCATGATAATACATGCTCTTTGTGTGAAGGTGACACCAACATGTTGGTCAGTGATGCATGCCTCCAAAACAAAAGTTCAATAAGAATGCGCAGGCTATACTGGTTGAAAAACCCTTCCAAATTATGGGGTTCCCAACTTTTCTTTGAGTTTTGTGTTCCAGAACTTCCCCATTCCCCATTGGTCTATTGGGTTGCCTCCGGTTGTCAACCAGTGAACCAAAAAAGTAACCCCTGGCGTTTCACACATCTAGGCCACTGCCTCCACTCCTCCATATAGTCTCTTGCTCACCCTCTCTCTCTTTATATCCCCTCCCACTAGACACTACCCCTGTTTTGTGCTGCTCTGGTGATTCCTTCAGCTCTTCCCTGCGTTTCGGTTCATTCTGTAGACTGATGTGACTCTTTTGGAAGTGGATGGATGCCATGTTTACATGGAGATTTCCTGGCTTGTTCTGGAAGATGGAGCAGCCCATTATCTGAATTAACTATAGTGATCCTGTAATACATTTTGGAGGTGCTACACTGTATAAATATGACAGGATATTATACTGGTACCACGCAACTTGTAATGATATCATTTATCAGTCGGAGGTTAGTCAAACACACTATGTAAAAATAGGTATGTATTTACTGCAATAGAAGCAGCTTATTTCCCTTTCCTTTAGTCTGAATAGACCCAGGTCTATTTAGACCACTGGATGTAGGCCAGAAAAATAGACAACCAGAGAAGCACAATCCAACAAAAAACAATGAGCATAATCTGCTTTAGTAATAATCATCTTGCTACTCATTTTTTTTCCTAGATTACAATCCTAAATCACATCATCCTCTGCCTACTGTGTACCCGACTGGCAGTGGACAAGTTAGCAGCCTTCACCTGTTTGCCCTACATTTTATGAGAGGATTTAAAAGTATGCACTGCAATATATAAAGCTCTTTCTGGAGTATTATTCATAAAAGAAAATCGTTTAAATTGGTTGAGGAAAAGCATTACAACATTTTTGTTGTCTTCCGTGTGCTAAAGTAAAAGCCGTATTTTATCTGAATTGCTGAAGAAGTAAAAAACCGTCAGTCAAAAAATATTTATAATACACAGAGTAAATGTTGTTACATGTAGTTATGCATCAGAAAAGTGTGATGTCTCCTTTCCCCCATTAAAAGTTTGAGTTATGATGCAACATAGGAACGGTGTTTTATTGCAGCAGTGTTACACAACTTGAGCCAGTGCAATAAGTCAAGTGCAATCAGGGCATAAATCTCAAAATGTAGCCATACCATCACAATAGACAGTGGATATTTGCCAGTATAAACTCTTCCTTCTCGTTCAAGCTATAAAAAAACCTGGTCTGCATGTCAGGGGGATGTAGAGATGAAAACTTTCACTACAGGCAAAATCCTTAACTTTGATTTTTGTTTTAGGTTAAAAACAATGTATAATGGTTGACCACATTCCAAAGTGACAAACAACTAAACAGCCTCAGTCCTGATTTTCCTATACATTTGACCGACAAAGGATGTTGACAGCTACAGTTATTTTGTTCATGCTGAATGTGTAGTCACTCGCCAACTCAACCATCTCTAAAGCACTACATTCTTGAAATGAACTACGATATTGTCCTATACATTGGGACCCACAAGCAAATAAATTAGCAGCCCTCTCTTTGCTATTTATCAGCAATAACACATTGTAAATCAAATGTTGGCAAAGGTAACCATGATAATAACATTGTTCGACCTTTGCCATCAAAGACGTTGTCCAGACACACTCCTCCAGTTACACTGAGGAAGTGTTGTAACAATATCATCTATCACTAAGAAGTGCTTGATGAGACCTGGATGTGAGCCTGTGTGTTTCATTGTTGGCCCTCATCAGCTCATCTATAGGTGGGTTGGTTACACAACCACACTTAAGGTATACATCCTGATATACTGTCATCATGTATAAACGTTCTGCTTTATGCTCCAACCTGTCGGACTGGATGAGGACTTCTTCACAAGATGTTCCTGTAAGCTTGCGTAATGTTTATGGTAGGCCTAAAGAACAGGACACTGTATGCTGCACTATATTTTAATAAACATAAAGACAGAAGAAATATATTCTATGATTGATACGTACAACTACTGCTAGACAGAATAACACATTTGGGCTATAACAGAGACAAAAAAAAGTATTAAAAAAACATCACAATGCGGCACTCTGCATCCCACGCATACAAATGATTATCAATTGTAAGTAGCCTATAGCTTTTCTCAACATATAGTCTCACAAGAAATAACCAGGGAGGTGACACAAATCACACAATTAAACAAAAATGACTGATAATTAATAAAACTTCTATGGACACCTCAGCATGTTCAACAAGCATTAGCTTATAGGGGGATAGAAATAAAATGAAAAACCACCAATGTTAAAATTAGCAGACAATACTGTGTATGAACAATATGAAAGCCTACAGCTACTGCAGCCACACACATTTTAATAAAATAGAGATCTGCTGACACGAGCACACTGCTTACATTAACCACTAAATATGTTATCTGAGGCCTACTCACCTGTCTGAACGTAATGGTGCAGTCATCGCGAGTGCCTCCTAAATCGGCTCCAGGTTCTGCCCTAATATAACCACTCCACTCAGCCTGTCTGTCCTAAAGAACTGCTCAAAGCTTTCAAAAATAATGAGCCCAAATCTGCAATCACATCAGAGATGACTGTCAACCGCAGAAATGCATCACAGACCTCAGTGAATGTAGATGCGCTTCGGATCACTGAACTCACCTGGAGGATCCATTAGCATGTTAGCTTAGCAAACACCTTGTTAATTATGGGTTTGTTTGATTTGGGTCACTTAGCGTGCTGCCCGGTCGGTGTGTTACATTTGATTACTTTGGGTAGGCCTAAATGACAACAATCTTCCTAAAAAAAATTCAAAGATAATGCCCTGTTGTGATAATGCTAACCATGACCCACATGCCCCGATACTTCATTTTATTGAATTATTGCGCCCTGTTGTATTGTTCTCTAATTGCTGGCCTTGGTTTGTGTACTTTTTTTCTGCTGCTCTGTTACAGATGACTTTGAATGTAGCAAAGTCCAATGCTTGTTAAAAGTTCCTACTGTATGAATATGTTCAACCCTGTATGAGTATCAAGAGACCAAAGTATCAAACTCAGTTGAGTTTGTTTCTAACAATAATACAACTCTTTGTGGAATAATGTCCCCCATTTATTGTAACTTAGATTAGATTATAAGCACAAAAAAAACTATAAACCAGGCAGGAATCTCTTAACACTGCAAGTTTCTTAATCATTGGGTGACTAAAAATGATAACATATTTTTGCTCGACTAGTAAGCTTTGTCATGGTTACAGACTTTGAGAAACTAAAAATACCCAACACACAACACGGATACCGAGAGGAATGTTATAGGGTGGTGGGCCAATTATAATAAAAAGTAGGTTTTTGATTCCCCTTTTTTTCCTACTCTTCTTCTCAGTTTAAACAATTGTCTAACTTCTAATGAGCCCAGAATCTCCAACCGTCTCTCACACAAAGACCCACACACATTTTCCAACATACGTCATGCATATTGCATTGTACACTGCACGGTATTTCATTAAGCTTCACTGCCTTAGTATACAGTATCTCCAAGTTATAAACTGGGGTAGAGCTTACAGCCTTGTCCTGCTGCATGTGCAACTTCTGCTTTTTAGACATTATAACGTGTGTTCCTGTTGTCTTAACCTTTTTAGGATAATGGCACAATAAACTATTTGTCATGTTCTGACATACAAGGCCAGTGAGACGTCACTGCCCAGTTGTTTGGCCGCCAGAGACAACAGACTGCCTGCCCCTGTACGTGCATAATATGTGTGTATATCACTGGCTCCTTGCGTTTGAGTGTGTCTACATGTATGAATGTGAGGAGAGAGAAGGGGCTGTGTCAAGGGGGCTATGCAGCAGTGAGATGACTGATCTCTCTCTCTCTCACCTCTTCCCTAAACATCAGAAATATTATTTGAAGTAGCTGCTCTGACCCTTTCCTGCTCCGAGGGGGGAACTCTTTACCCGTGGCACTCAGTTTTGGGAGCAGTGCCACACTCAAGCAGTGACTGAGGACAGCTTCTATGCCAAGGACACACGACTCACTGCTCCAAACAAAGCACACCAAATGAGTGCTCCCCTGCAGACGTCACAGACAAAGCAGAGTCTGACTGTATGAGAGGTTCAAAAAGAAGCCACTCTTACACAGGGAGGGGAAAACACAGTGTGGTCATAATGATTATCTGTGTTTGATTATGTATGCAGAGTTCGGCAAATAAAGATGTATCTCAACAGAACAAGTATACTGTATGTTTACTATTTACTGTTCTATATATCTCTGTATGTGCTGCTCAGAATTCCTAATGGAGAAGTACATCTTTTTGGGGAACTTCCTGCAATCGGATGCCAAGCAAACATACACAAGGGGAATTTAAAGGCAGTAAACAGCAAAGGTTCAAGTCCAGGCAACCTTTTTTTGTAGAACTTTGTTGTTAATGTCATTTATTTAGAAAGGGCTGTTACTTATTTATGGCTTCTATACTATATCGTAAGCCATAAGGTAGATTACAGAAAAGGCTTTTTGAGTAAGCGTTGACAGAAAATAAATATAAAAATCATGCGAGTAACTGGTCAAATAGGCAAAAAGTGCAGTAATCTATCATGTCATCTCTCTTTTGGCTCAACACCAAAATGTGTTATGATTCTGGTCACTTGCTTGTGGCACCATCTGCCATATTTGAGCAGCTGAAAATACACGGGATGCAGAACCAACAGCATGAAGAAACTCTGGAGAGCCAGAAATCTGTTGATTGTAAAAGCATAATTCATCAGGTGACCTGTGTAAAAGTCTCGTAATCTTTACACAGTTTAACATTCGAAGCAGGGAAGCAGAATTCTTAGTAAAACGTTTCCACTGAAAAAACAAACCACTTGCAAATTAAATAGTAGGAGGCATGACGATACAGCTTTTCTACTTTAAGAGCTCTGAAAGAAGATCTTCAACAGCTTTGATAAATGTTACATGAAACAAGTAGTTTTGTCTTGCATTGACTCAATTGCAAATGACACGAATGAATCATAATTATATGAACAATGTTGTTTGAGATTTGCAAAAGATACGCACACAGCTGCACTACAGGAAGAAGTCAAAGCATCAATAATTCTCCACATAGACAAGATGAACAGGATGCATGAAAGAATAAAGACATACAACATATATTTTTCAGAATATGCTTACACAGCTGCTTTGTATGTATAAAAGTAAGCTTTATTATTACTATAGAGGCGAAGTCCCTCCCTTTCCGGGGGAGCTCCATGGGACCTTACTTCGGAAAAATTATGTATTGAAGTCAATGGAGAGAGAAAACTTATCTTATCCCGTTTGAATTGTGCCACGAATTACACATATGATGTTTGTCAATTCAAAAGATAATTTTGCAATTAAAAAATAAATAAAATGTGTCGTAAAACTGTGAAGTTACACATTACTGTGTGTGAAACCGCTCAATGAACTACATCTCCCGTCTCGCACCACACACCAAGACGGCCGTCACGTTGGCACATTTCACTTCTTTCTTTCAGAATGAGGCGAAAAGTATTAAAAGAGGTGAAAATCACTACAAGTCTGGACATGGTGAGAGCTGTACACAGAAGGGGAGTTAGTCGGTTCCGTAAGAGCCAGCATGTAGGACGGGGATTCTGGGATTTGTAGTCTTTCTAGTTGCGTATTTTTCATAGTCTTATATTTCAACAGTTTTACGACGAACTGTGACTTTTTTGACATGGAAATTATTTTTTAAGATTGACAAACATCATATGTGTAATTCGTGGCACAATTCAAACGGGATAAGATAAGTTTTCTCCCCCCATTGACTTCAATACATAATTTTTCCGAAATAAGGTCCCATGGGTCGGAAGTAGATGGGCGGGACTTCGCCTCTCTATGTCCTACTGAACCACAATACATTTATGGCTGTCTCTTAGATGGCAAATAGTGCAAAACTGATCAGTGGAATCACTAACAAACTATAACATTTTAATAAAGTTATTTGCTAATCAACAAAATAAGACTGAAATGCACACATGCAATACCCGAACTGGCACCTCACAAACATGCACACATAAATATATCTCCATTGCCTCTTAAAAGTAGTCATATGTAAATAAAAAGTTGTTTATGAGTTAACGCAGCAGAGACTATCCTGTTCCCGTATTATCCATGTGTTTACAAGGAGGTAAAAAAGTGCTATAAATGAATAGCCGAGAAGCCAGAACACATTATCCTCAACCTTTTCTTTCCAAATAACACAGGCACCCTGCCTAATACTGGCTCCCGCAGCGTCTTGATCCCGTCAGCTCCTGTTGGTTAAAAACAAAACTTTACTGGACACCACTGCGTCAGCAGCATGATATGCTGTCTGCTAACCCTTCAGGAATCCATGGACTGCTTATCAGGGCTGTGATAGCAACTTCAGAATGTGTGTGTGTGTGTGTGTGTGTGTGTGTGTGTGTGTGTGTGTGTGTGTGTGTGTGTGTGTGTGTGTGTGTGTGTGTGTGTGTGTCCAAAACACTTTCATGCCTGTGATTGCACATACATATGCTTGCATTTATGTAGGTATTTAATATGTTTGATCTATATGCGTGTTAGTGAGGATTCAAGATTCAAAGGATGTATTGTCATATGCACAATAGCTACAGCATAGTATTCACAATCTAAATCTTAAGTCTAAGGCTCTTCCGAAAATATATCATTCGCTTTTATAACTTTAAAAGACAAAACATATACTAATGCAATAAAATGGACATAAAGGTGCAAATGGGTTGCAGGGATAAGAATGGTGTGACCTCCCTGCAGAAAGAGAAGATATGTGCTATAAGGGGTTGTACCTTTGCTTCACTGCTGGTCTCAATCCAATTTATTTGCACACTGTCCCTCCATCCTTGTGTGTCTTGCTTTCACATCTACCACCTCTGACTAACCCTCTCTCAATGTGTGTTTGTCTAGCTATCTACAAACCACTGGGATAACATGTATATTCACACACGTATACAAAGCAGGGCTACTCATCCCCCCTGTGCTGTCCAAATCCCACTTAAACAGAGCAAATATAAGATGTAACCTGGTGTGGGAGCATGTGAGATGAAGAGACGTGAGGCAATAGAAAATACCAATGAATTATATAGAAAGGCCTGAATATTTAACAGCCTGTCGTCTTATATGTAAGCGACAGGATCAGACGAACGGTCTGACAAGATGAGGCTACTGAACAGTTTACAGTTTTATTCAGTCTGAGGCCAGTACAAACATGAACAATATGCTATACCTACTCTCCCATTGCAGTAAAAATAACAATAAAACATGTACATTTGTGTAGAACATGTGGCATAACAATAACACCTCAAATGTAGTTTATTTAGGCTAGACATAAAGTGAAGAGGAGAGGGACTGTATTGTTCACTGGGCATGTGTGTGTGTCTTTTTATGTTTGCAACTCCAAGGGCCTCTTGTTGTCCTTCAGACAAGTATCCCATCTAGCTTGAGTTGTGCTTTGCTTTTGAACCATATGCTAATACCTGTTTGCTATTCACACTACTGTTTTGCTTGTTGTTTGTCTCACTGCAGCATACGTAGCTCTGTGTGGGCAGCTGATTAAATAATTGTCAATACTTACTTAATGATGTGCTTTCACAGTACTCAGAGCATCATTTCATATTTGTAAGGCTGTTTTTGTCTTGCTTACTTTATAGGTAACACTACAGATCTAATATAAATATCCAATAATGCTTAAAAAAATTGGTTAAAATACAAATAATGTTATCTTTACCACAAACTCTGACTATTAAGAGAAACGTTTTAGACATGTATTAGTTTTCTGTTACTCTGTGTGTACGAGGGATTGTTTCTATGTTGTCTCCATGTCAGTGCAGATTTAATGTTGGCAGATTAACAATCACTGCAATGTCAAACCTTGCATTCCTGAGGCTAAACTACCTCCCTGACGCTTTGATTAGCATGCAGCTTTTTTTGCTCCAACAGCCGGACTGCCTGCAGAAAATGTAACACATTTTCCAGCTATAATATTTGCTGGAAAAGCAATACATTAGACACAGTGTAAGACTAAAGCTTAAGGAGCCATCTAAAACTTCAACCCATCAGTAAAGAGCTGACTGACAGATAGTTGAAAGAAAAAGGTGGAAGAGAATCAAAGAAGGAGAGACAGCCTGTAGGGCCAGTGAAGTAAATGCAACTGTGCCGAGCATCATTAACATCAAACCAGCTCAGTTACCCTGACCAACTCCTTTCAACACAGCTAAATCACTTACAACAAAATAATAAAAACTGGATAAAAATCATTACTACCACTTTTGGTTGTCAGTGAGGAGCTTTTGTAATATCTATTACATCCTTACTCAATTCCTACCAGTGTCTATTCCACTCGGCAGAACTGGGGCAAGTGGATGGTAATATATTGTATTAATGATACATAATGAATAATGAATTACAAACAATTGTGAAATGCTAAATATTAGCCGTATAGGGGATACCTTTGTTCAGACATGGTGTGATAATCTCTCATTTAAATGTCCATCACACATAATCCCCATAACACGATAAAATCGTAGCATGCAGCTACAGCTCTGAAGCATTTCCTGACAAAGAACAAATGCTAAGATGAAGATGTATTCAGGCAGACAGGGAAAGAGACTTGCATGCATGGCTGCACATGCATGAACAGTAACATCACTACACAAAAATACACAACCAAAGAAACACAGATGTGGAAAACACACACGCTTAGAAAAGGAGATGCAGCATCATTACTAGGTGCTCCTGCTCTGAGGTCAAAATCATTCAAGTTCCTTTGTCTTCCCCTGGTTCCTCCCACCCACACACCCCCTCCCTCCCTGAGTATGTGGTACCATGGCACTTAGAGCACATTGCTCTTACTTCACTAACTCGCTAAGGCCCCGTCCACACGGAGACAATATCAGTTGTATCCGCTACAGTTCTCTATCGTTAGACCAGGGGTGTCAAACTCTAATACACAGTGGGCCAAAATAAAAAAATGGGTACTAGTCGAGGGCCGGATTGGTTCAATGCTTATTGCAAAACTTATTGAAATGAACTTATTGCACATATTAAACCTGGAACTAACAAAGCTTAAATTATTGCCTATAAAAACAACATTAAACATTAAATAATCAGCTGCATTCATTTCTTATGGCTCTATCTACAGCTTTTCCCCGAGTCAATTATTATGATTACATTTTTCCACAGGCCAACAACAGCTTCAAAAAAAACGATTTCCCTCAAAGAAAAAACAAACATGCCCTGCTGTCGCAAGAAAAAAAGTGCAGAAGGAAACATCCATGTAAACTCAGTTTGCTGCTCTATTACCTCATTCACACCAACGCAACTCCGGTTCAAGCTCCGTGCTAGAGCTTTTCAGGTTCAGAACCGGTTCTTCTGTTTACCTCCGGCTCTTTTCACACTGCCCAGAGTCCGACTGGTGCTGCGTTATTGCGTCATCGTTTGCGTCATGACGTAACCGTTTGCGTGCCTGCTTCATAAAGCCAAACTGCGCGGAAACCCCTCACAGCTGACACCGACAACAACAACAATGGCCGATTGTGCTCCAGCTTCCTCTGTACCTCTTCGGAAGACCAGATTCCCAGCAGGTAGCTGGTCTCTTCAGTGGACCACTGCTGCTTGTTAAGTTTCTCCATCGTTGTGTACAAACTGGATAGAACGCCGGCTTTTTGTTGTTGTTCAGGAGTTGATCCCGCCCCCGCCCCTAGGCCTTGAGTTTGACACATGTGGTTTATACGGTTCGTCCACACGAGGCCGAAACGGAAACGCGGCTTCGGAGCCCGAATCTGATCACGGCTCCAAAAGTGGGTAAATCTGGAGACGAAACGCTTGCGGCCCCGTGTGTATGCCCATGGCCTATACGATAATTTATTGAAATGATGACGCGATAGCCCCGCCTCTCCCCACCTCTCCTGCTCACCCCCGCGTCACCCACGTCATTGCTGATGCGTTTCACCAACAACAACAACAATGGCGGATCACAGGGTTGCGTTTGTGCTCCAGACGCTACTGACCTTGATACAGATGTTAGTGCAACATCTACAGCTCCTCTACCAAAACCATCAGCAACAAGTGGACATGGAGAACTACATGAACTACATGTTGCTAAATCAACCGCGGATAATAACCAGAAGGGCAACCAGGCAAACATGGCAATGATGCTCTGGGGTTCTTATTCGCTGCTTTTGGTGTATTTTGTGGCGGAAGTACAGCGCCACTTACAGGCCCAGCATATGTACTACAGCGTCTCCAGCGTTTTCATGTGGACAGACATGTTTCTTGAGCCGTTTCCGTGTGGACGGAAGACTTTTTGAAATCGACTTCGGTTCGAAATCGTTATCGTCTCCGTTTCGTCTCGGTGTGGACGGGGCCTAAAACACACACACAAACACAAACGTACACACGTGCACAAACACAAAGGCACAAAGGCTTGTCTCTTCACACACACATGATACAAAACATCTGTAGCTGTGGGAAAACTTTATTAATACTACCTTTTCTATAATCTACCACACTGGAAGCTTATTACAAATACTACATTTAAATGAGGGGCCAGTAACTGAAATCCTGTAGCCACAATACAAAAAAAGCAATCATGGTGGCACAGCAGGCTGCCTCCATCCAGTCTGTAAACAGAGTTTGAGCTATGCAATAAGCCTCCCGGAAAAATCTATATGCCGCTATATCAAGTACATAGGGGTTGGAATTTAACTTCTACAAACTGAAGCAAGGGGATTATTTTACAGCTGTCACTATTGTTTTGCAAATGAACTAGTCACATGCATGTTTATTGAAGTGACGCAGAGAGGAATTAAGTTGATTGCCACTCCAATGAAACTTTAGAAGTAATGTAAAGTTTCAGGATTAATGTGTAGCAGTAAAACATTCACAGTCAGGTTGGAGGAGCTCTTTGACCTCAATGGAGAAGGGATTGATGTGGTTTAGCCTCACAATGTTACAGAAAGGAGAACATGTTTTATTGGGGTTTCAATGTTTTAAATCGCCCGAACTGTACTATACCAAATAATACATATATTCTCTTCAGCTATAAGGATTCCAATCAAGGATACATGAGACGATCAAAGCTTAACAGCAAGAAGGATTTCCAAAGCAGTTTGGCTCTGGGATAAAATATTCCTGTCTCTCTCTAAACCTCCTCCAATCACCTCATCCATATCCATTGGCAGACAGTGTACTTATACTGAAATAGAAACCATTCCTGAGGGACAGTGTAGTGGTTAAGCTTCTGCAGCACTTTCTATTCTGGACAGCTACCAATAACACTGTGTGACTGGCCTACGGATGTTTTAAGGGAAATGCTGCCGAAGTGGATCAGACTTTTATTAATGCTATTGTGACAATGGTTATTAAAGATGATGTCAACAGCGGTATCAAAAATAAAAATAGCCAACAGTTTGGAAGCAGGTAGGGTTTGATAGTTGATGTTGCAGGAAACACTAATCTGTTTTCTTCTTCTCTGTCGATTCGTCTCTTCTGCTCTATTGAATTTGTTTGTCACGCTGCCTCACATTTCCCCTCATAAGAGCTTTGAAATGCATATGTGTGGAGGACTGAATTCCATCATGCAGCCAGCCCTTTATTGCAGTCATTTGTTATACCCTGACAGTCTCTTCCAAAAGAAAGAAATACAATTCTGCTCTATATTTAATATACCACATTTATCTTTTAATGATTATAATATGAACCTACTCTCTACAAAACGTACCGTCTTTGTTGCAATATACCTTTTATTCTCAAATTCCACATTTATAATGCAAAAATATCCCAAGTGAAGGACTTTAGGATCTTAGAATCTCCTAAGGGCCGGTATGCTTCAACTGAAGTGCTTGTTCGCCGATCGGAAATCTTGGGAACCCCCCCCCCCTTACAACTTTCCATCATCTTTCACAAAATGACAATCCAACATTCCCAACCACTGAGATTAAAAAAGTAGAATGCTCTATCCTAGTATAAAGTTCAAATAAAATGACATACTTATAATGAATCAGGCAACGCTTACCAAAATAGAGCATGTATTTACTATGTTTGGTCTAATTTGAGGCTTTATAAGGAATTCAGAAAGGTCTAACGAATCCAACGACATGTGTCTCAATGCTGTCAGTGCTTCGCTAAAGCCTCCAGCCGCAGTGCTCCAAACAGTGCAAGCTATGCCAGTGCTTTAGGGAGGCAAAAACACATTGCAAAAACAAGTTAGAATGAGGTAAAATGAGCTTGTGGATACAAACAGCCCAACTGAAACGTCCCTGCAGGGTTGGTGGTCTGTTTGTGTTCTTCTGGCAATTGAGGGGCCCCGGGGGCTCCTCACTAAGTGTACAGAGGTGACCTATTGGAAGGAAAGGAAGGACAGATTGAACTACATTTCCCAGTTGGCCTGGTAATAACTTACAAGGAGCTGCATGTTTCCTGGAATACAAATTATCTGTGCTGCCATATATTTCCCCCAAAAAATCTTACTTTAATTTTCTGTACCCCCATGCACACATAAAACATACTAACTCAAAAAACACTTAACAGGAAAGAAAGCAGGCAATTTGCGAAGAGGCACAAGTCCATTTAGCCATAGCTCTCTGGGGCTTTGTATCAGTATCTCACTGGCTCACAGTGAGCAGAAGTACCCGGAACACTGACCCAGAAGAACATGGCCTTATTTTGTTAAGCCATAAACCCAGCAGTTGGCATCTAGAGTAAGACCTTTTAATGTCAGTTTGACAAAGAATGTAAGAGAAGAGAGTGTATACTGTTCAGCTACATTATATTTACTGGCAACTTTTTTGTTGTTGCTTTTTTCTAATCTGGTCTCACTTTCAGCTTGTGAGTCTGTGTGTGTGTCATTATGAGCGCCTGGAGACACCTACTCTGGCAGGGACTTCAACACAAGCGATTTTAAGTTCTTAACAACCACGACAGTGTTGCTGGTCTTGTTTTCACCCTGTGAGTCTGTGTGTTTGTGACCGCCATTGCATAGCAACAGAGCAAAATGCAGTCACAAACCTTTACAGATGTGTAGTGTGACGATGCATACGGTACAAGCAAATGGGGTCAATGGACTGTTGTGTCCCACCTGACCCAACTTTCAAAAAGGGACATCGCTAAATGCTTCATACACTGAGAGCATGTTTAGCCATTTATCCTGGTACGTGCGTCATGTGTGCATGTGTACAGTACTCAATCAGGACATTCCTTATAAACATCTGCGAATAATAAATAAAAAGAGAATAAAACACTAAAACCGGCTGTAAAGGCCCAATTGCTCTCCTGGTCTGTTTCTTATCGTCCCACCACCTTCCCATAAGAGCTGTGGGCTTACAGCAACAGGGCACAAGAGGGAGGGTAAGAATGCAGGATGGAAATGCAGATGAATGTACAGTAAAATCCCTGGGGTCTTTTCAATAGAGGGGTCTTTTTTTGAAACAATCATATCAGCTTGTTCAAATAAGGGCCCATGGGAAATTCACATCATTATTCTAAAAATTGAAGTTGGTCCAAACATTATGTTATTTGTTTTTGTGAGTGCAGCCAGATGTTCAATGTGCAATGTGTTCCCAACACTTAAAAGTCTAGTTGTATAAGAACTAAAATATTCTAATAATAAATATCATTGATATGAATAGTCCTGTATCTCATCTAGAGTATTGTTGATGCACAGCGTAAATAGATAATGACACATATGTGGTTTCAAGTAAATCATTTAAAAAACAATGTGTAACAACAATATAGAAATGCTTTCATATGTTGTACAGCGTGTGTATTTCTCAAAATGTTGACAAAGAAATTGCCAATTTGTCATCATCACTTCAACAATGTGGGAACATGACTGGACCAGTTGGCAGGCCCCTGTGATTACCCACATCCTGGCTTCATTCTCTCTCGTCAAGTCCCTTCCTGTGAGGAACGGCCTGTTCCTCACAGCAGTCATGATGTAATTTCTCCCACAACCCTCCAAGGTATTTCTACACAAAGTTCGTGGATGTCTCTCAAAGCTGTTTCCTAGGTCACACTGAGCCTATAGCAGAGTGTTGATCCCTTTGTGAAAGGCTTTGCCCTAACCAACTCTGCCATACAATTGTTATGAAACCCGACAAACTAAATATAAATTACACATCCTATTGTCAAGCAATATTGATCTGTATAAATGTGATATTTGATTTATTGCAGCTTTACACCTTATCACAACTTCCTAGTGGCTCTGTAAAGTATGTTGCTTACAAATCAAGCCTGAATAATAGTATGCATCAGCACATTATCTGTGGATTGTTCATGATTCAAATCTACAACCACCACATACAAAGGTTGGGGGACGTTTGTTTGATGAGGCTGGAATGTCAAAATCAAAAAACGATTTTAAATACCGGTATGTTAAATTGCCTTTGCATTTCTTAATAGCTGATCCAACACATTTTTCTTGAGCCAGTGCTTAATCCCTCTAGTGGGGGTTGGTCAGGCCAGAAATGTGTGTGTGTTTGCAAGCATTTAGTATGTCTTTACATTAAACACCATTTATGATTCCGTGTCACTGTACTCCAGGGAACATTACTGCTGAAGATTTAAAAGTCATTACAAGTTGCAGATGATTTCCATCTCTCTAAACAAGAAAGTCTGAGATCAATAAGAGCTTATCCACACATTGTGTGCGTGCTTTCGAATGGGAACATGTCACCCTATATCCTTTCGTCTGGGATCAATATATGTTTAACATCATGCTGGTAGGACTGTTGATTTACATAGCACACAGTACATACTATATACACAACATGTACACACATCCATCAATATTCATGAATGATGTGTGTGCACACTGCTGATTTGCATTGCATATAGACTTGCATACAGGCATGGGTCAGGGGTCATTAGAGGTGGGGGCTGAACCCTCTCTAATGTATGAAGAAATCTTGCCTCTCCACCCAAATAGGATTTTTTAAATGTTGTGTCAGATTACATTTGAAATAACTGCATGATTTAATGTTAACAAGCTACTTACTAGAATATTTTTATTGTAAAACACGTCAAACAAGAATCAGTTTTAGATGGTCTCTGTTTCTATGTGTACTATTATAATTACGCAGCAGACTCAGCACCTGGAGCCAATACTCTGTTCTGCTCTTGAGGAGTAACATGACTGTGTAATATGGACGCAGCAGTAGCTGCCGCAGTGCCATCCAATGTGTGTGTGTGTGTGTGTGTGTGTGTGTGTGTGTGTGTGTGTGTGTGTGTGTGTGTGTGTGTGTGTGTGTGTGTGTGTGTGTGTGTGTGTGTGTGTGTGTGTGTGTGTGTGTGTGTGTGTGTGTGTGTGTGTGTGTGTGTGTGTGTGTGTGTGTGTGTGTGTGTGTGTGTGTGTGTGTGTGTGTGTGTGTGTGTGTGTGTGTGTGTGTGTGTGTGTGTGTGTGTGTGTGTGTGTGTGTGTGTATAGACACAGTAAGAGAGTTCTTTGTTGAGGGAAGAAACCTGATCTGGCTACCTGGATTCCTCCACAGTCCTTAATTTGCATGTTTGTATTAGTGAGTATTTTATTTGTAAAGGTGTGTAAGAAGTATTTGGGATTGCTTTGTGCAAGTGCACAAGCAGAGCAGAGAACTTGGACTTACGTTTTTTTATTGTGACCAACCATCACATACTGCAGGATTCCAAGGTGGATCAGTATGTGGTGGTCAAGGAGAGTGGAACTTAGTCTTTTCAGTTAGTTTGTCTTACACATTCAGTTTCCTTTTTGTTGAAAAAGATATTACCCAAATGTGGGTATGCACTTCAACTGGAGAAACGATCACTTGACTGATGCAATGTAGGCATATATCATTTAAATTACATTAAAATGTTTCATTTTATATGTTATATAATGTATAAATACTATATTGTATATATGTAATTTGAATATTAGTGAGTGTTTTATTATTGATAATCAATAAAAACTACAATACAGTGAGGTAAATACAGAATGTACTGCAATAGCTTTGGCAGGAGAAAGTGCTGACCACCAAGAAAATTAAATATGGGGGGTGCATTAGAATTTTAACTAAATAACTAAACCTGTATAGGATAATTATTATGATTTAAAATAGGATTTAAACATGACCACAATCTCACCACATGAGAATGTATCATTAATATGAACACTAAAAGATGACTGAATATAAATGTTGTAGATTTTATTTTGAAACAAAAGGACATCCCAATTCTGCTTTAAGCAAAGTGCATTATGTTGTAAAAATAGATGCATATAATTTGTATTTGTATGAAATATGATTTGTATGTTAACATGAGGGATTTAACAAAGAACAGAGCAGACGTGTTGTATCCATACTGTCTAATGTTTTGCAGGAATCACCATCTGTGGATGTTTTTCATGTTCTGTATGTACACAAGTGTGAATGAAAAAAAGAAAATATTTGGCTCGCGCTCAATGAGCCAAACATGGATTATAAAGCAGAAAGCCTGTGGGTTGTGTTTTTGTATTGCTGATGAGTGGAGTATCACTGTATGCTCACGCCGTCTGTCTACTCATTGGAAAGCTCCCTCATGCAGGCAACTCTCATCCCATGCCAGCATTGATGTCATAAGTGGCCCCATTTCTCTGCCTCCTATTGGTCCATTGATTGTGACTCTGCTCTCTTATTTGACATGCATTTAACAAATCTACGTCACTGTAGTAAGTGGTCCGATCTCTCTCCCACTCCCTCTTACACCTTACAGCATTTCTTTTTCAGTAATTTGTTTCTGCCCTGCTCTACTTAACTCTCGCTGCAGTAAAAGGAAACACCCAGTGAGCCATTTGCTGATTGGCTAAGACAAAACCAGCCAGTGATGCGTGTAGCTGTCAGAAACAGGAATAGACCTCAATACAGCCGGACCTCATGCGTTTGTGTGTACAAAGGAGAGTGTGTGCATACACATCATACCTCTCAAGGTGCGTGTGTGTGCTTGGCCTCATGGATGATACATTCTTGATTCATCCCTCTTGCATCACTGCTTATACAGTACGTCCACCTGAACAACATCCAAAAGAAAGATAGCAACAAAATGAACAATAACAAAACAAAGCTGGGTTTTAAAATCCTACAGTAATATCAGTAATAATAATTATAAATAATCCCTTATCCAAGGGAGCATAATAACATCCTATCAAGCACAGATGATATATGATCGCATGATAGGATTACATCTGAAATGGTTAATATGAACAGTATTCATACGTACAGTGGATTAAAGCTCACAAAACTTCATTGGAATGAAAAAAGGCCTCGCTTTTTGAGATTATTGCAGGGCCGCCCCTGGCCAACTTGTGGCCCCAAATTATATGATGAGGCTCTCTGTGTCGCGAGCGTCGACGGAGGGGGGGGGGGTGCGTGCTTACACTGTAGGTGCGCCGCATATGCACCTCAGATGAGGCTCCCTCCGCAAAATGAAGAACCCTCCGCAAGATGAGTCCCCCCCCCGCGAGGTGAGGCCCCCCCCCGTGAGGTGAGGCCCCCTCCGCGAGGTGAGGCCCCCTCCGTGAGGTGAGGCCCCCTTCGCGAGGTGAGGCCCGATCGGCCTGTAGGGAGGGGCAGCCCTGGAGTATTGAATCTTTACATACTCCACCTGGCCCAACAATGGAATGGGACGTAGGACACTAAATTACTTTCTGCTTTAAATCCAAACTACATTTTCCTTTCCTGGTAGGGTAAATCTTTAGTAGCAGATTTTAACATATAATATTTGTATGAAATATAACATTTTATTTATTTTAGAAAATATGCCTTTTCTCAAAAATACAGCCTGAGACCAGTTCAAAACGGGTACAAACTACAGTATATTTTGTCATCCAGTTGATAACGAGTGAGAACAGCTGGCGAAAACATATTGATCACGTTAAGACTGTGTGTGACAATGCGGGCAGTGTTTTCAAGAAACACTGGGCCCCTTGATAATAGGACAGTCACGCTTGAATGGCACACATATCTTAACACTATTGCAATGGAATGCATTGCTTACAGTGTATCCATCTGTAAACGCATTTTCTTGTCAGTGGCGTAATGCCCTGTGCTAAATAGAGTGGATTACTCAGAACAGACTTAAAGGTTTATAAGAGTAGCATCTGATGAATTGTACCAACATTATAATTCAGGTTCATATTATCCTGGGATGTGCATTCATATTACATAGTGTCTTATTTTGTTCAAACTGAGATGAAGAAGACCACATTATTTTTGCTTCAGTGTATGTTCACATGTTTCACCACTGATATTGAGCGGGTGTGTAGTGGGGGGTAGCTGGTGCATCTGCGTGTGCAGATGTACACGGGAGTTGCATTGCATGTGGGCCTATTTTAGCATTCATGCATATGTGAGTAAATGTTTTCATGGCACAAGATGAAGACATGCATGAGGGAGCACTTGCCTGCAAACTGTAGCCTATATGCAAATAAGTGAGGGTATCTTTCTTTCTTACAAATCAAGTAACTCGATTTTCTTCAATTCCATATTTACTTGTCAAATTAGGAAGAATATTGTGTTTTTTTGTGTATATTCTGTGTTTCTATGTGACGTCACTGTTTGAATAAAAAAATACATAGAACGTATCTGTATATGATATCCATGTAATTTTTGGGGTGTTTACACAATGCTTCAACTTCTTGTTTTCCTAGTCTGCTTGTATATTTTCATGTATATATTTCATGTGTAGGACTGGCAAGCCTACTAAAACGCTCCCTTTGAACTCAGTGAACTAGTATCATAAATATTATGCATGTATTCATATCAAAATCTCCTTTTGTTAACATCTGACAACCTCTGCATTTCGTACTGTAAATATTCCATTCTTTAAAGGTCGTTGGTGTTAAAAGTTGGTGAAGGATGTTCTGTCCGTTGAAGCTGCATTAATGTGATAATAAATGAGAAAGATAGAAGTCATATCTGTATGAAGGACTGCATAGAACCAGCATGTTAAGTGTTTTATCAGTAGCCACATGATGGCACTATCGCTCTCATTGTCAAACATCTGCCTAATGTGTGGTTTCTTCTACATGCTGCACATTTATTTTATTTCTTTTTAAAGCTAGGTGCAAGAAGTAGTAAGTAATGATAAAAGGAAACAAAAGTATATAGAGGACACTGTGCTGTGCTCAATTAAAACAATAAATGAAGAAGAACACAGTGTCCTACAGTAAATCTATCTCATGCCGAGGTGAACACCCCCCTGTACCTTTCTTCTTTGTTATTTTAATTTATTTGTTTACAAGCTAACATCCAGTTTCTGCCTCAGCCGCAGTAACAGTAACGAGCTGCCCACAGGCAACGCACTGCAGGAGAGGAAACATAGGATGCTACACACTCATGGAAAACTGAAAGAGAAAGCAAACATTTTCAATCTAAAAGAAACAATATGAAAAATGTGTCAGTTATAAACAGTATTGGTGTATGGTTTGGTTTGCTTTTACTCAAACCTACACAACAAAGTGTTTAGTTTGCAGAGATTAAGGAAGGCAAATGTAAAGATAAGGTCTTCAAAGATATAATAAAAGTAAGAAAGTCTTTGAATCAATTTGTCAGTTCCACCCATTTATTTTAGTGTTGCCTACACTCAAAGAGTAACGCAAGCCTGCAGTGACATTTAACTAACTAAGATAATGTCACAGCTTTTATCTTTCACTATTATCTAAGCACACAACCTATAGTTCAGTACTAGTATGATAAGTATTTAGTTTAGATTTTTTTTAAATACTCTCAATAATAAAATGGACAAAATAGGCCAATTAATACGCCTTTTTTGGTGATCAATCATTTACTTTTTGTTTATACAAGGGAGGGAAACCCCTATCTAAGTCATAAAAGTGACATTAGGCAGAAAGCAATACCAGTCCTCAGCAGCTCATTTCCCTTGTTTCCCTTCAACTAGTCTTACCCATGACATGACCAAGGCAGTGTTCAGGGAAAATGAAAAACACATGATAATAACAATAATAATAACACCTAACCAAACATCCCCATTCTATCCGTGAAACCCATGACCATTATAAACATAATACCAAGACCATTCAGGCTCAATGAAATTTGATAATTGATTAATTGTGGTAATTGTCCAAAATGATTCAACAGAAAGAGACAAAAGAATATACAGATAAAGTAGACAAAGTAACTATAACATATATCATGTCTATGCGTGATGTATACAATTCTGAATGAGTAAAAAAGCAAGTGTGTCTTTATAACACAGTTATCCCTAAGTATTTCAAATAAAATACTTAATGTTATTTCACATTTTTTATATGTTTACTTTACTATGTGGCACATTTTCAATTTTATCTTAACCCCCTAATGTTCCTTAGCTTTAAAAAACTAAAAATAGTCTCCCAATATCTGAATAGGCTGCTTTGATGTGTATTTTAATTAACTTAAGGAACCAACCCAACGGTTAAGATGCTATGACAATATTAATCCACTAGATGATGCTGTAGGGCAAAACACTCTGAAGGGTGTCAGTGAGTCATGTTAACCTTAGTCACTTGAAAACAAAGCATGTAACAATTGTTGCCATTTCAGAATTGTGTCTACTTTTGTTAATGTGTAAGATTTGTGTCTTCCTAGTTTCATTCATGAATCTTAAAGAGATATTTTCAAACCAAAAAAGGCCTGTGACCCAATTGTTTTGTTCCGGTCAACAGTTTAAAACAAATCGTTATAGCACTTTATCAACAGGCCTCCTCAATAACACTTCTCCGCTTTGATCATGGATTTGTAAAGTGAATCTGTGCTAACAACAACACTAGAATATATTCAGAAGTTAACTCTGAACAGTCTAAAAAGTGTAAGTGGAGATGCCCAGTTAAATAGTTTGATTGTAGTGATTCTATAGCTGAGACCAACTAGTATACATATTGTTATAATAAAAGAGTCTCAAAGTTCTTTGCTTTAATGATAATCAAGACTAATACAGTACTTATACAATGATGTTTAAGGTATGTATCTTAAACCTTATAATCACTATTAACATGGAGGAACATGAATGTAATCTTTACTGTCTTGCATGAGCAAATGAAACAATGTTTATTTGAGATGATCCATTTGCTGGAAGGCCTTAAACAAACTGTAGTTATAGAAACAAACAGGCAATCTTTCCATCTTACACTCAATACGTTTTCGTTTAACACTAACACACTAAAACAAACATGAACAACAGTTATACACACACACACACACACACACACACACACACACACACACACACACACACACACACACACACACACACACACACACACACACACACACACACACACACACACAGGTAATTGGCTTAAATAGCCGTCATAATCACGCAGCAATCTTCATCCACCTTTCATTTGTCACAGCCGAGCAGGTGGCAGAGTCTCTGTGTGTCTAATTGCTCTGTTTGGCTGCAGATGGGACCCTCCCTTGAGTCCCTTAGTGCTCCCACCTGCTCTCACTGCTGCCCAGGGACACTAATGAAGTTACGCCACCCCTCATTCAAGCTCTTAAAAGCTCCAGCAGGCAGCGGTCCTGATGGCCGCCCAAAGTGCTTCCTATTGCTTTCCTTTACCCTCTCACGCCTCAGTAAACAGCCTGAAATTTCACATCAGCCAGCTGACTCACTGCTACTGTAACTCTGTCTCTACATCATCCAACATATTTTTATTTGTATCTATTGATTCCCAATGTCCCTCTCTTCCTGTTCCAGTTAATTGAGTCTCAACATAATTATATTTGGTTGTTTTTGCACTAGTTTTCAGGGTTTACTGTATCTGTTAGGAGATCTGCATATAAAGGCTTCTGGATTTACTCACCTTTGTTTACACTAAATGCTTGTGGCAGTTGCATATTGTAGGACACTTCTGCTTTTATTTGGGCTGTGTTTTATACAACAATAGGGCTGTATTGGTTCAGGGATAATTTGTTTGGTTAGTAGTGAGCATCCGTGAGGGTGTGGGAAAAGTAATTATTGTTGCAATTCAAGGTCAGTCCTGTTCTTTGGATTCATATGTGTCCTTTCTGTGCTGTATAATATGCCAAGCAAAAAGAGAGATTTATTTTTTAGCCGTGTTAGACACTCCAACTCAAACGTTTTTCAAACTCACTCTGCAGCTTTCAACCATATTTTAATGGTAGAGAGGCTAGCACATAACACAATCATCCAACAATTTGAACTGACTCTCTGCAAAAAAGCTGCCATGGGATATTGTTAGTGAATTCCTCAGACTTCAAAATATTAAGTATGGAAAGGAAAAAAGTGGTGAATTATTATAAGGAAGATTAAACATTCATTTAGACTGCGACAGCCTCCAGTATTGGACATTTTCTCTGCTGGGTATTTATCTTGTTTTATCTCTGGTAAATTATATCCACCAAAAAAAGTGAACATGATGTAACTGTATAGCTTTACAGCAATAATGTAAATCTGTTTGTTACGCTCCTTTTTCGTTACTAAGAGACCACAATATCTTTCCTCACACTGACAAAAACATTGTGAGGTAAAAGGAGAGTATGTTTTTGCCATACTGCATCACTGACAGCTGCCCTCAGAGAGCCTCATAATGGATGTCAGTTTAGTGGATCCATTAGTTTTTACAATCCAGGCCTATACTATACCCATCTATCTTCCTAATTACAGAGCCCTTATCATGCTGTTCAGAGAGACTGCAGGAGAGAGGATTTCGGGGCAATTGCTCATGGAGGCTCTTAGTGAGCTGTGGCCCCTTTCCGGTTCATTACCTTAACCTCTGCATGTGGCACTAACCAACCAGAGCTTTGAGTCATCACCAGCGCAGTGAGGAAGTTTTGCTTATGTGACAGAAATGTTCCAATGTAAAAAGACATTATTTTCATTTACTAGATTTGACTGAATAAAAAAATAGACAGGGAACTCAAGTATGGATATGTGATTGTGTTATCCTTGTTAGAAGAGCCAAACCACACCCTTCTTATCATTGCACAAAGATCACACTCATCCCATGTGGCATTTGGCTCTTGATTAGATCTAAGTCTGGCCCGATCAACGGGTAACAGAGCACAGCAGAAATGATGTTACTGTATATAGGCTTTCAAGGTAACCTTATACAAAACCAATTTCACATTGACTGTGTCTGAGGTATTTCCTTTGCTCAATTTTCTTGTTCATATAAAAAAATCAACAAACTTGTGTATCTGGGTGCCTCCTTGCGTTTGCATTACATCTAAATATGAGGGGCCGTGTAGTCCAAAATTCAAACTAACCTTGCGCACACGCTACTGAAAACATCTGGCCTTGCACACACACACTACTGAAATACTCTCACATGCACTAGTGAACACCTCACACACACACAACTGAAAAGTAAACCTCACACACATACTACTAAAAATGTACCTCACACACACGCATCAAGGCCAGATGCTTTCAGTAGTGTGTGTGCGAGGTGAGTTTGAATGTTGGCCTACACGGCCCTTCATATCTAAAAGCTCCTTTCAGACAGCCGTTTGAAAAACACTTTGCTGCCCTGTCTTTTGAAAGTGGAGTTTGAAAGTCTGACCTATTTTGGCAGAGAAGGTAATGTATTTTGCCTTGTCAACGGTTTATTGAGTTTGTCCATTATAAAAACACATTCGACATTACGGTCACACATTGTTATAAGTCACAGATGACCTTTAAATCTGACATTTTAGCTCTGCAGAAAAATACTACTTTCTGGACTAATTGGCACAGCTTATATTTCACATCCTTATACATGTGTGCGTTCATTTCTTATGATCTCAGTCAGTACACAGCGGGCTACAGCATATTAATGAACACCTGTTCCTGCATTGCTTTAAATGTAGGTGTTAAATGTAGGTGCTAAAATCCATGAATATGAGTTTTATAGCAGGTGTCATTGTGTTGGTAATATGTATCAGGTTACCAGTGTTTGTGTCTTTTAATGTAGGTGAATGTTCCCCTGGTCTCCCTTGAACTCAATGATCCCCTTCTGCACTTTCTCTCTCTCTCTCTATAACACAAACACTTCGCCTGACTTCATTTTTCTATTTTGGGACATTTGATTCCGTCAGCCAGCGCTCTGAAACATCTGCCCCTGGGACATCATCTGCCATGCTCTCTACCTCTAAAATCTTCTCCCACTGGGGTAGTTATTGCTCTATCTTTCCATGTGTGTGTGCATGCGTCAGTGCGTGTGTGTGGCCTGCAGGTGTGCTGGAGCCGCACCAGCTGCACCTCATCTCAGTAATCAGGCCTATACACATAATCAGCACTTGGACCTCTGCATTACTCTGGACCAGCTCCTTCTGCCCCTGACTCACTTCCTGGCTCTCAGCTTCCAGCTCAAGCTTCCTCTTACTTGCAGCTCATTGTCTCCATTTAAATGTCCTATTGGATCTTAACACATCGATGGGACACCATTAGTTGTTACCCCGCCCCGGTATATTAAGTACTAAACTGAGTACGGTCACTTTTTTGAGATTTTGAACTCGAAAGCCTACGTTTTAGTCTTAAGAACCAGAAATAATAAGGTTCCTCAGCTATTTATTTTTTATTTTGAACATTGCTTGTTCATTTTTAAATGTGTTCTGTTACACCATCACTGTTCATTCTGTTGTGAATGTTCCCTTATTATACCTTTCAAATGGTTCAAATGTAGTAAACAAGCTAAGTCTGCATGTGGGTGGCACAAGGTTAACTCTCCCTGAAACAAAAAATAAATGTCAACTAATACTGAGCCCCCAAATAACATTGACTAGCTCCTAATTTTGACTGTCTTATCTTTGCCTCTAGATGTTGTTGTAATGTTAAATCCTGTCAAGAGAATGTTTATAGTCCCTAGCCAGATTTTACATTTTCTAACTTGTTTTTACTACATTAATGCATTTTGTGGCAGATATATTGACCACATCATTACATTTGCCATGTTTTTATGGAGGTCTATACCCAGAAAACTTGAATAAAACATTGGCTGCCAAATGTGTTGTTGTAGTCCCTTCATTATTTATAGCCTCAGCCTTGACTGGCTACCTTGTACATAAAAGAAATCTGACTCTGTAGAAATATTTGGTGCCTTCTCTTGAAGTTGAACAGTGAATGTGTAAATAAACACTTTTTGTCTCTTTGACTTCACATAAGAGGAAAGAAGAACATTGACCCGACCATGTCTTCTCAACATGCTTCATTTTTAGCCGCATACACACACACACACACACACACACACACACACACACACACACACACACACACACACACACACACACACACACACACACACACACACACACACACACACACACACACACACACACACACACACACACACACACACACACACACACACACACACACACACACACACACACACACACACACACACACACACACACACACACACACACACAAAACCATAATCTGTCATTTTTCCATGCCAGTAATTCAAAAATAAACAACAGTTAGAGCTGTAAGCAGGAAATGTTCTTGTCTACATGAAATAAAGGATGCAGGATCATGTGCTTGAGTTATGCATTCCTCGAAATGGTAAAAGCTGCCACATGTACGCAACTTAATCTCCTGTATTACACAGCTGTTAGGATTATCTCTTCCCAGTGTATATACTCTAGGCATGTGGTCTGTTTACATATATGAGAACTGCCCTGCTCATATCTCTTCTTCTCATAAATCCCTCAGTATTCATCACTAAAGTAAACTATTTTAATATCACAACAAGGTCCTAGGCTTTGACCCACCCAGATTTGTGTGTTTATTCACAGCTTAACACAAGAACGTTTTAATGGGTGCTGAATAATATACACAGTAAATTCAGAGGCAGAATGTGTTTGTAAAACAGAGCGGGGGAAAAACATAATTTACATTGAAGGGATCTCTGGAAATATTGTTTACCGAGGCTAGCTGCCAAAATAGGCATTGTCAACCCTTCGGCCTGTGTTATGACGCTTGTGTGAGTTTTAGACCTTCACTAAATCCATGTGGGAAAAACAAATACCCTCTTTGACAGATGCCATCATTTGCTGGCATACTGTAGAAATGCAATGAAGGAAAAATACATTTGAAAAAGTGGCTTTAAGAGGTTTAAAGTCACATTGTGTTTTTTCAGTTGCTAACACACTAAAATTACACATAAAGCACAGTGATTTAAAATCATACTCAAATCTCCAAAACTCTAAACACATTTTAAGCTCTGCACCCAATTTTCAATTCAACTTGGCACTTTTTGTCAGACACTGCACACGGTTCTCTAAGTAAGACACACACATCTGTATTCAACAGAATAGTTGTGTTTCTGCACACATTTCTATAGTGCATGATTATATAAATACAGAAAAAAGCCCATAAAAGTAAGTGTGCTTTTGATTGAGCACAACAGTGGGTAGTTGGATGGACAAAGAGTCTTGTACTATAAATAAAGTATGTGCCATTTGGTGTGTTTATGAGTGCAGTTAGTCATTCTACAGGTTATGCACATATGACGTGTGGTTTTGTGAATTGTGTTAAGTGTTATGAGAAAATGAGCCAGGATTTCATGAATACATTTCATATGGTATGCATGCTCAAAATAAAGAATAGAGAATGTGCAGTAGTGAAATGTACCCAATTAAAAGACTGAAATGCATTTCAGAAGGATGTATATTGATTTTTTACTCTATTTCAGTTATCTGACTTATAAAGGCATTAGTCAAGAATATTTTCAAAAAATATATATAATCAGTCTGTAAAAGTGACCCAATCTTTATGATTCTGTCATTATGCCTTAAGCGTATTTTTAGTTTGAGCTTTTGCGCAAGTAAAAATATCTAAAAATATGGCTACCACAAAAAGTAGTATGCTGACCTTCAGGGTGGGTGTTTATCTTTATCACTGAATCTACTGAGCAATGCATTTCATTTTCTTGATAGGCAATATCAATTGCCAATGGGAAGAAAATGAATTCCCATCTTAGTTATGAAGTAATGACCAAAGGGTTAGAGGTTTAAATAAATGATATAAAGTCAGCTACCTTATTATTTTTTTTTAATTAAACTGTTTATATGTTCTCACGATCGAAAGAAAAATAAAATAGTAGCATTGAGGCCCAGTCAGTGAGACCTGTTACTGGAGATATACTGAGATCTTCAAGTGAAGAGAAAAGTCCTTTTAGAAGTTTTATACCGCAGTGAAATTCATTTCTTTCATATTTTTCAAATCTCTGTTATGAATCGAATGCACGTCAGAGAGGCATCATCGGCTTTGAGCTTGTATTGTTATTTTCTTTATCGCCTCATTGTTGGGAAGGGATGGGTTTCTGAGCCACTATTGTTTACCGAGACTGTTAAAGGCCAATTTCTATGTGCATTCATCCCTTCATGCTAAAACGTCCTTCCTGCCATTCAGTGTTGATGTCATTGGTGCTATTTCAAGAGCACACCACACATTGTCATCATTGGGTGACTGTGGAAGAGTGAAAACAAATGTTTGGTGACTGTGTGTGGGATGAATCAAATCTCCAAACAAGAGAACAATTTTCCGACAGGAACATGAGGGTGAAGTTCCACGGATACAATATCGAAAACAGTCTGATATGAAAAACATGAGCCATTATAACTGGCAGCTCTTGGCAAGATTTTTTACTGATTCAAAGAGTGGTCTGAAAGGTAATAGAGCACAAAGTAAAATATCTGTGCCCCTTTGTTCAGTGTTCTGACTAATGGACAAATGTTGGACAGAGTAAAAGCCCATGTCAGGTTGTTGGGAAGCTGCTCTTATCGTGCCCTTTATTCACCTTGAGCGTTTGCCACATGCTGTTATCCGGGCACTGTGTTTGCACAGTTCGCTGGCTTCCATCAAATCATAAAGTGGCAGCTTTCGTGCAGGGGGGACCGTCGCCGGGAGTGTTCATGATCCAGTTAAACGTTGAGACTCTAGGCTGGATTTAAAGGGGATGAAGACTTCTATAGAACGTAGTCATCAACATGAACAAGAAGATGAAAGTTCGATTTTTATCATTTAAAAAAGGAATAATAAAATAAATATGTGAAAAGGAAATCAAAAGATGTGCAAGAACATTGAGCTCTTAAGCTATCATGTTCAAAGAGCATTTTCCGTCTACATTTGGGAGGACAAAACAATGATTATCACTTGCAAAATTATTCTAAAATATACATTTATTATTATACTGGAAACAGTGTGCAGAGACAATTACAGTGGCCTGACCGTTTTGCAAAAACAAGTGCAAATAACCTCTAATGTGACGTATGATGCTTAACATACTGTAGCATCATACGGTAAAATGTCAAACTGTACTGTATGTTGGGAGAATCTGGGAGAAAAACCTACTGCGCATGACATTTGAACTATTCCTCATCAGAGGAGAATAACAACTCAGTGACTGTAATTTATGCTAATGTGCACTGACTTCCCCCTCACTGGAGTCAGAGGAAGATTGACCGCCAGCCGCCGGTGACTGACAAATATAAATATCTCATGGGTTTATACGTCTCACTATGGAAGCAGCTAGGTGAAGCCTCTTTAATTAAGCAGAGAGTGATGTGACGTGTGTGTGAATGTGTCTTCATTTGTGTGTGTATGTCAGAGGCTATGGAACAGAGTGGCATACGTGAGAAAATCTACTAGAGCTAACGTTTTGGCCTAGATAGTTTGAACTTCTCAGAATGTTCAAACAATATGATGTTAGGTTTACTTGAATATACTCAACCTTTCAAATAGCTTTAACATTGCCTCAGGCTTTGTTTAGTTAACAGTTTGACCCTGTGTGAGCAGTGTGAGCTACAAATCTACCTATAGAAGCAACTACATTTTGACCTGCAAACCATCTGCATGAGATACTTGTTGAAACAGTGGTTACCGATTGACTTGTACTTTTAAGTAATGAATACAAATATATAGAGGTATGTTTTGGTTCTGATATAAAATCTTTAATAACAAGAAACTGTGTTCATGTTGGCAGCAGAAATATTTGCCATGTAAGTGTGTTTGTTCAAGAACCATCAAGAAACAGACCCTGCAGGCAGATGGGATCTTAATCTTAATCGAGGTCATCCGACTGTTCAGGATTTCAGTGTGGATTCGAGGAGTAGTCCTTTTGACCTCATTAAGTTACATAAGTTATTTATATGTTGCAGTGTTTTCTGTTACTCAGGCTTTATGAAAGGGGCCCCAAAGCCCTAATACTGCTAACTGGTGCTGTTCTGAGATCACTGGTTTCCAGTTATGGAATGACTTCCCCCATCAACCTGAAACTCAAGATTCCCAGGATATTAGGACATTTGAAATGAGAAATCGTTTAGTACCGTGATTTATATTGACAGCAGAATATATCAGCAGTTTCAGGCAACCTTTCACCAAGTTGCTGATCCCGCTCACTCTTATTTTATTGGCAGGCTTCTTCAGCCAGCTCCATGTATTGAGAGGTCATGTTGTGTTTACTGTATACTCAGTGCTGGCACAAAGATCACACGCACACACAACATATAAAAACACTTGCAATATGCACCCTGCTTCCTCAAAGGGAAACTGCTCAGCTATGTAGCTCAAAGAGAGTGATCATCCGTGAAAAAGTCAAACAAAGCGGCTTGGATTTACCACAGCGCCTCAGCTGTAATTGGATGAGATCCAGCATAAACATATGGGATTGGCTTTCATCTCGTTAATTGCATGTGTTGCAGTGACAATAGCTATGGAACATTTAACGAGCATTGTGCTCCCTATGTTTACTATTGCAAATGTCATCCTTAGCCATCTGTAACCAGGGTAAAGATCAGCTTTGAACTTCACTTTGACTTCTCTATAGTGGTACTTAGAGGTAAACAATGTTCCACGATGTGATTAATGAGGTAAGTACATTACTTTCAGGGTCAGGTACAGGTGGTTCCGTTTCAAATGAGTAGATTACCATGGTAACCTGCATATTTAGTTCAGTAAATTCAATCAAATTCCCTCCCAGCAATCAGCTTTATGGAAAAAAGGCAGCACCACTCCCTGGCAGAGGCTTTATTAAAGTTAACCTTAGCAGTCAAAAGATTAAACCTTCATTGGGACTCACATCATGAAAAACCGGAAAGAAATGGGCTTCAAAGACCGCTATAAGAAGAACTGCAGACGGAAAGTAAATAACATTAAGAAGACTATTTGGACAGAAATAAACTTTGAGCACAAAACATCTTTAAACAGTCAGTGTCATGATGCTATTGTATCAATAAAACCTATGTGGGCACTATAAATGTCAAAAAACACGTACTCACTGTGCCTTATGTTTGGGAAGTGGTCAGCACATTTACTGACACATAGTTTTTCTTCCTGCAATCCTTTTTAACTTTGGAAGCAGACAGAACAATGTTACTCTAAATAATTGTCTTATTGGTCATATGCCACGTCTGCTGATAGGAACAAGGGTTGTACTGCATCAGATGATAATGTGAAAACATGGGACAAAAAGGGTCAGGATGTTAAAAAGGTCTAACGTGATTATGAACAAGCTTGTTGTTGTTGTAGTGATTTTAGCTCACAGTAAAGCTTACAACTTTACTGTTTTTGTTCACTCTCCCTGCTCTCAGTGAATGATAATGTTAACTTACAAGGGTATGACACGTCAATGTTGTTTCACTTTCAAAGTCCTGCTTTCACTGGCCCTTTTCCTACAAATACTGTTCATGGAAATGAAATGTCCTCTGCACTTCAGTTCAATGGGTGGCAGAAGATAACAAATCCAATTCTTGTCACATAAGCAAATCATCACAATGCAGAAACGAAGTTGAGAAGTTGGGATCAGTTAGAAACTATAATATCAAGTTTTATATGGTGATTAAAGTCGAGCAGCTAATTAAATGTATTATCATTTTTGTAACACACCAGAAATCCCTTCATCTAATGAGTCAATAACATTGTTGTCCCACTTAAGAAGGCACAGTTTCTAGCTAAAAGTTGCCCTGTTGGTCAGTATTTTTTTCCTAAATGGCCATTGGTGTAAAATGATACTGTACTTACTCATGAGCCAACTGCCTCACTCTGATGTCCAAACACAATTCTGCTGCCAAGTTAGAACTCAATATATGTATTAGTTAAACATAGCAAAGCCAGGCACCCTGCAATATCAGTCATTTGATATTTTCTCATCTCAGTTTAATTCAACACTATCCTCATGTTGTTTTTGACTCCTAATCTCAACCAGCCAATTAAAATGAGATTTAAAATGTTCAATGATTAATTGTAATTTTCCTCAGTATATTGGGTAAGTCTCTATAATTATCCTGATTAAATTCAAAAGCCCTATAGTGACGGGAGCGACGGGGGTTGGTGCAGGCCCCCATTGTTTGTGACAAGAGGCTAATCAAGGGAAACCGCTTTTCATGAACAAGGTACATTGATGTGTTGGTTTACATATACATACAAGTCAACCTTCACCCATTCCTACAGACACATGGGCTGCCATGCAAGGTGCCAGCTGCACAAAGATGCTACCATTCACACACATGCATACACCATGCCATCTGGAGCAACTCGTGGTTAAGTATCTTGCCGAAGGATATACCAACATGTTGGCATCAAACCCACAACCTTCTGATTGGAAGGTTGCCACAGTTGCCCCATATGTTTTCCTGGCCTTCTCTTCTGAGGATTTAGTTGAAAGGAAGAGACCACAGTAATTGCAGGAGAAAGATGTGTCATTTTCGTCTAATCTATTTTCCAAGGAGCAACTCACTCGTCTCTGCTGAAGGAGAAGGTCAAGAGACTTCCTGTCCCTTTCATTTGTGCTCACTCCACAAATCACTTTCACTACAAGTCTCTCCCCCTTGTTCCTTTCCCCTAACCCTTTCCTCAAATCACCAGCTTATTTGTCTGTTGTTTTGATCATTGTACCAGTCTTTGAGAATAAAAAGGTCTGAAAAGTCTGTGAAATGTTTGGGAAGTTGGTACGCTGCTGTTGACTGGGTGGTTTCTTCTGCTGCTCTTGCACTGCAAACATTTCATATGGTTTATCAACTCTCTTCTATGTCTTTGTATACTGTGTGGCTTTTACCTGATGCACAGTTCAGTATGTATCTTGATGTCTGAGCAAGCTGCTAGAAGTTTTTTTGCCTCGGCTCAAATGTACAGTTTCGCTGTGACAGGAAGTTCAAATAGGGCAGGAAAGCCGCTACTTAGGATGTGGTCTATATGTGCAAAATGTTGGCTAGATGGGCTATTCACCGCCTAAAAAAAAGTCTGCGCTTGATATATTATTTCTTCATGAACCTCTAAATGCATATATGATTTATTGATGTTATGAGAGCATGTGTGTGAAAATGGAGACATTTTTTCAGATTGTCTTTGTGTTTGTCCACCATTCCTCAGAGACTGCAGCCCATCAAATATTCCCCCAGAGAAGTGGACACATCTGTTTGATCGTGAGTATGAGTCAGTCAACAGTAGACCTGCGTCAGAGTCAGGGTTCAGATGAAGGACATGTTCTGCAACACCACACTCATAGATGTTTATGAAAAAGTTAAAGTCAGCCTTAACACGAGTTCTGCATATGGTTACAGTTACAGAGGTGGGGTGAGAGGTGATTTGCCTTTTGTAAATGGCTTTGGTGGGATGTTGCTTCACTGATTTTGAATTTGTTTCCCTCTGAAACAATCAAACAAAAGTCAAAAAGAAAGCATAAGTAGCTCTGAACCAAGACCTTATTCCCGTTCCTCTGAATTACAATAATCAGTTTGAAGCCATGACACAGTCTCTGTTTGTTTTGATGTTAAAGGCTGTGCCATGGTGACCGGGCATGAGGGTCTGAGCTGGAAGAGGAGGGGGAGGAGGGAGAGAAGGAGGACACATTGCAGCAGAGCACTCTCTATTTTTACTGAGACACTGTGAGGTCAGACTAAAGAATCTCAATATGAAATCAAATAACAATCCTCCTTAGTGACCACAGATGGTTTGCATCCCCACCAAAGAGGCAACTAGATTTAAAATGTGGAGGAGGGATATTTGGTACGGCCCACAAATTAAATTTAAAGACATAAAATAAATCATGAGACTGCAGTTTGCTCTCTGCCCTATTCTGTTTGGATTCAATGTCACAGCCTTCTCTCCTCTTTTTGCTGCTTTTAATAGGGCATTGTGCCTCATCCAATCTTTTTTAATAGCAGCTGTGTTGTGGAGTACGGCACTACATGTAATTATAAAGTGTTTGACTTTATTTTGCAATAGCTTGCTGGTAATTCAACTACATTTGTATTTGCACAAGTGATTCAAGAATTTAGATAATGTTTTGTTACATTTATTGTCTGGTTACTTATGTATACCACAAACAACTTGGGGTTGCAATTGTAGTTTAAAATAGTACTGGAGCCAGCAACGCTAAAAACAATGAGGATATTTCTCAAAATGTCTAATTGTTGCTTTAAAATAAAAGCAAACAATAGATATAGGTTTTATCCTCTCTTATTAAATAACAGTAATATTGCTTTATTCATTTAGCTTTTAGAGTAAATATTTCCAATCTTGTTGGCTTTTGCTCAAAGTTTCTTCCTGTTGAAATTGACTTTATTGCCAGTGTCACTCATGAAGGAAATGCTATGCTGGTCTGCTCTATGAAGTGTCATGTGATAGCTTCTGTTATGATTTGGTGCTATATTTAAAAAAAATTACTTAACTTGACTTCTAAACTAATCTAATCTGCCACGGTAAATTTGTGTACATTTCAGCAGATTTGCGGCCAAGAGACTTCTCATTAAATTAAATATATCATGAGAGAAAGTGCAACCTCTAATAGGTCTTCTTTTCAGCCCTGTACTTTTCCTCCTCTGTCAGCTCCGCAGGGAAAAGAGTTCAAGTGTGTGTGCGTGTGCGTGTGCGTGTGCGTGTGCGTGTGTGTGTGTGTGTGTGTGTGTGTGTGTGTGTGTGTGTGTGTGTGTGTGTGTGCGTGTGTGTGTGTCAAAGCACAATGTTTGATTGTGGATTAGGTTTGGCTTTGTGTCAGTGTGTCAGAGTTTCTTAGCCAGGGTCAATGACTGGGAAAGTTATGGTTAGGCTCTTTTTATCTTCCTTGCACCCTTTTCCCCCAGTAGTTGGTCAGTATGTGCCTCTAGTTTTGTCACAATACCAATAATGAAAGAAATAAGGGCTGCATGTTTCACAAAATATTGCCCCATACACTTTATTTCATACTTAAAAATGGAATAACCCTGTAGTGACCACGATATCCATGTCTTTTTTCTCCTTTGTTTGTGATTCACTCGTGGGGCTGGCCAACGAGTAGACGCTTGAAGTTTGAGAGAAAATATATAAATGTCCAGATGCGATTGAAAATAAGATAGTTTATTCCAAAAAAGGCAAAAATAAATAAACATTTTTAAACAAACTATTTGTCATATAAACTGATATTGCAATGTTAAAGACACAATAAAGAACCAAGCTGTGAAGCTCCCAACCAGCAAGGTCTAAAAACTGTTTGCTTCAGTCAGCCACACCAGTAGGCTGCAGCACCTCTCCTTTTATGCTGCAGCATCTCGACCTGCAGAGTAACGCACTCAAATTAAATAATAAATAATATACACCACAGAATCTCAGGTTATGTACTCTAAACAGATAAGATACTATAATCTAAGGAAATGGCTCCTACAACCCTAATGATAAAGGTCAGGGTCTTCAGATACAGGACAGCAATGGTTGTTTGTTTTTTCAAGACAAACCTTGTGATGTTTCTAGGGTCTTCAACTAAGTTGTCCCAGGATAAAAGGTCAAACCTTGATGTAGGCTTATCTAATCTAGTCTTTTAGTTCTGGTCCCAAAGTTCAAGTGGCCTTGTTGACATTTTCTTCTCCTCTTATCAATGCAAACTGTATTGTTGCATTCAGGTTATTTCGTTATCTTTAGTGGCCTTTTTTGGAAACATTGAGTGTGTTCTGGCATGAATGCTTCCTTTCTCTATTCCTCACATACTTTCTGTTTTGAGAGTGATGCAGAAATTACACTTGGGAAAATGTAAACAAATCATAAAATAGTGCTTTTGAGAAGTGTAATCAAGTAACATTTACAATGCCACAAATAATACATAGTGTGACATACAGCTGTAGAGAACCATATTTTGCTTTAGGACTCAGTGATCTTCCATTCAGTATGTGAACCTAAAAGTCAAGTGTTTAGATATATCGTAACAAGACAAATATCCATAATGTGTTTTTATGTTTAACTGTGGTCATACCTTGTGATTCTCCAAAATAGAGTTTCGAGACTTTTATGACTAATTATTCTCCCAAAAAAATACCAAAAGGTGATTTTCAACCCTTAAATATTTCAACAGGTTGTGCTCCACTTGGTGACTCTCATTCATTTATCTCTAGCTTTGGCTCAAATGTTATTATGTCAAGGCCAATATGAAACCCACTGAGAGAGAAAATCCAGCTCCACCTGCAGTTCAGACAAACAGTAGCCTCTGAAAACATAATACATATGAGAAAATCAGGAATGGTCATTAAATGTAGTGTTGGTTTCTGGATATTTAAAGAAAAAACACATATATGATAACAAAAAAATGGGTTGATGCAGGTTTTGCATGAAGGGCAATAAATCATTGTAACATTTTAAGAAATGACATGTGCAGACGGCCTGTTAAAGTGAACAACTGAACTTTTTTACTAGACCACCAAAGAGCTTCTAAAGTTACATTACAGCGGGACATAATCTGTCCGTAGGGCTTTAACAGCTCAGATGGTTTTCACGCACAAATGGGAAGTGTCTCATGAGCAGTGTCTGGAACTGCATACTGAGTCAATTAACACAACACAACTCCCCCCACCCCCCGCTCTCTAATGCTCCAGCTGTAAGCTGTTCTGCTCTGGCATTCAAAGTGTCTCTGAGGTGACACCAAGATCCTTCCAGCCTCTCATTCGTCTTCATTTTCTGAACGTTTGCTTCTCCCGTTTAGCCATTTGTATTGTATTTTCCCCTGGCCAAACCACAGGAATTGTCTCATTACAAATTTGAACAAACACCATACAGCAATCTTCTGCCTTGTCACTTCAGCTTGGGTTTGTTTTCGTTGGCTCACACTGCCATACATTTTTGTTCAGCAGACTGCAGTGAAGTGTTTTGCTGGCATCGGTTAAATGAGTGTCCAAAAGAAAGTGTTCCTTGAAAACAGATGGCACAGAAATCTAACAAAAGTAAGAGCAAAGGTGTGTTTCCGCATGATACAGATGTACATTTAATATTCCATCTTATGTATCTTTACAACAGGGGTGGGGAACCTGCGGCCCCCGGGCCGTATACGGCCCGCGAGACCATTTGGTACGGCCCTCGAGGTAATTTATAAACACACGCAAAAAAGAAAAAAATTAAAGAAATCTAGACCGCAAAAAAATTTAACAAGCGAGTGCCTGTTTTTCCTGGCCAAGGTCAGGGTCCTTGTACACAACACGAGCCTAACGTGTCATCACGTGGTATATGTCTCGTCTGACAGGGGTGTATTTCTGACGGAGAGCACCATAACGCCGCTCCGGCACTTCCAAAAATGTCAGTACCCATAAGGAGCCGTACACATGCCGCAGTTTCTGCGTGGCTGTGTCTTTAGTTGAAAGCCCAGTGGCGACCTGTTCTTCTGCCATACTGATCATACAGTCAATAACTTTGTTGTTATTAGCATCTGGTTAGCTAGCTATGCTAACGAATATAAGAAGCTTTTTCTCCAACCAGTGAGGTAAAGGCACATCTTTATATGATCATTATAGTTATTATAAAAAAATAAGAGAATAAGGTAGAAAGGTATAAAATGCTATATGACAGTAAAACACTTGTTATTAATAAACAAGAATACAGTTTGAAAGGGGAGTGATTTGTAAAATATCCATAAAGAAAAAGAAATCTGCTAGTTCTGTTTCATCTGGGTGTTGAGAGATGTATCCATAGAGCTCCTAATTTTGCTCTCAAAGTGCACCAGATCGATGCTTTTAACTTCAACATTGAACAAATAATCTTCCCGGAGGAGCATCCTCCCAAACCCCCCTAGAGGAGGTTAGGTCCCCCCCCCCCCACACACACACTTAAATCATGTCCACATGGATAGGAAACTAAATACATTTGCATCTTGTCTCCAAATCTTTCTGTTTTGGTGGTCATGCCACAACCGTGCACGTGAATGCATGCACGAGTCATGGTAAGATATCTGGATAGAGAGGTTGCTTTTTCTTTGCACAGCATGAAAGAAAGGCCAAATGAATGGGCTGTGATTTTAGTATTTTTAAGCAGAGGTCAATAATTTGTACGGCCCTTGGAGGATGTTGGAAAAATGTAAATGGCCCTTGAGAGGGAAAAGGTTCCCCACCCCTGCTTTACAATAACAACCAAGGCTGCAACAAGATGCTGTATCTCAGAAAGTGATTAAATGTTGTCTTTGAGACCAAAAGAGGAATAGACTCATTTTACCCTTTCCTTCAAAGTACAGTTACAAAACTAATACTGAAGTCAACCTGAAGTTGTTTTATTAAAAATCATCAAAATGCTTACCAGGTTTCATTACGCATGGTGCCCACAAAGAAGCCCCTTTAAAACAGGTTAGCGTATTTAGGCTCATGCTTTATTTATTTGTAATCTCTTGCACACTTATTACAAACGTAACTGTTGCTAAATCAATTTAGAAAGAATTCACTGAGATCTATGAATAATTACCATGCTCACTACAGTTTAGTATAAGGTAAGTTATGTCTCTGGCAGAAAGAGTGAGCAAGAGAAAGAGAGACAGGCTTCTGAGATTCAGGACGATTGTCTAAACAATTAATATGCACTTTTTGTACGATGTGCACTGAAAGTAGGCCAATTAAGAAGATGGCTAATAAGAGCAGATACGTGTAGAGTACCTGCTCACTCCGAGGGGGGTTGAATATGATGGGAGGCGTTTCCAACTGCGCGCTGCAAAGCCACAGACATTTCTTGCGCTCCCAGCAGCTTGGTTGAAGTAACAGCTCGAGTGAAGCACTTTGCGTTGGATGCGTGAAGTAAGTAACAGTAATGGATAAATGAAGTCGCTTTTGGAATGAGCTGGAACAAAAGAGACGCTGCGTAACTGAGACAGCACGCCTAAAGGACGAAGAACTGGTGCGCCTTGGCACCGCGGGGAAACAACAAACTTCACAGACGAGCTGAGCATCAATTTAGGACAACATCGACGCAGTGTGAGACGCACCATGTTTCCGTGGACTGTGTTTGATCATTTAAATGTATAATTAAAACGTAGCATCCAGAATACAGTGTGGAAAGCGACCGTGTTGTGTTCATTTGCTCTCCCAAACCGCGCCAATGCTAGAATGGCTTGTGGCTCTGTGCTTTGTGATCCTGGTGGTCTTAATCTGGCCAGGCTTCAAATATTTTAACACCGAGAGCAAGTCGAATGCCTTGCATCAGGGAACGGGGATCTCACAACTGGCGAAGATTGACAAGACCGGGAGGTGCGTCTCAGAGCAAGAGGGGAGCGACGGTGCCCAGGCGGGGGACAAGAAGAATCGCGCCGTGGCACTGATCTGCAAACCGTCCGCACTGGCCAACTATCTCTTAAAACACTGCAGGACTTTCAGTAATTACTCGCCGTGTGTAGGGTGGACGTGGCGAGCCAGCGCCTTGCTCCAAAGTGTGTATGAGGCGTGCTGTCCGTACGACAGCCCGGTCCAGTTTGTGCGGGACAACCTGCAGCTGAGCGACGAGGGGCTGGTGGCTTTGGACTGGGCAGTGCCCACATACCAGAAACGACGCAGGACTTCCAGCCACTCCACCAGTCCTGTTCTGCTCATCATCCCAAACTCTTTTGGGAAGATCACAAATAATCTGCTAAAGGTGCGTGTTTGGCTTCTCTCGCAGACTCCACTAATGAACATAGGGTTGATAGGAGTTCAATAACTAAATCATACCCGTGCAAAAGGCTGCACAGTCAATCTTACAAAAGATCAAGACAACGAAGTTCAATAGAAGTTAAAGAATAACAAAATAACAAAACACACATACAGCTGATGGCTCAGGGATCATCATAATTTCCTCACCAAAGAAATAAACGTTAATAGTCCACAAACCTGCTAATTTAAAGGTTGGGAATATTAGTGTCAGTCTCTGCAGTAACTAACAGAATCCCATTTGTATTGGTTTTATTGGCAAGGGTAAGGATGTCCACATGAGATGCTTCCTCAGTTGTGTCATGGACTCTGTAGCTGCCCTTTGTCTCCAATCTGTGTTGTACAGCATGAGTCAACAGGCGGAACATTACAGCAGCAGCATGAGAGTGCAGGGGCCTGTTATTCACGAAAATACCATTCTAAACTTTAAAAAGCAGAAGTAAACATTTCCATAGCTAAAGGGTAGAAATACTAAAAAAAAAAAAAAGCAAATCATGTTCGAATTCAGAGGAAACATGCAAGAAACAACTAATCAAAAGAGAAAGTCAGGCTTTCAGTATTTTTAAAAAGAGACGTGGGAAGATGCCAGGGCAACTCAACAAAGGCCATTTGGGCAAAGGCAATCACTTAGTTGGAAGAAAAGAGCAGATGTGGAGGCAGCACCAGTATTTCAACTGCTCTTTCAATGCACTGACTGAGGCAATTGAGTCAGGGATCACAAAGCATCGCTTGAGGGGCCTGGGGAAGTGAAGCGCTGCTCCACATCTCTGGGCACCTGGCATCATGCTAGCTCATCTCATACAGTTAGCTCTGCTCGCTCATTCATCACACACACACACACACACACACACACACACACACACACACACACCATCGGCGGTCACTCGTAGTCGAGTATGACTGTCTTCCTTCTTGGTCCTTGTGGGTCTTCAGGTGGGCATAGAGGCCGATTCTGGACCCGATTATTCTTGTGCAGTGTGGACAGGGGAATGTAGTGGTGGAGGGTTTGGGTTGGACCTGTTTGGTGGTTGACCTCTCCTTCCTGAGACTGCGCTTGACACACACACACACACACACACACACACACACACACACACACACACACACACACACACACACACACACACACACACACACACACACACACACACACACACACACACACACACACACACACACACACACACACACACACACACACACACACACACACACACACACACACACACACACACACACACACACACACACACACACACACACACACACACACACTGAACACACACACACAGACACACACACACACACACACACACACACACACACCCCTCTCAGCCACATGTCATATAACAACTCTGCAAGAACTCAACACCAACAAAACAAAATTTGGTGGACACTAATCTAGAGCTAAGAACTAATTTCAAACCATAAACAAAGAGTAATGGATGAAGAGAGGAGTGGGATGAAACAACAGAGAGAAAAGGAAATGAAAAAATTATAGTGGTGATTTAAGGCCATGGGAAAACGCAAAATATGATTGAAAGATGAAAAGTAATTTTCACATTCGGACGGATCTGTGTCTGGTGTTTTTTAGGCCATCATCTGAGTAGAGAGAATCTGTCAGCTGTTACGCTCGGAGGGCTGAGGCACCACAAGGGAGATACACCAATTAAGATTGCTCCTGTCACTGTTCTGCATAACCCAGTGTGTGTGTGTGTCGCAAGAGAAAGATAAAAAGCGCTGTGTTTGCTAGGCATACACACACACGGCTCCATCTGTGACACAGAGAAGAAACAGAGAGGGAAGGGTAGGTTTGTATTTAGCGTGTGTGGGCTTTGGTCCCTGTCCCCTTCTTCTCCTAACATGCCACATTTCCAGCACTCATGAATGTATGAATGAGCCATTTCCTTTTAAATCATTCATATACTTACTTTCAGTTTGTTTCATGCTTCTTTGTTTTATGTAGTCTCAAGTAATTCATGTCTCTTTAAATAATGGTATAGGTGGTTATATATAGTGTGGTCATACCAAAACATACAGAATACACTGGCATTAAGTATTTCTTCAGTCATTCAGTTGGTAAGTTAGTTCAACAACAGTGCAGTGAAATACATTACAATATCCATTGTTCTCTCTGGAAATAAAATGGTTCGATTTCTTGGAGAGTTAGATGTGAAAGTTGAAACCACTCTGAGTAGAGCCAACTGTATGCTGCAGTATAAGCTCCTATGTACACTGTGACAGTTAACTGTACACTGACCGTACGATTTCGAACAATCTTATCATAACTTTCAACAAGAAAGTCAAGAAATAGTAAGAAAATGTTTAAAATCACCACATTATTATGATCTAAATGTACAAGTCCAAGTGATTCTGAATTCACAGCTACCCTTTCTTAAAATCTCTTGATCTCAATCATGAACAAACTACAATTTAAACCAGTTTCCCTCCACCTCAGAGAAGATGTCCCACAAAAAGGACAGTTTAATATACTGAGGGTGTGTATGAGCCACATACTCTGTTTAGAGAAATGTGTGGAAAAACCATAAATGTTCCTGGAGACTTGCCTCATGATTAACACCCTTAACAGAGCAGATCGACCTCTGAGCAGTTTAACTATAATTGTGTGACTTAGTAGTGATTTATTCAGTATTTTGTTGCCAATCATTATTGTACATAAAGTATTTGTTTCTCTTAATGAGGTGTGATATGCTGTAATCCAGTCATTATGTGTAATATACCACTCAACACTTAGATAATTGTGTTTCAGACCATTCCTTTTTACTTTAGAGTTTTCAAAAGGCATTGCAGGATTGGATAACACCCTAAACGCTCATGTAGTAGAAGTGGGAAAGTTTTACCATTAACTGTAATGACTAGATCAGTGAGAGATGGTAACAGTAGCAGCAATACTTAGGACATATGCCCTGATATCTATGTCCATATAACATTGCAATGAGAAGTAGAGAAGCAATTGGGAATTAGATTTGTGTGTTCTGTCCCCTTATGTCTGTATACTAAGACAGTTAGTCATTGTATTGTGTTGCCTATTGCTTTGAAATAAAACAATGATTGTGTGTAAATAGTTGATTTTCAGTTTGAAAGTATAGGAATATACTTAGGTACATATTGGGTCAACAAGGGAGGAATAGGGAGGATTTGTAGCCCATAATTGTCCTGCTACATTACTCATATCAAATTGGTGTTGGTGTTTGGACACAGAGGACATTTTCCCCAGACGTTCAGCAACATTCAAAATTTCCCCAACAGTTTTCCAAATCGTGCCTTGCACTACCTGGAATATTCCATCTGCCCTTCTGGTTTTGGCAGCACTCCTGTTATGACTCATGGCTGATGCTCTGTCTTCAAATAGATGCAAAAAATCAACTTCCTTACCAAGCAGGGAAGAAGTAGATGCTTATTTACATCGCTTCACTTTATAATAAGACCAATAAGAGAAACACTCTATGAGGCATGTAAAAATGGTTGGGAATTTAATTCTTGATGTTTATTGTGGCATATATCCTTAATAATAGATAGCTATTATGCCCATCGAATGCTTGATTATGATGCTTGTCCGTTTGAAATTCAGCCAGAGGAATAGATTGTCTTGCAACTTCACAGTGTATTTTAAAGTCCATTTGTAAACGTTCACGAGACACAAAAAAAGGAAAGAAATCATGCTTATTTTAGCTTTTTTATTTCAAAGTAGAAAAACCCCTGTTGTCTTCTGGAATGCAAAGGGTTGAAGAAGAAACCAACTATATTGATGCAATGAATTGGTTCAGACACTACCAAGCAACTCTCTATGAGGATAGCATTTAATATATAATACGTACAGTAACTGTGAAAGAAATGATCTGATTATTTTAACTTTTAGCAACTTTCTAGCATAGCTTATCAACAGAGCAGGGAAGACATCTAAATGTAATGCTGGGTGAAACTATACACTATGTATGCATTTCAATATCAACATCTTTCAACTAAATTGTAATAAATAAATAAAAACGTATTAATTAATTAATTGTATAACTTATTTATAAAATGTTGGCTGCACTCCTGAACATTACCAACTCAGAGGAGCAACTGTTTTACCTGGAAAAGTATCATAGGCCTGTTGAGTATTAGGGGAAACTATTGACCTGAATAGAGGACAGCTCATTGTATTGAGATGCTTTGTTGCCTGTAAAAGGCTTCTAATTAAATAACATCCTTAATTTAACATGATTTGTGTTGTGTTCAACATGTCGAGATGAAACTCCTGGAGTTTGTTTAATAAAAGAGGTGGACTCGTGGAAGATCCCCTCAATTATCATGAAGGGAATATTGCTGTACGTATTGTTTAAGCCCTTTTGTATTTATGTGTTTCAGTGCAGTGGGGGAAGAGAACGCCTCTTGTGTGTATGTTTGTTGTGTGTGTAAGAACACTAGTGTGTATGAGAGCTGGCGTGTTGTCCAGCGTATGGAGTCCCTGCTGCAGGAATTTGTCACAGAGCTGACAGTTTATCAGCTCAGGCAGAAAACTGCCGGAGTAGCAGCTGTTTGTTTTTTAACTGTTCCTACAATGACACAGAGCTGAAAAAATACAAATTCAGTGTCAACACAGCCTTTTGGGAACAGACCCTTTATCTGCATAGAATTTATAAATGGATCACTTTACTACATTTAAAACTAATAAATAGTCACATTAAGTAAGCACTCTAATGTTCCCTCTCAGCTGGCAAATGTATTTGATCGTCAAAACAGTATTCATTATTGCAATCAATAATTAGCTTTTTATTCTGAACAAAAAGTATTTTTTTAATGTTTTGCTCTTTTTTATTGTGACCAGTTGTTACTCATCACTCATGCCTGTTATTCACAAAGTGCATCACATCAATGTCGCTGTATGTACTGAGCAGGCAGGCGTGAGCCCAGCTCACATTATTTAATCTCAGCAACCTTCATATGCACTTTAAATTATGAAATGTCTCATCATGTGTCTAAATATCTTTGGGAATAAAGCTGAACTAAAGTGACTCAGTTTAATTTGAAATTGCTCGTCCTATCCTGTCATATTCCTAAATGCTACTGTATCTATGGAATTATTAAGGAGGGGGCAAATGAATGAATGCATGAATGAATGAATGATGTTCTGCTCAGTGCTCTCTGACACTGCCTGGCAACATATTCAGCTGAGTAAATCCTATTTCTTTCTTTTTTTTAAACCCAAAAAGATCCTACTGCAGCCTTTCTCAGCTGCTAAATATTTAATGTAACTACTCTGCAGCTCTCCCTGAATCCCTCTGATATTTCTGCAGATTTTAAAAAGCATTATGAAACTCGTTTGAAATCTCACAAATATATTCAAATACAAATATATTTGCCCAGGCTACCACCATTGTTTTGTGACTACAAAGCTTGTAGAGAAACAAAGAATGCAAATACTCTTCTTTTTCCAGACAAACCCTCTGTTTGTGTAATGGATTGAATAATTTATTCTAAAAGGTAATATTCAGCAAGTGGAACAGAGCTTTTCAGAGCTATTTCTACGACTTTATGATAATAAAGTATACATTTTGGGCTGACTCATTTCTGATGATGTGTCATATGTATTTTTTCCTTTCAAAATGTATACCAAGTATGTTACAAACACTTAACACTATAATAACACATAAACAAACAAAGAGATCTACTAAAATATCTGATACAACAAGAAGTTAATATTTTTCTTCTGCTTTCCTTCCCTGACACCGCCTCAGGCGTGTAATGTTTCTAGTAAAGAACAATTTACTGTAAACATGCAGAGAGAGAACTACTGTAGCAGAACTATGAGATTTGAGAGCCAGTTTCTGAAGAGCCTTAAGATAAAGTTATGCTAAACATTACAAAAAAGTGAAAGTAACAGGAAAGGGGTATTACTTCTCATTCACTTGTATAACATTTTATTACATTCATTTATTTAGCCCCAATGTCTCATACTGTCAAATTATAACAAAATAAACAATCTGTAGTATTACAGTGAACAGTGCTGAAGCAGCACAGTTAAAGACGGAAACACTTAATCCTGTAATTTTACCGAGTTCTCACCTCCCCTGGCGACTGTTTATTTCTTTTTCCATACAGTAAAAAGTAGAAGTAACAAGCCGTTTTCAGGTCTTACATTCGCATTTAGTCTAATGACATGGAAACCATTTTCTAAAAGGAGGCATTGTTTCATTCTGTGGTATTATAACCAAGACACCAGTTCACACTAAGTTGGCTTTTTTATTAAATCATAGGTCCTTTTCAGCAGGACAAAAATAAAATTGACTAAAGGCAAACGCCCACAATCCGTAATATGTTTTTGACATATGTAAAGATTATTATTTATTTTCTCCACCCATCTCCCCACAGTTGTGTGAAACGGCACTGTCCCATGGCTACCTCCCTGCAGTTTTCAACCGCCGAAGCCACAACGGCACCCCGCTGACCACCCTGAAGCTGCAGCAGTTCGGTGACCCTGCAGATCTGCGAGAGGCAGTGCGCTACATTCGACACCGACAGCCTGCAGGGAAACTGTATGCAGTGAGTGAGAGCACCGGGTCGGGCCTCCTCCTCTCTTACCTGGGGGAGTGTGGATCATCCAGCTACGTGACGGCGGCCGTCTGCCTGTCCCCCGTGTTTCGCTGTCAGAGCTGGTTTGAGAACGCGCTGTGCTGGCCCCTGCAGTGGGCGTTGGCGCTCTACCAGAAGATATGTCTCAGCAGGTATGTGGCAAAATGGTTATAATACCTGAAAACAAAATATAAAGATGAGGTTAACCAAACATTCAAGAAAACATGACTTTGTAAGCTTCCAAAAGAAAAGTATGGCTCATAACAATGTGTCCTCTGTACATATCCTTAATGATTATGATATTCTACTCACCAAAGTTAATGTTGGGATGAAAATATGTGCACAATTACAGCAAGTAGGGTAGTTCTTAGTCTATCCTGAAATACATTTAGCAACAGTTACCTTATAGTTTGTTAAAAATTGTGTTGTGGCCACGTTCCCAGGTATCAGCAATTAACTTATATTGAGAAATTTACCGCAGGGAATTTATCACCTTGTCAATAATATAAACTAAGCTTCATAAGGTTGCTGCTTAAGGTATACAAAATCACAGTAAAGACAAATTACACAGACAACCATATATGTATGGATTTAAAGTCAACCAGAGAGGAGGCACGGTGACAGAGGGAGTGTAAGAAAAGCAGACACAAGTAATCACTAACCATTTACTGGAAAGGCACAGACAATTAAAGAGATTATTAGGTTACTATAGCAACAGATGGCCTGCTCTGTGTAAAGTCATTGATTCTGAGAGACATCGTGACCCAGGTAGAGTTTCTCAAATCAATGGCACCGGGGGAATATGAGACCCATCCAGCTCTTCAAAATTGATTTACTGGTATCCTCTTGTTGTATCTCTAAATGTGTGTTCTTTTTGTGTGCATGTTTGTGTGCGTGTACGTGGTTAGGTACAAAACGGTGCTGGGTGAGACCATACAGACGGACACCCTGTTTTCCAGCTGTTCCCTGCGTGACCTGGAGGAGGCGTTGTTCTGTCAGACAGCAGCACCACCGGGGACGAGCAGTAGCTGCAATACCTCAGCTACCTGGGATGTTTACTGGGAACGCAATGAACCTTTGAGAGACGTGGACGAAGTGGCTATTCCTGTTCTGAGTGTGTGCGCACAGGATGACCCGATCCGCGGTGATGCCCAATCAACAATACCCTTGGAACTCTTTGAAACAAACCCACATTTTTTCCTCCTCCTAACTGACCATGGTGGTCACTGTGGTTTCTCCACCCAGTCCGAGGGGAGCCACGCTGGGGCATCTGGTTCAGTCGGTCCTGTGGCTGCACCAAGCAGTGGGATGGGGAGCCGTCAGATCAGCTGGAGCCACAAAGCTCTGCTGGAGTTCTTCAGGGCGACCACAGACTTCTTCGCTGCAGAAGAGAGAACCAAGCAGCTCGCTGCCAGGAGGAGGGGGCTGGGGGGAGGCGCAGCGGGGAGGACTTTCCGCAACCGCAGCGTCAGTACGTGTAAACGTGTGCCAGAATGTTCCCATAATATCCATGCCATTTACAACTGGCAGCGGTCCTATACACGATGAGGGGAGCTTAATGGAAGCTAATGGACTTACTGGTGCTGTCTGATATTGTTTGGGTTGATCTGGGATGTGAAGAACTCTGCCTGTGTGGCACTCAGTGTTAAGATGTCCAAAATTGGAAAAGTGCAGATGTTGTGAAGCACTGAGGTCACCGAGTGTTTTTAAGTGTGTATGGTTCTCACACACTTGATGTTAGCCATAAAACACTCAGCGTCATGACAGGCCACATGCTTGCATGCAGTTGTTATGTTTAACTGCTGACACTAAACTCACCTATAGATGAGTGGCTATAATTTTTTCTACGGACTGATACAAATCTCTTCACTAACAGCTGTCAAGGATCCTGTCACACATACATTATTGTTTATCAGATTTATTCATCTTCCTCACAATTCACACAGTTTACACAATTTATTTGTAACCCACTTACTGCAGTATCTTGCTGGTATTCTTTTTATCACTGACTATTGGAGGAGACGTGTTCAATGTATTGTGCATAGAGAGGAAAGGAGATACAAATCCTGTAAAATATGAAGTTAATTCAATCTAAATGTCAAATGAGTTCAACTCATCAGTGTTACTGTACATTTTACAGAAAGTATATTTTTAAGTGTTCTCTTCTGTGTTGGGAAATGTCTTGTGATGCCCAGAATAGAAGAACGTATGTGTGATTTCAACGAAGTTCGCTTTTAGAGGGAAATTAGGTGTGTCATGAGGTAATGATATTTGAATAAGCTGGCTGGAAACACTTTATCATTTAAACCCTGTGCTCCAAGGTTTCAGTGCTGCTCAGGATGTGGAGTGGGTGGAGCTGTGATTGAGGCTGGTTTCAAATGAAGACCTAGCAGCATAATGCTGTTCGGAAATTCCCCTGTAAAATTGAGCTATTTGGGTTTAGTCTTGTGAATTAAGCCAATTAATTATATACATTTTCCTTAGACATAGTAATAAGTATTGGGTTAAAAGTGTTCGGAGATTTCAAAGGTCAGCTCAAAAGTTCAATAAGCAGCAAGAATCCAGGGTTCAGAGTAGTAAAAAGCCTCAGGACCTAAAACTACCAAGCACTGTTTGTCGATCATTTTTCTTTTTTTTCATAAACATGTGATACACCTTTCTAAATGTGTTATTTTGTGTGATGGAAGTTAAAAAATAAAAAAATATAAAAAATGTATACAAAATTAAAAGTTTGGATTCACTACATTTTGTGTCTACAATATAAGAATAACATGTATCCTTCGACTACAGGTAAGTAAGTGTCATACTGACACTGCATATTGCATAGTATAATATTGTTTTATAGTTTTTTTACTTATATCATCTGTATTTATTGAGTGCATTTCATTAAAGTTGGGATCCGTGCTCCTGTCAAAACCCTGCTGAGTAGATGCCCATAGACACTCCCTATTATAGCACAGTTCCCACCGCTTTGTGTGTGTGTTTGTAAGAGTGTGTGACATTCACTGCAGTGTTTATCCGCCCACTGAGCCTTATCCTCTCAGACAGCTGGAACACAGCAGTGTACACATAAAATGTGTGCCAGCAGACACATTGTCAACACGCATCCTCACATCTCACACAAACATGCAAGCTGTCACAAACATGCAGGATATTCTTACAAATGTTCATTATCTACAGGAGGTTTGCTAGTCTCATGCAGAAAATAACTGATTGTGGCGTACACATACAAACACACACACAAGCTCACAAACACAGTGACTACTATATGTAAGTGACACCATCATTATTCCAGATAATGCTTAGGTTAAAGTAATCGGAAGTGATTACAAGCAACCTGGCTAATTACTGTATGAACACGAAATTCAAAATATCTAAGACTGCTATCATTGTCCATGTTGTAGATGGGACCCAACAAGCCATGATAACAACACGGTTGTAACTGTCAACCAAAAAACGTTCTGTGGTTCTGTCTTTTTCTCTTCCCTTTAAACATATTCAGCCTTGGTCTTAAATCAGGTATCTGAATAATAGGTTTCAGAGTTTGACCTACCGGTAGTTCAATAGTGCAGTCTGTCTCATTATTATGCACATGACCACCATGCACACGTTAATGTTTAATTACAGCAGTATTTGAGTGTGCTTTATTAAGAGTTTAATATTCAAATATTAAGGCCTAATAGGCTTAAATACAGGGCTTCTGACAAGTAATGCCTGCACGTAATTAAAAATAAATCTCACTACTGGTGTCATTAAATGTGTGGGCTTTCTGTAAGTAACAGGCACACCAACATCTGTCTTTTCAATATACAGTAAATATGCTCCCGGATCCAGGTGCTGTTCCTTTTGTACACACACATCTTCAAGCTTTAAAGAAATGAAGCAATCTTTTGTTTATTATGAGCTTTAAGCAGCAATATTCTACATATATGTGATTCAGATTAGATGGTACATTATTTCACTCCTATCTTGACATTAACGGAAAAAACATTAAAACTCTGGGATCTCTATGTAAGGAACGTCTGTGGTTCTTTCATACAGGAAAGGAAATGTGGCCAGCACATGGTGAAAATGAGTATACGTGACAGCAGGGGTACCATGCAAAAAAGGGCTTCATTCAACCTTTCCCATTTTATTGTTCACATTAAGCTTAATAATTTACGACTAAAGGCAGACTCTATTTTTCCTAGCAATAAACGCTGGCTTTCATTTCCTTTCACTAGCAAATTAAGCTATTAAGATTGAACTGCCCTTTCCCACTTTGCTTATTCAATTCAGACCCAACCCTCTGCCTCAGTGATCAGAAACTGATTGAATTAAAATGATTGATATTTAATTAAGAAAGAGCTTGACATTCACATCACTTTGATTACACATAATCAAAGGTTCTCTAAATCGATGCTCGCGCTCTGTAGGGCATTTGCTGAACCAGGACAATTAAATGAAAATATGTTTGTATCATCCCATGAATACACAATGCTTACTGAATTATAATCTTAATCAAAATGAAGAGGTAGAATTGGGGAGTCAGAGGCTGATTGATACATTACGCCCATAGAGTAAATACTCAATAGCACAGTCTTTACATTCAGGTAAAACACGCTAAGACAGTTCTGTACTGTTATGCTGTTATGTTCAGCCATTGTTCTTATGTTGAACATGAACACATTTACTTTGTAAGTAATTATGGGACATTTGAGTTGGCGAAACCTGCAGGAACCCTGACACACAGTTGGTTTAATACCCGTTCCATCTCCAGTTAGAGTGCTCTCGCTCAGGCTAACTCGCTACGGTGCTAGTGGAGAGAGTATTCCCGCTCTCCTCTCACAGCATATATACCACTAACTGACCACTAATTTTTTCTCACCCCAGTTAGCAGAGTGCTCACGCTCACGCTAACGACTATTGTGCTCACTCCACTCCACTGCGGAGTTTGTTTCCTGGCCCAGTTATTTACAGTCAGCTGAGTGCCCCCCTTGGCGCTATGTTTAACGGCTGTAACAACTGTATGTCTTCTCTGCAACCAGTGGATGGCCATGACCTTTGCCCCTCTTGTCTTGGCTTCGAGCATCTAAGGGAGGGCCTTTCGGGGGACCCGTGCATGAATTGCACCATCATGCCTCGTGCGGTAAGAGCTGCTAGACTAGTCGAGGTTGAACTACTGGCTGAGGGTGGCCTTCCCCCTGCACAGTCGACTACATCCCAACCTACCCGTCCTAGGCGTCGGGCAGCAGAGGCTGCGGGTGCCCCGTCCAAAAAGAGGACTAACCCTGATAGGCGGTCCTCTAGGGTGGACCTACTCACGACTGAGCTTGCCCAGATGAAGTTACTTCTCCTGGCTCTCTATTCTGGTGTCCGTACAGAGCACACCGCTGCACCCAGTCCACCCATGGCTGAGCTGATTCCAGATGACGATGTGTTCTCGATGCCAGCTTCAGCCACTCAATTTAATGAGTATGACGAAGAGGGCCCGTCCCATGCTTCTGGGCCTGGCTCCTGTACCTCAGCTCATGCATCCTCGGAGGGGGCGGATGTCGGCTCCATGGGTACTGTCATCCGCATGGCACTGGCTCGCCAGCAGCTGGATGTACAGCAGCCCGAAACAGCGCCTGCCAGTGCGTTCTTCAGGCGCACTTTGGCACCCGCCACCCTTGCAGTTCCTCCCTCTTGTGAGTATCTGAGGGAGCTACATGCATACTGGAGGGACAATAAGACTCTTTCCCTTCCTTTGTCCGATGGCCGAGCCCTTGCAGCCATTCAGGATGCGGCAAAGGTCGGCCTTGACCACATGCCGGCTGTTGAGCCTACCATTGCTTCCCTCATAGTTTCCCCTGACGAAGCTCTGAGGTCGGAGGCCAGGTGCCCTCGACCCCAATGTCGGGTCACTGATGACCTGCTCACTAAGGCTTACGATGCAGCGGCAGGCATGGGCCGTATAGGCAATTCCCTCTCTCACCTCATTCTCGCCCTCTCAGCTTCCCTGCAGCAGGAGGCTCTTAGCGCTTCCGCAACCAGCCTCAGTGACGCCTAATTACAGGCGTTTGCTCTTATGTCTAGAGAGCTTGGGCGCCTGATGTCCACTCTCGTCCAGACTCGTCGCCAGGTTTGGCTGGCACAGTCACACTTATCGGAGGCATGTAGGAGGACTCTCCGTGCTGTCCCAGTGGAGCTGGGGGAACTGTTCGGTTCAGCTGCCGTACAGGTGCTCGAACGGACTGTCCAAGCTAGTCAGACCAGGCAACAGTTCTCTGCTCTTCGCAGAGGCACAGAAAAATCAGGGTGTCACAACAGTGCCTCTCCACTCTATCCCCATGGAGGGAGAGGTCGTATATGTCGAGGGGCGTGGCCATGGGCTCCGTCCCTTTCCGCAGAGAGACCGTTACGACGGATGCCAGCCTCTCGGGATGGGGTGCGGCAAAACAGGACAGCATGCGGGCAGTGGTCTGCTCTGAACGGCACAGAACATATCAATGTGCTAGAGCTACGAGCTGTGCACCTAGCACTCAGGCACTTCCTGCCATACCTGAGGGGGAGGCATGTGCTTGTCCGCTCGGACAACACCACAACGGTGTATCATATAAACCACCAAGGGGGCACCAAATCTGCATCCCAGACTCTCCTGACCTGGGCAGCTCCTTGCCTGGCTAGCCTACGGTCAATGTATTTGCCCGGAGAGCAGAACCAGGTCGCAGACTCCCTCTCCCGTCACAAGCCTCCACCAGGGGAGTGGCGGCTTCATCCAGAGGTGATGGCCAACATCTGGGGTCTCTTCGGCAGGGCAGAGGTAGATCTCTTTGCCTAGAAGATGTCGACCCACTGCCTCCTGTGGTTCTCCTTGATGGAGAAAACCAGCCCTTTGGGTCAGGACGCCCTGGGTCAGGACGCCCTGGCTAATTCATGGCCAGGGTTCTCTATGCCTATCCACCCCTCCCTCTGATCCTACCAACACTCCTTAGAGTGCTTCATCAGGGCCACAGGCTTCTTCTGGTGGCCCCCTTCTGGCCATCAAGGACTTGGTTCTCCCTGCTGCACCGACTCTGTTGCGGGACACCTTGGCGTCTCCCCAACAGGAAGGACCTCTTGTCTCAGCTGGCGGGTCGGATTTGGCACCCCGACCCCTGCCGCCTCCAGCTGTGGGTCTGGCCACTGGAGGGCCCGACCCACTGCTGAGCGACTGCATAGAGCCTGTCAGGAGGACTATTCTCAATGCTAGGGCACCATCTACTCGTAAACAGTACGAAAACAGGTGGAAACTGTTCTCTGACTGGTGCCAAGGGGCGAAATGAGGACCCAGTACATTGCTCGGTGCCTACTACCCTTGAGTTCCTGCAGTCCCTCCTGGATGACGGCCGGTGTCCCGCTACCGTCAGGGTGTATGTGGCTGCTATATCAGCTCAACATGCAAGGGTTGACAATAGCACAGTGGGGAGCCATAGGCTGGTATCCCTCTTTTTAAGGGGAGCACTGAGACTTCGCCCCCGGACATCCCAAGGGCCCCTACATGGGATCTGCCCTTGGTGCTGGATGCCATATGCTCGCCTTGCTTTGAACCCTTGTTACAGGCAGAACCGAGGTGGCTCTCAGCCAAGACTGCTTTCCTTCTTGCCATCACCTCAGCAAAGCGTTTAAGCGAGCTTCAGGCCTTGTCCGTGAACAGCTCGTGTCTGAGGTGGAACTCAGATGGCTCAGGTGTCACCTTATGGCCGAACACAGCGTTCCTCCCTAAGGTGCTGGCACGCTCTCATTTTAATCGGCCTATCCAGCTGGCACGGTTTGACCCCCCATCAGGAGAGGGGGAAGAGAGGTCAAGACTCCTATGTCCGGTGCGGGCCCTGAGAGCTTATGTCCAGACTACCGCGGGCATGCGTCAGTCTGAAGAGCTGTTTCTGCGTTACGGTGGTCCTAGAAGGGGCCGTGCACGCTCAAAACAGCGCTTGTCCCACTGGATCGTGGACGTCATTGCCCAGGCATATAGGGCGAATGACCGTCCCTTGCCACCCAGAGTAAAGTGCCACTCTACCAGGAGTGTCTCCACGTCATGGGCGACCTTGAGAGGTGTGCCCCTGGAGGACATATGTGCTGCGGCCACATGGGCATCTCCGAGCACATTCGCGAGATACTACAGCGTGAATGTTGCCGCCCCTCACCCGCTGGGTGTGGTCCTCCTGCAGAGTCCGCCTAGGCCATCCTTATAGGGTGAGTATTCAGACTTCCTCGTGACTGTTGGTATAGGTCCAGGGTTCCCAAACTTTTTCAGCATGAGACCCAAAATAGAAATGTTGTGGTCCTAAGGGACCCAAGCTCAAAAAATGTCATGATTTTCCATAATATCTACATTTATAAACAAAGAATGCAACACACCATGAATTTAAAATGTAAATGAAAATATTTATTTAATTATAAAAGTGCATCGCAGCAATTAGGTTTCTCACCATAACAATCTTCCCTTTGAGCTTGCCCAGAAAAAATAAGGATCAAAGCAGAAAGACGAAACATGGGAAGTGCAGTCAAGTATATACAGTATAAATACAATTTAAATTATACAATTATCAAAAGTGCAATATTAAGTTTATCACTAGCTCAAAAACGATTTACACACCATTTTAAACTATTTTAAATGAACAAAGAACAAACATGTTGTAAAAAGGAAAGGGGACAAAACACTAACCATAGGAAGTGCAGTATACAGTACATCACAGGTGAAACCACATTTAAATTATCAGAAGTGCAACATTAAGTTTGTCACTAGATCAAAAACTATCTACACACATTTTTTAAACACTTTTAAATGAACAGAGCTGTTGTAAAACACTCTGAGAGACAAAGAAACTCCAACACTTGGCAACTGATTAACTTTTTTTTTTGTGGAGGCTGACTTGATAGGATGCCCTCAGTGCCCCTCTGTTCCCTTTGAATGCCTGAAAATAACAGAGAAGATATTATCATTAACATTGCTGGGTTATTGGGTGATTTTTAATACCAGCCGGCGTATGCTGTATGCCCAATGTGGACCTGGCAACCGCATTTATATTGCATTACATTACATGTTACTTGTTAGACGCTTTTATCCAAAGCGACTACATACTCAATACTGTAGGGAATCCCCACAGATTGATTTTGACAGGGTTGTTGCACAAAAGATCCAAGCGTGCACAGAAGAAATCTGAGAGCAGACATTTCACGAGTGCACAGAAACAGCCTGAGTGCGAGGAGAAGGTTTTAAGCTGGAACACAGGAAACCTGTAAGCGCAGCAATATGTGCAAGCGTACAGTTTGAGCAGAAGCAGAGCAAATCTAAGCGCAAGCAGGCACTATTTGAGTGTGAGGACAGGGTTTGAGGGAAAGAAATACATATTCTGAACGTGAAATCAATAAAGTATGCTCTCAAATTTAAAGACCACGCTCTTGAATAAAGATAGGGAATAACCCCCATATGTATTCCTATGTGCATCACACTGCAGCAGTCACGTCCGTGCGGCTGATACTTTATCTCGCTTTCCTTCTCATACTGCCTGTCACTTTCCCTCTAATCTTCCTGTGGTTATTGTTTCTCTGTTTTTCTCCCGGCCGTTTTAAAAACATTTCAGGCTAGTAAAAGTTGAAACACCGCTTTATGCCGCTGCAGAATGTAGTGGACTCGCGGGAGCGAGTAGAGGACGCGTGAGATCACGCAGCTGGCGGTCCGCTCCGGGGCTCAGTCTGCATTTCATCCAACTCTGCATTAACGAAACAATTTCACAACAGACCCTGACAAACTCACAAACACACAAAACAAATGATTAAAATGCGTGACTTACTTTTCCCTCGTCAAAACACTACTTCTTGAAAGACTCTTCTTTGCAGATGAAAAAATCCTTCGATTTGTCCCGATGCAGAGGATGTTTTGTTTGGAGATGCCGGTCCAATTTATTCATTTTCATCATGTACTATCGGGATTAATCAACAGACAATAAACAGACAGCGCGAAAACTTTCGAGGGGGGCGCGTCAGAGCTGATACAAATACAATCTTTTATTTTATGTTTATTTGTATTTAGAAAATTAAATCATTCAATATACAATGCTATATTGCATAATTTCATTTTCAAAATTAAAAATAAAATACAAAAATTATTTTAAAAATTGTATTTGCAACGCAGCCATCAGCTCTGACTCTGTGTGTGTGTGTAGCAATGCATTTAACTGGGGACCCAATCAAAATGGGTCGCGACGCTGAGTTTGGGAAAGGCTGGTAGGCAGGTCATCCAGTGCTAAAGCACCGCCTCTGGCGGTCAGTAAGGATGAAATAGAACGATAGTTACATATGTAACTACGGTTCTATGAATACTGGATGACCGACAGAGTTCTTGGTCACTCGGAATTTCGTGTTTCTGCGAGAAGATTCCATAGGACTGAACTCTTTGACGGCACCGGAACTTATGCCTTCCGGGGTCATACGAGGTCACACGTGACTTTGTTGATATAAATATTCGACTTTCGCATGCGCGAGACAGAAGATATCCAGTGCTAAAGCACCGCCTCTGGCGGTCATCCAGTATTCATAGAACCGTAGTTACATATGTAACTATCGTTTCCTTTCTATGCTAAGCTAGGCTAAGCATCTCCTAGCTCAATACTCAAGCAATTTCCTTCATGCTAAGGAATAAAGGAACACATTCCTTAGCATGAAGGAAGTTTATGCTAAGGAATGTAGTCTTTAAGACAGTGACCACCAACTGGCGGCCCGCGGGCCACATCCGGCCCGCCAGACATTCTCACCCGGCCCGCACGACGGGGGTGACAGTGCGTTGGCGGAGTGGTTACTGCGTTCGCCCCCCACCCATTTTTTTTTTACAACGTCTCGTGAGTAAGGTGCAGTACTGGAGTCCAACAGAGAGGCAGCAGCTGCGGGACAGTAGACTGCGTACTGCGAAACCTTCCCTTCCTTGAAGAAGAAGTGATCCTTCGTTGTGAAAAGTCTGGTTAATGCGCTCCGCACCACAGCAGTAGCCCCGCTGCAACAGAGTCCAACAGAGAGGCAGGAGCTGCGGGACAGTAGCTTAGAAGCAGGGTTGGGTTGTGGTTGTAACGGAATACATGTAACGGCATTACGTAATCAGAATACAAAAATCAACTAGGCTAACTGTATGCTGGCGTTACATTTGAAAAACGAGTAACCTGATAACAGTTACTTTCGTAAACCTGAAGTGAATACATTTTGGAATACTTATTGGAATTATTGGTGGAAAAGATTCCTCACAAAATGTAATATTCATTACCGGCAGAACTGTGTGCACACTACACAGCGCTGCAATATGTCTGTGAGCAAGAGAGAGATGCAGCGTGTCTGCGAGGCCCCGCCCCCGCACGCAGATGAGAGAGAGATCTCTTTTAAAAAATATTGAAAGTTAGAAACGGAGATGGATAGATAAAATGTGCAAGATAACGTTTATGTAGCATTTCATTTTTTTCGAAATTATGACATTTCATAACGGGATAAAATCAAAGTGAATGGCCTGCTGCTGCTGAATGCATGGGGCAAGTGACTGGAAAAAGTTAAAAAAGTTATTACATCGTTTCAGATAATAAATAATAATGGTAATTCATTATATTTAGGGGCGCCTTTCAAAACACCCAAGGACACCTTACAATTCATAACATATTCCAAGGAAAGGTTTTAACACAGTAAAAAGAATGCAGTCCGGGTGATGTTTTTGATGCGGGGTGCAGATGAGAGAGCTGCCAGAATGACACCAAGATGTTGTGTTTGAGTTCTTGATAAGCTATTAAAACAGTAAAATAAGTGTCTCCTGTGCACCATAACATACCCATCTGTTATGGAAAAATAAAGTATTCTAAAAGTAATCTGAATGTTACTTTTTTAAGACACGTAACTGTAACTGTATTCTGATTACTTTCAGAGCATGTATTCAGTCAACAACTTCAAAATTCTGGGCTATATAAAAATCGCTGGCTCGCAATAGTTTCTATTGGATACATTTTGGCCCTTGGACAACTGTAGTTGGTGATCCCTGCTTTAAGACGTCCTGTCTTAAAGAATGTTTGTATTGTACATAAACTTTAGGCTTCAACAGTATAAACAGAACAGACTAGCTCTTACAGTGTAGTTGTAAAATGCCATTATATAATGTGTTTTTACTGTATTTATTCCTAAAAAGTCTTTTAATTTGTTTTGTAAAGCACTTTGAATGGTCGCGTACTGAAAAGTGCTATATAAATAAACTTGCCTTGCCTTAGAACCAATGTCTACACTGAATATGTTTATTAAGTCTATCATAGGATCCGACTCATTAAAACACTCACCAAAATCAACATGAGATCAGTTTTGGTGAGAAGATTCAAGACTATTACATTTTTGTAATTGTCAAGATTGTTTGAATGTGTGTTGTAGGTGTCTTATGTGTTACTGTATGTTTTATGCAACCTGGATGTAATATTTGAATGAAACCTGCGTATACAAGATGTGTGCATGCCACATGTATGACAAAGCTTTTGTAGAGTTTTCCAAAAGCTGTTTACTTTCACCAAGATCTAATATCTGGTGCAAAGCTTTACTTATCGGTACACAGATGGTATCAGGAATGCCTGAGATTTTGCGGAGACAATTCAGAGACATTTTAGCTAAAAACATTTCGTTATCAGGGTCTCTGTAGAGCCAAGAAAACTAAAGTAATCAAAGAGCAGAGTAACACAATGCCAACAACAATACAAACAGATTATTAGGTTTGGGTCACTGCTGTAATTGGATAGGATGGTGATCAACAAGTTAGGATTTAGAGTATTATGGTGTTTCTATGTCAGTATAGGAGTTATGCTACATAATATGACTACATAGAATCCTTCTTGTCTCCCTGCCTGGTGTTTACATTTGCTTAAAACTTAAATAAAACACAAAAGATACTATAGTGGACAGGAAAGAGAGAGATAACACCAAGTCCTTCCTCCACTTTCTTTCCGAAGCTTTTGCTGAACTTTTATAATTGTTTTCATGACTCTCAGGTTTCTGTTTATTTTATCTCAGCTTCAATGTTAGTGTGCCAAAAGGTAATAAAAGCGTTTTATCTACATACGTATATACATTATGTTTGCTGTAGATTCTGGGTGACCTGTTGGCTCTTCGCCTCAAGTTTTATCACAGACCACAAGACTACATTTACAAATAAAAAACTGGGAAAAATGTACCTCAAATAGCAATGCCTTTTTACTTTAACAATTCAGGGGATATTTACTCCGTCACAATATAGAGTAAAACATTCTTAGCACTTTAATCATTTATGAAATTAGAGGCTCTAAAATATTTACGATAAACATGCAGTATGCATTATTTACCACGGCACATTTCAGTGGGGTTATTGACTGAGATTGCTGACACAACCTAAAAGGCCCATAAGCTTCTCAGAAATCCAGTTGTATCAGAAAATGCTGAGGTTTCTCATCTCTCATTATAGGAGTAAAAATGTGGGTTGTTTCATGTAATGTATCGATGGGTGAAAGGTTGGGATTGATATCTGGGTTTTGATCAGGCATTTATTTTGAATTTCCTTTGTATTTTTTTTATTTCGAACACATTTACCATTTTGCTCTGAAGTATTTTAAAGTGCAGCTCTAATAGAAGAAGAAAAAAGCTCCCAGTGGAGATATCCCACAGAACATTACTTTGATCAGGGGCGCCATCTTGTGGATGTTGTCGGGAGAATTATAGATTTTTCTGTCCCCAATCTTAGCAGTTAAAACAGGGCCTTTTTTGTCCAAATCACAGTTAAAATGTTATCCCTATTAAAGAATGATAAATACAGAGATTACCTTGCTGACCAGAACAAAACCAATATGGACAAACTTTTATTCTTCCATAATTGTATTTATTTGATTAGTCTTTTAGTATGACAAGAAGTGAGGTTGTGGCGTCATAGTGTCAAAGACAAACTAGTTTACTTATTGCAGAAATAAACTACATTTACCTCGTGAATATTGCATATTTTTAGGATGGCAAAACTTAAATGATATTATTAAAACTTAGTTTTAGGTTCAGGTCAGAAAATATATTTTGCCTCCACATTTTTCCAGGGGTTTTGAGAGTGAATGTAGAGTAAACCAAGTGAAGCCAGAAGAAGACATGAATCCACTGCAGAGCTCTGATCACATCATTATTCAGTGCATCCGTAAGCCCTTTAAACACTCTCTGCTTCCCTGTGACCTGGTTTCACAACGATGCCATTATCAAGATCACTCGACCTACTTGCCCATCCTTACTATCCAAACATGTAATCTGACGTCGCCATGGAGACCACCTGTCCTGCAGCATCGGCCAGCAGATGGCACCATAAACAACATGTTCCCATCAAGTGATCCTCACTCGGACTTCTCCAGGGTTCGACTCTGACAGACACAATGACGCAGCTATCTCTGCTTTTGGCTTGGAAACTGTCTGTATATTTAGCACCATGTTTAAAATTAGAGCTCAGCACATGGGGAGTATTATATTAAGGTGGCAGTTAAAATAAATGTCTGCAGAGTCACACAAATTGAACTAAGCACACATACAGTATGTCCATAAATACTAACTGAGTGTGGGTAATGCCAGGGGGACTGATTTAAATAGTGAGAAGTTTTGGATTGGTTGGATATTAAATACTGATTCTTTTTTTTTAACTTTTGCTGACAAGTCATCCTCCGAAGAAATACTGAATTCATTCAATTCGTCACAAAAGTTATTGTTTGTAACATGATTGCAGTGAGGGGGATGTGAAAAACTGAGCTATAATCGCAAATGGATTATGTACAGTATAGCGACTTGAATTTAAACAATCTTCATAATTTAATATATACCCTTTTTCGGGGCTATCGACTACATTGTAAACAATTATTCAGTCTGCAGAATGATAAAGGGCTACTTGCCACAAAACAGACAACATGTGTATTTGAAGCAGAATATATCTAGCTAAAAAAGTGTTTCAGTAACACATAGGGGTGTTTCTAATTACAGTCATCTTTTTCATTAATTAGTAAATACACTTTTCTTATTAGTATTAGTCTTATGAGTATTCTTTTTTCCTCTTCATATTGAATGATTTTGTGATATCTGCACGCTTTCTGCTATTTTGAGGTACAGTGTGTGCACTTGACCCTTAAGCTTGTGTTTGAAAATGTAAGCAAAAAAGAGATGTGTAATATTACCACTTTGTGAAGAGTCGCTGACAACACAGTTTACATTTTGGTCAAGCTCTTTAACCTCCTAAGCATATTGTATTGTGATGTTTATAGGCTTTACTGGTCATGTGAATCGGTGGGTGCTGTGTGTCATGCGTTTCAAAAAGTGATGTGGGCAAATAGTCGGAAAACCTTTAGGTTTCTAACAAATTGTAATTATAGTATTCTTTGTTTTCATTATATATTTGTTAAATCGTTTGAATCACTTGTCTAACTGTTTTTTTTAAGTAGTTTCTAGTGTGAACTGCAATAGAAGTTTTTCCTGATACCAATGACATGATGGATGCCCAGTAAAACTTGCTCTCAACCGAGTCACAAGAAAAACAGGCCTAACTTAGAAATAATACAACAAAAGAAACAACATTTTTGCAGTAGATTCTCCAAGGGTAATTGTTCTACAAATAGATTCCCCCCATTTAAAAACATGCAAAAGTATTTAAAAAAAATGCCAAACATGTATTTAAGCACCTGTAAAAGCTTCTTAGAAAATGAGTCAACATAATGAAAACGTTTTTTAGTAAGCCTGACTCCCACTCCACAATTTACACTGCAGGTGACGTACAAGTATCTCGGACTCAGACTGCAGGTATTTGTGGCTGGCCTGCAGCAAATTCCTTAAATGTCACATTACATGGGTTTCCTAGACTGTGGCCATTCTCTGCTGGCAACGAGCGGCTTAGCTTTCCACAAGCTAATTTATGCTATTTCCACATTTGTTGGGCCTCGAATGGACAAGACACAGTGCAAGAGAGACACAAGAGAGGGAGAGGAGGGTGAGAAAGGGGGGACAAAGACAGTCTGTTTGTAAGCAGGTGCTGCTGCATGCATCTCCCTCTGCACATGTAGCATGTCCTTTGCTCTGTATGATGAGGTTGCTGGTAGGTAACCCCCTATCCTTCAGGCTAAATTAGAGTCAGCCAAAACAGGAAGAGCTAATGCAACATGACAGTTAGCCTGGTCTGCCGAACTGTCTCTGCAGTCTGCACACAGTCCAACCAGCACTGGCAACTAAAACCAACGCATCTCTAAAAGACAAGCGCATAAAGGACAAGAGTCATGCACCTGCAACATGCTCAATCCCTGTTTTATTTGGTCTCAGTTTAAACAACTCATGAAACAAAGACGACCCCTGAAATATATGCAGTCACTGATGCAGTGACTGCTAAACTTAAGCCCCACTGAGCAATACTCAAAACCACTGTACTTGTGACCCAGTTGCAGATCAGACCCATTCCTATTATAATTAACCATGTGTTTTAAAGGGCCAGTGTGTAGGATTTGGCAGCAACTATTATTACTTTCGCAAATTGCAACCAAATGATACTCCTTCGCTCACCCATCCCTTTACATGACGCAATATTGAGCTGCTAGGCAAAATCACGGAAAAGCTGTAGTGTCTTTCAGACCGTCTTTACTATAACGCTATTCCAGGAGCAACACAATTCAGACAGCATCTGGTATACCACGTTTTACAAGCACGTGGGTAACTCCTATAGCCTCAAAGTAACGGAAAATGTGAACGTTTATTTAATCAATTATGTGTATGAAGTCAATGGTGAAGCAGCCCTTTTCCCTATGTACACCAAATACATAATTAACAATATCCCCCTAAAAACCACACATTACTGCTTTAACACTAGAACCGCCAGGGGTCGCTGTATACCTAAAACCGCCAACGGCTCAAATGTACCCGCTATTAGAATGCATTGATTTTCAAGGTAAAATGTTCTTTTGTTTATCATACTAGAAGGTTAACAGTGATTTTTGATCGCACAGTGATGAAACATATACCGATATAATCTGTGGACTCTCAGCTTTCATATGATATCTAGTGTGCAGATAGAAGTGTAAAATATCACTAAAAGCGTCTCTATCTCTCTATAAGGAACCGCAGTAAACAACAGGCGTTGCTATAGCAACACGTCATGTTTATGTTTACGCGCGAGATTAATAGCTCTATGAGGTAAATATTACCCGCTGGCACTGATGGGTAAATGGCAATTTCTTTGGCCATTTTTTCAATCTGACTTCATATTGACAAGTTTTAACAACAGAGGGTGCTACATAACACACTGGAAAAGTCACGGACTGGGAGACTTGAATATTTAATTGAAAAAAAGTTACATACAATCAAGAAACAGCTGCGGGTAAAATGTACCCGTTGGCGGTTCTAGTGTTGAAGAAAAACAAGTTAACTGTATACTAACTCAAAGTAGTTTCAAGATATTGTGATTGCTTAGGGATAAAATAAAATAAAATAAAATGTTTTCTAGGCAGCAGCTGCATTCAGAACACAGTTTAAAGGCCTCTGATATTCTCTCATTTGTATTCTAACACTGATTCTCTCTGCCTGTAATGCGATCTTGTTTTTGCTCATTCTCTGTCTCTTTCTCTCTCCTTGTGCAACCCATGGGGTGTTGTGCAAAGCAGTGCGCTGTATGACAGAGCAACAGTAGATAAGGGCCAGAGAGCAGCAGGTGGGCTGGCAGGGCGCAGCAGGGCTCATCTTTCCCCTCATCTGCAGCACACTAGTCCCGTGCAGTATGACCCTACACTACCTTCATCTAGAGAAGCTGGTCTCTGGTTTTCTCTGACTCTATTTTTTGTCTCCCTCTTTCCTAGATGCAGACAGACCAACGCACATGTCTCAGCAGTGAGGGCTGGGCCTTTGTCCTGTCCAGACAGTTTGTTCTTGTTCTGCTGTGTTTTACAGTACAAGTTACATAAGCAAACAGCCTGTGAGCAGCTGCTTAAAGAATGGATTTCAGGGAGTGTTCTCTTCCACATGCAAGCACATACATTACGGAACATGTTGGCCGAGATACTGAAATACTGTACACACGAAACAAAAGTGAAAACATTTTCAGTCTGTGTCATATCAGCGTGTGCGATAGCGAGGCGTCATTCAAGGATGTTTCCTTGCCCTTGGTGCCTGTCTAGGCTAGACAACTCTGACGAGGGCTCCAGATGGGGACTGGAGGGGAGGTGGGGAAGAAAGACAGGGGTCTGGCATGAGGGAAAAAAGGAAAACAAGAATGTAGGAGAAGACAAGTAAAATGAAAGTACAGGCTATGCAAAGAAAGAAAAGACAAAAGGCACAAGGAAGACAGAGTAGAAGAGAAGAGGATGTACAGAAAAAGAGTGTGTGTGTGTGTGTGTGTGTGTGTGTGTGTGTGTGTGTGTGTGTGTGTGTGTGTGTGTGTGTGTGTGTGTGTGTGTGTGTGTGTGTGTGTGTGTGTGTGTGTGTGTGTGTGTGTGTGTGTGTGTGTGTGTGTGTGTGTGTGTGTGTGTGTGTGTGTGTGTGTGCACGCACATGCAGTACAAGCCTCCCTGGAAAAATACCAGCCCTCTTCCTCACGTCCTTCACAGATCTCTGTATCCCTGCTGCAACCCTTCTCCTCTGCCCCATGTATTTCATTCCTCTCATTCTTCTTCAGGTCGCTTCCTTTAATTTACACTACAGCAATTCAAGTGTGAAAAAGTAGAACAGTCTCAAGATGTCACTGTGCTTAATTTGCAGCTGTTGGTATCTGTAAATGCTACTAGGTATACAAACTGTAGTCAATGTAAATATGCCATATGATGCCCTCTTTGTTTTTCTGTCATGTTTGTATTCATATTGGAACCTACTTGCAGCAGGTCACCATTGAAAAAGAGGTCAATGATCTCAATGGGTTTTCACCTGAATAAATAAAGGTTTTGAATTGAATTGCATTAATTGGCTCTGAATGTGAACTAATGGTGTACTTGGGAATCAAACAGTCTGTACCTGAGACTTATAGAAAGTAACACTAGATTTTCTTTGTCAGGCTAAAGGATACCTCTCCATAAAACCTTTTCAAACTTGATATTCAACCTTAACTTGAATGGTAAAAAATGTAATTCAGATATTTGATTTGAGAAGTACAAAACACTCTTTTCTGTTTACTAACAGAGAATGATGGGCTAACATTTAGGTTTTAAAAGAGATGGTTCTTTACTTTGATTAGTACTGGTTGTTTAAGCTGAATAACTGGCTATTTATGGAAGCAGGAAGCGAGCTCCTGATGAGTCACTGCTACTTCCTAAAGAACTAGCTGCAGGCAAAGTGCAATTCACAGTCTAATTACCTACATACTATACATAAGCAGATGACTGGCAGACAAAATAAATACATAATTTATTGAGAACAGAATATGAATGAATGTCTTTGGATGCAAAGTTATAAAGAACACATTAGTAAAATGTTCCATAAGGATGAGTCATGATCAGTGCCTGGAGTTTTCCAGTGTTATGTTGCCTTGGTATACCCGGATCTGAAAATGTACCTAGGATTTCAGGTTTAGAAATATTTGATGCTTTCAGGCCAGTGCACACAAGCATGATAGATCGGCATCAAAACATTAAGTTGTAGACTCCGTAAAGCTGATAACACATTCAATCAAGAAATGTTATACACAACTGATAAATGTGTTGATGCAAGCATGTGGCCATTTCCTAGAAGTAGTACTTACCATTATAAAGCCAACATCAAACTTGCAACATTTTCAGTACAAAAAAAATGAGTTTTTTGGCCAGCACTCAAGCAATGACGAGGTAGAAAGCCTCGTCTTGCTTGTTTTATTTGCACTCACAGCTCAGAATAATCAAGGTTGTAGGAAAGATATTTCTCAGCACAGAGACTACTCACTCAACTGCTGAGGGTAAACTGATTAGTCAGGAATATTCACAAGATTCAGAGGTGCTTGTGTGGAGTAAGTTTTAGTGAAAAAACACTTAAATGGGACACCTGTGGTTCCTTAATCAGCTTACAGTAATGCGAAGTCAGACAGGTTAATGTAGCAGGAAACCCAATGAGGGTTCACCTCACCCCAGCTCAGTAAAAACTGTCTGATTGCATGCTGTAAGAACATCACAGAACTTTGCAGACACAATGCGGTGTGCAACCTGCTGCATCTATTGTTTGTCTATATGTGATATTCTTTCTCTCCTGAAGGTTATGTTGTGTGTAAACACCGGTTTGACAGCTTAGCACCAAAACCTTTAACCAAAAAAAGACCTCTGTCAGAAACAGGTTTTTCTATTCTTACAGATTTAGATTTCAATTTTGTGAATGCAGCCGAAATGAATATCAACCCTTCATGAAGCTGTTGATAAATCAGCAAACAAGTTTACCCATAAATGTCTATTACTCACATTCATATAATGACAGAGTTTCTAATTTTAATCTCTAAATTCCCATTTCTGGGTCCCAAAGTAATGTGTTGCTGCAACACTGACTGATGGCAGTTAGAGGAAAAACTGAAAATTCCAGGCAAAGCATCAAGCCATCACACTGTATCTGTCTGTTACACCATACAAAGTCAACCATTTTCCAACACCACTTCTGTCATGTCATCTGTCCAAGTAAAAGCTACTGCTCTGCTACAAGCTATTCCCTGTGTGTGTCATCCGCTCTGTCTGGATGTATGTCTGGGCATGTCGCAGAAGGCCTGACCCACCCAAGTCTGGATCTGACTGACTACATGAATGCTTTCCTGCTGGGTGTGAAGGGGTAGAGAGGGGTTTGGGCTAATTGAGCGAGAAGGTGGGAAGAGGGGAGAGAGAGGGGGGGGAAGGGAGGTAGGGAAGAGGAATGGGGGGGGCATGGTTCTCAGGAGGAAGGGAAAATGTAGGTCAACACAATCAAAGCCCTGTCACATGTTCCAGTCAGCTGGAATCTGGCCTCCAGTCCAAACCGAGTTATGTAAGAGGTTATTGATCAGTGAGAGTGACATTAGGGTGGAGGCTTCTTGCTGGTGTCACATGGTGTCACAGCTTGGAAAGCTGACATGTCAGAGTATCCCCGGAGGTGCTTACTAACTGGCCTGAGCAAATCAAATTAATATGACAATTTAGGGGGAAATAGTACAGCTAGCCAATATTAATATTTAATCTTTCAAGTGTGAAAAAGCAAGCCCTTGCATTCTTGATACTGAGAAAGAGAATGTGCCGGTGAGTGTCCTGTCAGCTCTAATAGCGACCACTTGTCACTAACACGTCTTCCCTATCGCAGTGATGTCATCAGTTTCAACGGCCACAGTTCAGCCAGCCTGTCTCCATCTATTAGCTTCAGCAGTCACATCTACTACTTTTCTCTTTTTTGTTAAGAGAGAGGTGCATTACAGAGCAATGAGGGTGCATGGATCAGATGGTCTGAGGATAATATCTTCCTATTCCACCAGCAGGACTTATCATATCAGTAGGTAGGCCTTGGCCCTGCATGTGCCAACCAAGTTAAACCTTATGGAAATGCTGTTCCCAGGCATTAGTGCACTTTGCTGTGGCCACCTCGTCCTTACATGCAAAAGGGATCAGATTTTTCGGTCTGCTTTGAAGAGTAGAGGGTAACAAGTAGAATGATATAACAGGCCAAAGTTACCCTTTAAACTGAAAAAACTGCTACACTGGCTGTACAGAGGTGCCAGCTGTGACTATGCATAATATATTCTGGTTAATCTGGGTAACAGTTATATGAACAAGCCTACTATACAAAATGGCTGGATGGGGATCACATGACTCAATAAGGAACCACCATTTTCTTGTTCGATCTGTGAAGACAGTGGGTGTTTCTCAATGTCAAGGAAGGATGCTCCAGAGCCACTATTTCAAAGATGCTACGTCATCGAGTCCCGCCGAAGGACTGTTCCAATGTCCAGACTCCTTGGAATTCTACCGAGCCCGGCGTCCTTCGTAGCGAGAAATTTCGAGGCTGCACATGTGTATCCTCCGCGGTCTTAAAATCCCCACAATCCTTTGCGCACGGACTCATTTCCCAAATCTTTTTCGGAAATCGTGCTCCATTTAAGGCGGTGCCTCGTATATATGACGCACACCTGCACACCTGCTAGCCTGTTCCATCATTCTTCGTTTTCCGAGGCTAGGAAGGATTCTTGCCTCGCTTCTGAAGGAAGTGACTCGGAAGACATGTCCTACCAAGGAAGCGTCCTCGACATTGAGAAACACTCAGAGGATGACTTCTTAAAGGGGTCAGGGTTCATGTGAGAGCAGTTCCTGGAACAAACAAACTCAATGTGGAGAGGTGAAGGAGACTGAGGGTTACAGTTCAGTGACTGCAGAAGAGTACAACGAGCACAGAAAGGAGAGCATGAGGAGTATTGCACTTTGGACCAATGTGTAATCTACTGGGAAAGGAATTATTACTTTATCTGTTGTCATGACTAGTATGGAAACAGTATGTACATTCACGTTGTAGCATGAATAGAAAATAAATCATGTCTGATCTTCAGCTCACCTTTGCCCTAAATTCTCTCTCGTGTCTTTGCATTTGCATAGTGTAACTGACAAATATGGTAAGGAATGTACTGAGCCCTTGAAGAGTATTTTCCACAGGGTTAAAACAATATATGGCTTGCCTTGGTTGAGCTCCACTTGGATTTCAGCATATCTTTCATTTGAATTGTCAGGATGAATGAGAAAATTAACATTCAAAAAGGTCACTGGGTCCGTAACGCTGGCATTTACATGAAATAATTTTGTTTTGCATACGCTATCAGGACAGCGGGATTGTGTAACAATAATAAAAGCAATGTGGAGAAATTAGACACTACTTGCTATGCGTCTCATTGCTAAGAACACATGTTTTTATTTAATCCTCCAAAATACAGTGAACAATCTTATTTCCCAAAGTGTCTGTTCTTCTACTGACACAAAATTGTGAATGCCCCTTTCACACCAACGCGGTTCCCGTTCTAGCTCCGTGCTAGAGTTTTTCTGGTTCAGAACCGTTTTTTCTTTTCAGCCCCCGTTTTGTTCACACCGCCCAGAGCCCGTCTGGTGCTGCCGCTGCTGCGTCATGACGTCACTGTTTACGTCGCTGCTTTTCTCCCCAACGGTGTTACGGCGCTCACTGAGTGCCGTGGTTCATTGTTTATGAATGTGTTTTGGCGGCATTTACCGACCGCTGTAAGTATTCACTGTCTGACTGTCACATAAGCAGCTGATACATATCCCCAATTGAATGTGTTTCAGTATGAATTGACGCTGTTTGGCATCATAACGCTGTTATGAAAGTTTCTCTGGTATACAATTGGTGATGTTAGCATAGCAACCGAAGCTAAATGGACTATCTTGACAACTTGTTGCTATCCTATTGTGGCATAAGCCGTTTTCTAAAGGCACATTTTACCGGCGTATTTTTCATTACGATTCTACTTGTGATAGTCGGACATGACAACCTTTGCAGCCCATGCATTGATTCCATCCGATAGCTGCAAATCAACATTTCTGCCTGCTCTCCACAATGATCAATGACAGCGAACGGATGGTCAAAGTAAGGTACAAATAAACAGAATCACACCAAGCCTGGTTAGTGTTGCCTGACTTTATAAAGTGTGTTTTTTTCTCAGTGTGTGGTTGCCTTCTAGTCACTTTCCTCAGCGCTACTGTTTGTCACAACTTTTATTTGCCATACTCACCTTTAACTGTTAGCTCAGGTTAATCTCGCCCCCCTCCGACGTAAGCGTGACTTATGCCGTTTTTGCTTCTAGGCAGACCATTTTTTGGTGCTTGAAACGAACCGGATTCTAGCACTTAGAGCCGGCTCCGCCGCGGTGTGAACAGGAAAAAACGGTGCTTTTCAGGCTCTAGCTCCGAACCGGCCCTGGAAACGCGTTGGTGTGGAAGCCCCATAAGAGGCCGCTTCTCCTCTTGCAGTGGTAGCTGGGATGCTGGAGATCGCTGCAGTTGCTGAATTACTGCTAGCCATACTATATATATTTAGCCCGTGTCTTGTCACAGAGGTGTGCTATGCTGACTGTTGCAGGCCTGACCAGAACAATACTCAAGAGTATACGTGCCCTGTGGCCTAATGGAAGTTTCCACTGCTGCTCACAGACTGCTCAGTGTTACAGTTTAGAGAGGAAGAATGAACAGTGCCTGACCAGATCATAATGTGGGTCATTCAATCTATAACAGAGCTGAAAGGGCTCAATCATTATCAACTGCAAATCTGTGCACCAGTGTCAGGATGACTCAGCCAGAGATATTGGAGGAAACAGGTTAGAGGAAGGGAAGAATATGATTGATTCTGATTGAATTAAATGAAAACCGTTTTTAGAGTGATATTCTCTTGAGAGCGACTTAAAATACAAATCAGGTCAAAACTAAATTAACACATTTCAGGACATAGAGGCCATTTATTATTCCTGCATAGATCTCAAATAGATGAAGAATAAGATCCTGATCTGATGCAAAGGTTGTGCTGGATTACTCTAAAACAAGTATAGGCCTACAGTATATTCCAATGACAGTAAAAAAAAAAAGAGATGGGTGTATCACTGTAATCCAAACACTATTTACCGATAACTCTGCAGAACAACCTGGGACACATACTTTTGTGATCTGCACAAGAGGGAGGGAGTAAACACTTGGCCTGATTTTGAAAGTGCATTTTTCAGCTTCCTTCGAAAGGGCTGCAAGTCATAACGCTGGCCCTTTAAATCGCTGCAAAGTGTCATCTCACACGCACTCAACTTTGCTGAGTCATTGGGTTCAGACTGATTTTGTAACCTCCACCCAGCAGGGCTCCTCATTGGCTTCGGTCTCCACACAGCACTCCACGTGGTTGGCTACCAGCACTACTAATCAGTTTCCTTTCGCTAGAGGTATTTCTTAAAGTGATAGGTGTGCTACCCTAACCCTGTGACTAATGTCCAACTGACATTCAGAGAGGACCACATCCGAAAAGCCCATGCTAGTTCAGTTTGAAAAAGAGAGGAGCTGTGAGGAAGACAGCTCTCAAGAGAAAAACAGGATGGGTTGTAGAGTGGTGGCAGGTGAATGCCTGAGATGGCAAAAATCAGAGCAGCACTGGAGTAAAGATCCAGCAAAACAATAGGTGTAATGTATGTGACACATCCAAAAAAAGGCTATCAAGGAGTTCATGTGATGTAAGAAATAAAACCTTTAAGACAGTGAAGAAACCTCAAAACTAAATATCCAACCTTGTTCAGAATTGCAGTGTAACTGTGAGCAATAATTAATCGAAAAGTCTTGATAGTTTTATTCTAAGTAAGTAAAGAGTGTCATAATCACTTTAACTTCTTATTGTCAAACTCTCATTATTATAACCAGAACCGTATGTCTTATTTTCAGTACATTAAGGTGGCTACGAAAAGTTAGCAGAAACTAATAAAACACTAACTTTTATAATTGGCATCAGCTACAACAGAGGCCTGTGAGCAGTGAGGAAACCGATCAACGCACATGCAGCAGAGTCTGGTTCTGGAACTAACTGTACACAGCAACATTTATATATATTAAATATTACAAATAGAGGTATGTTGGTGTGCATATTTTCTGTTGCTGTCCCTTTTTGTATAAGATAAAAAGTAGTTCCCACTGTTGGCAACCAAAGGCCAAGAATAAGTAGCATAGTTATGAAAATGTTTGCCGATGTAGACCTGGCAACCGTTAACCTTAAGCCCCTGAACATTACACATATAGATGTAAATATTTAGCCTTGTGGCGATGTCGGTCTGTCAGACAGTCTGCTAATCCATCACTTCCAGACAGAAATATCTTAACAACCATTAGATATATTTCTATAATAGTGTGTACAGACACATGACTTTTCATCTAGAATCGTCAGGTCAAAGTATGTTGGTTACATATTACATCATAAGTTTACTTAGCTCCTTAATTGACAGAAACAAAACATTTCCTAAAACCTCCTTGTGATTATGCTGCATTTTCAAGGGCCAGAACACCTAAATCCTGAATGGCAAGGATGGTTTTGGTAATATCCTCTGCAGTCTGTCAGTTATGAACCCCCTGACTTATGGCTTGAGGCTTTCAATTTCAGCTTTGAGAGTTGGTCTCGCTCACTCGGAGCAGAAAGCCCCCCACCTGGTGTAGTGTGTGACTATGCAGTGTGATCTCTCTGTTTGGCTTTGGAGAGCCATAACCTGGCTTGAATAGTTTTAATATTGCACCTTGACTGGCAAATGTGGCAAGTGTCTCTTGGAATCTGTTTAAATGAGGGATTTATGTATTCATTATGCAAGATCACAAAGTGAAGAAAGGTTAGAAAGGAAGACAGAAACGAGCAGCATGAACTGAATTCAGACATATGCATGGAAAATGTGTAGCTCTAACTAACGGCTGCTCTTCAAATCACTGCTTTGTTTTTTTTATGTGGTTACGAGAGATACAGGAAGTGGCGGAATGATGTTTCCACTGATAACCTTAAACACGTCAGATCTGAGGCAGAAGCGTAAAGGCTGGCTTTGTCTGTGATGCATGATAAGTATTTTCTACAGGGGAGGAATGCTACTCTCTTCATTCAAGCTTAAAATGCCGATTAATTCAGGCTTTATTTGTGAAATAAGTGGTACATGCACTCTGTAAACCAACTACTGTTGTAATGATGATGATAACACAAACGAGTGTTTTTGGCAATGTTTCTTGGGATTACTGTTTCCATTATTATAGATAATCTTTTAGTGCAAATAAAAAGTTTGTCAGTTCTGCTTGGGTGATTTGAGTTTAGGGAAGTTGAGCCACATCTTGTTTGGAGAAAATGGGTCATGTGAACATACATTTTTGAATGAAGTCAACCAGATAGTTGCTAATTTTAAGATAAAAAAGTGTATACACAAGCCTGCTTGTAAATATTTGATTCAATATATTAAACACACTTTTAATCTTGGAAACCAAAATCTATCACTGTACAATTGTAACTTAATGTTTAATTGAAGCCACATTTATCAAAAGCAACCACTAAATATGTAGCAGATGTGATGCAACTCAGAGGTTGCGGATTACAAAGCAAAGTAATCTAGTCTTTAATTAAGTTTTTACTCATGTTGCAGTTAAAATTATATATAATTAAAATCTAATTTTGTGCACCACGCACTTTTGATTTGTCAACAAATTCTCCTAAAGTCATACTGTGAAAGGTGAAACAGCACGGTCAAAGAAAAGAAAACTAAAACACCTTATCGGATTACTACAACCAGGTTGTATGTAGTTAGTATGTGTTTGAGGACAATTATGGCAACTTTATCAACTTGTCTTTACACTTTTAATTCAAATGCAATCCATTACAACAACAATGCAAGCTAAGGTCTGTAATAATACCACAGAGTACTTAGATGATAAATTATAAGCAAGTTCAGAAAAGACAGCAATCTGTTTGGCAAGTGGTATATTAGGTAAAGTTGAATACCATCAAAATCATTTACTTTCACAATTACTTACTAAAATTATCAGAAAAATGTCAGACTTAAATGTAACTGTTTATCAGATTCAACATGTTGTTCATCCTGCCTTAAAATCCAACCAATCATAGTCATTACTGGTTTGGTTCACTGTAACCATTCTCTCTATGATTGCTCAAATGATTCATCATTTGAGGCCAGAGAGAAATCTAGAGGCTTGTGATTTTCAAATTAATTGTTTACAGGAATATAATCTGATTATTTCAAGTGGTGCACAACAAACTGTCCTATATGTAGGGATTATAAATCATACCCATCCAACTAAAGTTTTAAGATGTCTCTTCTCTATCCCTCAATAGGATATATTTTAGCAGCATTGCTTGATCATAATCTTGTTTTGAGACATGCACTTTGCAAAGGGTTTATTACTCTGAGGATGTCAATCTTCTATTTCTAAAGTTAATACAAATACCAGTCCAACAAAAAGTTCTCTAGTAAAGAAATATCAAAGATGCCCCTATTATGTGGAGATAAACTGTCCCCACAAGTATCCAGCCTGCATTCAAGGATGTAAGTAAATCATCAATGAGTGAAGATCACGTCTGACTCTGAGAAGTAATGATTGCCAAAATATTACTTAGATTTCAATCTATTTACTTTTCTAAAAAGGGCTCAGCCGATAATCCCATATCAGCGCACACAACTGCTCATCAACTGTGATGTAACTAGTATTTGAACATGAGGGTCATCCTTATCAGACAAATCTAGCCAATGTGTTTTTATTGAAGACTACAGGAACTGTTTTATTAGTTCCCCAGCAAAGACGTGTGTGAGAATGCATCATCCCTGAGACATGAAAGGAATGGTACACCAGAGGGTTAAAAGTCAGCAGACACAGAGAAAAAGGGAGGGGGGGAGGGTACCATCACAGCCACCTCACGTTATGTGTTAGAGCCATGTAAGAGGGAAAGGATTGGTTTCTTGAACGATGTGTTCCTGTGGCGCATTCCTGCCCAGCTTTGTGAATGCATCAACATAAATTGAGGCAAGGAATAAAAGCTGTGTCACTGTGCTGAGGCAGCGTTGTGTTACTGCCTGTTTAATATATGTTACAACAAAAGGGATGACAGGTTGTTGCCTTTGATCTGCGTAACTTCTCTGCTCTGTTCCTCAGCCAAAAGATTAGCTGACAAGGCGGTGTATACTGCATGGTTTTGATTCTATCCTGACATGAACGTTACAGCTTGTTTGTGAGCATATGCATGCTCATTAAACTAAAAATGCATGCAATATCTGTGTGTTAATGCTGTGTATGGACAGGCATGTAGAACCATCTAATGATCCCCACTCTAATAAACCATGCTAATATGCAACAATGTGTGCACAACATGCACACAGATATCCAGTGCATTAAAAAAGCATGAGAAAATTCACTCAAGATTTGGTTCTTCTCATGCATGCACTGCAGTGGCTTGAGAAGACTTCAGGTATCTTTAATTATGCAGCACTGGGCCCTGCTTCTCACTATCAAAGACTCTATCTAGTCCTTACTGTCTCATGTCTTCATGTCACACTCAGTCCCCACATTATGTTGCTATCTGCAGACATGGCTAATGTTTTTAACAAATAAGTACATTAAGTGCATTTTCATTTCACATTGAATCCTCAAGAGAGAGAGATCCCTCCACAGCTGCCACACACGTGTGGTTTGCAGGGGAAATGTAGCACATTCCAGTCTCTTTTCCAAATGTGGAATTGTAGTGACTTCAACAAGCAAGCCTCCAATTGAGGTTTCCATCCTGGAGAAGTGTAATCACTTATTTGGTAGTATAACCCGATTCTTTCCCAACTCAAAACCACAGGAATGCTGTGTTTGCTTAAAAAAAGATACAGAAACTGCTGTGATGGGAAATGTAGTGAAGAGGTGGGTGGGAGAGGAATTCCTCCCTGTTGTGTCTCTCTGGTGTAGGGAATCATTAAATAACAAATAAGCCATCTATACAACAGCAAAGGTGTCAATATTTTATGACCAAGAAGTCAAATTGGAAATGCCGGTAATGTGCTAAAAAGAATATTTAAACTTACAATAATAATACACTGTAAGAGTTTACTTTTAGAGGGCACATTTTCAAGAAGGGAGAGCTTTCCATAGTTATACAAATAAAGGACTATGACATAACATAAGCAGCTACTATAATTCAGCATAAAAAGCAGCTATGAGGTGGAGCTTTGGTTTAAAGATGAGATTTACAAGCAGAAGTTTTGGGGCTGTACAAATAAAATTGACTTTGATAGAATAGACAGCGTTTGACATTTGTGTGATCCACAAGCTGAAAATAATTGCAGCCTAATTATCTAATAACTTTCGTAAGAAGTCTTGACTAGTGGAATTATTATATAATTATAGTAAAAATATGTTGTTACTTCAGCTATGTATAATTAATCAGGTCAAAGGAATTCAATTTTATATGTAGCCTGTTGGTGTAGAAAAGTTCCTAACACTTCACACATGATTCTTCCCAACACCTAATAGGTCAGATGATAAAACGCCTCCCATGGGCGGATGTAATCCTATTGGTCACTGTTTCTTGCGCCCGCCTTAATTCTCACCGAGATTTGCACTCTCATTGGTCGATGCACCTGATCGTCATCGTGCGTTCACGGTGGGCGTCGGCAGTGGCTTTTCCGGTCCAAGTCTGATTGGTGGGTTGTGGGTGTCGACGTCACAGCCCTGCCAGCTGATCGGAGTGAGAAGCCGGTTTGAAGAGAGGAGTTGGACGGGAGAGAGACCGGGGAGGGAGCCCCGAGGAGCAGCGAGCAGCACAGGGTGGGACCGGTCAACCGGATACTCAGATTGGACCGTTTTTATATTCTCTTTTTTATAGGTTTAAACGATAACACCGGAGTGAACGAGACGCACAAAGCGACCATCTGGTTAGGGAGAACTTAAAGGCTTCGAATCTCGTCGAAACCTCTGGAACTGTCAGAAAAAATTGATTGAGAGTTAAGGTGTGGCTGAGGGTTTCTTTAAGGCTTCTGCACGGCAAATTGGTACAAAACCGTCTGTTTCTACTCGAGTGTTCAGTGAGGGCTGAGGCTGTTTTTATATCCCAATGGCTTTATAGATTATATTCAGTCATTTACATCTAGGACGATATTACATAAACGTATTGCTATCCTGACGTGCGCACCTTTTGCTATAAATCCATCGCAGTTGAATAATTGGACTATTACGCAGTAAATAAGTAAGTCAAGAGTTACTGCTTGGCCGGTCGTTTTGGTTTCATAAGTTAAATGCAACGGACGTGGCAACTTTACAGTAGCCGGTCCTGCAGAATGCCACAGGCAAACTGGGCGTGGGGGAAACGGTCCGAGGAGAGCGTAATAACCATCAAATCTCATACAAGCACGGCACAAATTGCGCATATTTGACATAGTGTAGGCGTACTGACAAGTGGAGCGGAGGGCTTTACCTGAACCAAAGTAAGTGCGACTGTCAAATTCATTTTTGCAAACTTTTTAGCGGAGGTGACATTTGAAGGCCACAGAAGAGGGCGTGCGACGGTGTCATCTCAAAGCCATTTGAATATGTTGTGTTAATATTCCAATAATATGTATTGTCAGTCTAAACAAATGATTTTGAAGGTATCGTGTCGATCAGTCGTGGCCTATCTGTTTTTCTATGATACAGTGTATATTACTATACTGGGATGGGGCGGGTGTGTCTTTCCCGAGGAAAACGTTTAGGCGTTTAATAAATCTAACCCCAGCTGAAAAAAGAGTTGGGTCTATATTAGCCTACAGTAGTCTGCTCGACTTTACAAAGAACATCGAGCCGTCGTTCCTAACTCGTTTATACCACAATAACTCAATCATAATTGGGTGCACATGCAGACTTACCCTGTATAGTCTAATTAAGATAAGCTTTAAGTCGAGTAGATAGGGTGAATTCCTCAAGGCCCCACCCTTTGTAGCGCAGCATGGATGTGGAGAGTTGCCCCCCCCCCCCACCCCACCTCCTCCTCTCTCCCTCCGCGTCATTCATTTCCCCTTTCAATATTGTCTTATGCTGTTTTTCCCCTCAGTGTCTCCAGGTGCCCACAGTAGATCTTCTGGTCTTTAAACCAACTTTAGATCACCGCATCAGGATCTACCTTCAGGAATCAACAGAGGTGTGAATTGACGTAGGTAAGGCGTGGTTGTATTTGAGTCAACATGTGGAATGATTACATCTCTATTGTAAGCAAAAAAGGTAGGCACATTTTGGTCTACGTTGAGAAGTGCGTGGCATGTTGTATATGTAATAGTTTTCTTTATTTAGGCTGTTATGTTTCATTGCTCATCTTTTTTTTTTTACTGGTGAAGTGATTACTGTGCTGTGCTCATCGACCTGTTGCAAGTTTAGGCAGACCATTTCCTATGTCCTCCTTTTGTATGTATGCTAGTGACACAGGTTATGTAATCTTATAGGTAGCATTCAAGGCCCTCAATGTTTATGTAATCTTGGGTTAAAGATGTCAACATTAGGAAGGCAATGGGTTAAAAATATAACAACTTATCAAAGCTCAGGTTCCAAAGCTCAGAAAATGGCGTTGAGTCTGGGTGTGATTCATCTGCTGAGCTGAAACTCCCTGTCCTCTCATTCTGTTTAGCAATCAGTGGCTTTTTCCACTTGCGTTCCTTCTACGTCAGCTTAGACCTTTTCATCTTTTATCTTTGGCATAAAGGCTCCTAATGGATAACTTGACCCTGTGCGAATCACAGCCATTTCTGTTGGCAGATGACTTTCTTCTCCACAGATTGTAGTTGTGAAGATTTAATAAGTCCCCACTGCTGCTCCTTTTCCGAGGGCCTGCCCAGCATTGACAAGTGTACCTTGTTAAATTGCCAACAATGTCCTTTCCTCCTCCAATTCTGCACAATTAATTAAAGAAAGTATATTTTCAGGCAAGAGATGCTCTTGAAATCCTTATTGTTGCACAGGACTCATTTTGGCTTCCCCCACTAACTCCCTTTCCTCAAGAGCACCCGGCCAGCTGTAATTATCCCCCTCTTTTGGGTATGAATAGTGAATTATACATGCTACTGCAGGCCGGTCAGAGTCTGGGCCACTGGACACATCTGGATTATTAGGATGTCTCTATTTGAGTGCCCAGGCCCTGCAAATTCTTTATTGAATCAACATTGGTTATAATAATGTCGAAACTGCAGCGCACGCAAATGCAGGAAGTGCCGTGTTGGGATTGGTTTCACATATAGGAATGTGTTAATGTATCTACAATGCCTCATTGACTGTAGTCACAATGACACATTATGATGGATAAAAGACAAAAAGGATGTGAACATTTCAGTCCAAGAAAATTGTCATTGTCACGTCCAGTATAAAGGAACTGAATCTGCAGCCTAGCTGCCTGCATTCCTGCAAACAGGGGTAACTACTGTTGATCTGTGAAGAATTTAAAGATTTTATAAAAGTCAGCTGCCGTTTGTCGACACCCCAATTCACTACAAAGCCATTCTCCTGATATAAATGTAAAGTATAGTGTACCAATCTTTACAGTTAAGAAGTAACTCCCCCTTAAGCACTTATCCACCCTCTCCTTCTCCCCTTTGCCATCTTGTGTGAGTGTTTGCTTTGTCTGAGCTAGATTGTTTAGCCACATTGAATTGACCTATGTCTGCTAAAATGTGTGTGTGTGTGGGGTAAGCCGGCATAGTCATTATCTCTGCACGGCTAGATGTGATTAATACAGGCGTCCAGTAGTGACGTCTATTGCGCCACTCCCCAGAAACACACAGAAAGGACATGTAAGAGGGGCAAGATTGGGATCTGGCGTTTGTGCCAGCAATGTGTGTCCCTGTACCCTATAATCTAAAGAGTTAAATGTCAAATCATGTGGCAGTCATTTTATTTGAAATGCATGTATCTTTGTGTGTGTTTGTCATCTTTTATGCGAATATTTGGATATGTTAAAGTGGGCAAATCGGGAATGGTTTATTCTCACTAACAGGCCTTTTTAGTTAATTTCCAAAATACCCACAGAAAGATCTGGAATCCATTTACCCCGTCAGAGTCTCTAACATTGATCAGAGCCATAAAGTGTGTTATTTGATGAGTCACTCCTCTGCTAATTTAAGCTTATGAATGAGAATGAATCCGAGCAGTACTGAGCATTTAATGCTATTGATGGCCGATCAAAGAGGGGAGGATCTGCGGTGGAAATGCGGTAGCTGCAGTGAGGTTGCACATTTTTATGGCCACACCCAGACAGCATAGAGAGCGATAACCTTGTCTAGCCTAGGCTAATTTTACGGGCTTACATTTAGCATAGCATTGATTGTAAATGTTGCTTTTAATGTCCATGGTTAGGTTGAAAGAGGTTAGCGACTATAGAAATGGTAGGATGGTTAAAGGGTGTGTGTCTGCGTCTGTTTAAGACAGGCAATGCTCCTTGGCAGGTGTTGGCCTGCTGTACGAAGGTGTGTGTATGGTATCATCTGATGGAGAGACAGATGTACTTTGTGTCTGTGCTTTCATGTGCACACATGCACAGGACCAGTATGTGTGGGTGTATGCACGATGGAAAGGCCTAAGATGTAGTGGTTGGTGATGCAGCGCTAACAGTATTCCAACTGTGTCCCAGATTAAATTGTAACTGCCTCATATGGAGAGATATTGCCACTACTCCTCAGAAGGGCTGTTTGAGGTATACCAGGCCAGCGCCATACGCATATGTAAAACACATGTTGCAGTTTGCGTGCCTGCCCACTGGAAAAGTTATCTTCTGCAATAAAAATGTAAAACTTCACACAGAGCCAGAGGTAGAGCCTGAGGGAGCAGACATACAGAGCACAGTCGCCTGAGTGTAAGGACAAAGAGCTAAATGAAACGTTGTTTTAGGCTCAGCATGGACCTTAAGTTCTGAGATTCAGTCAAGTCTCATACATGCACAGGCTGAACTAACTAAAGCTGTGTGAAGATTTTTTTAAAATTCTGAAGCATTGCTGTGGGACGCTCAGTTTTGGGCTGGTCCCTGCAGGGCCGGTGGTGAGGAGCGGTGGGCCTCTCGGCAGACCGGCTGGAATGTGGACCATATGTAGCAGGCATCCCAGGAATGTAACTCGGCCTTGCTGAACTGACCAACCTAAAGACACAGAGAGCTGAGCCGGTTGAGGAGGAGAGAAAGGGATCTTGTGAAGGGAGAGCAAGGAAGAAATATAAAAGGATAAAATACGTAGATCAAAGATGGGAAAATGAAAATGAAAGTCCGGGAGGCTGTTAAAGAGAGAAGTATGAAGCACATGGAGATGAATGGAAGAAAGATGGAAGGAAGAATAATGGGTGATAGTGATAGGCAATGGACGGGTGAAAAAGGACACTTTGGTACATTCCTTTTGTAGTAACTTCAGCAGGATACTGCAACAGGTCTTTTTGTGAATATAAGATAGCACCTATAGTTTGGACTACACATCAGCATATTATCCAAGTATACTCGGTATATGAGTATACTAATAATTTGGAAGGTATCGTGTCGATCAGTCGTGGCCTATCTGTTTTTCTATGATACAGTGTATATTACTATACTGGGATGGGGCGGGTGTGTCTTTCCCGAGGAAAACGTTTAGTCGTTTAATAAATCTAAACCCAGCTGAAAAAAGAGTTGGGTCTATATTAGCCTACAGTAGTCTGCTGGACTTTACAAAGAACATTGAGCCGTCGTTCCTAACTCGTTTATACCACAATAACTCAATCATAATTGGGTGCACAGACAGACTGACCCTGTATAGTCTAATTAAGATAAGCTTTAAGTCGAGTAGATAGGGTGAATTCCTCAAGGCCCCACCCTTTGTAGCGCAACATGAATGCGTGTTTACTCATGGAGCACCGTCTCTTTCCATGACGTCTACTGATAAAAATGAACATGAGAAAAATGTATATGCAACAATTCTGATAATCAATTATTTGTCAGGGTTAGTTCTTAACCCTCAAGTTATTTAATAAAGAATAATTGGCCAGAGAACTAAGGAACTTAAAAATGCAATGCATGAAAATATCAGGACATGAGTGTCTTAAAATAAAGAGCATTTATATTTAAAATGGCGGATTTTACTGTGGCTATGCGTCAGTATTTCCTCAGTCCTCTAGTCGTGTGTTTATCTACTCTCTTTATTCAATGAGTAAATCTGTTGGATTCTTATGTCATGTTGCATCTAACGTATTCAGTTCAAACCTGTACAATGTAATTGAGGATATTTAATAGGGCGTGGCCTCTGGATGAGATGTGGATCAGTATTATGTGTCAGACCTCGGTGTTCTTCCAGCTCAGTAACTCGGGGTGAATGTCTGTCTCGTCTCTGTTAGCTTAGCACACTGTACTCTCAGGCCATCTGGGTACAGCTCGGGCCAGAACGGCAGGATACACACTCACTCACAGATACACACACTTACAAAAGCATTTCATTTTAGGTCTAACATACCCCCGCCATGTCCCTTACACACACATACTGTTCATTGGACTGTGATAAGCCTGTGGTTGACTTACAGTTGACCTTTGCTAGCCACAGTTTTATTTGACCAAGCAAACTATCATTTCATCTTGTCTCAGTGCAATAGATGAGATGTTCTTGATCATCCTCTATCCAATTAGAAACCAGGAACCAATAAAGCAAATAGAAGTGAGTACAGTTTGAAGTCAGGGGGCGTAGTGTGAAGCGTAAGTCTACTGTACGTCTACGTAAGTCTATGTAAGGACTTGCAGGTCTCCCTTGAAAAAGAGATCTATGATCTCAATGGGACCAATCTGGTTAAATAAAGGTTTGAAATTAAATGAAATGAAGGAGAAGGCCGAGTAGGTGTGTGTTTGGGTAAAATATGTTTGGGTAAAATCAAAAGGGTGGGTGGTAAATAATACCGGTAACTGCCTCTAAATGACCATTCAACTTGACAGAAAGGCAAGTAGTCAACCAGTGGTTTGCTTTAAAACTATATGATCTTTCGTAAACAAAATGAAATTGGTCGGCAAGGAGATGATAGTGTGCTTTAGCCTTCCATGTCTTCTTCTCCTTCACTGTAAGGAGGCTACGTGCATTGAAGGATGATACTGAGGAGATCCTCGGGATTCGTACCACGCATGGGCAGCTGCCTCTTCTTATTCATATGCCCTACAGGCATTTCCTGTCTCTCAGCACCCTAACTAAACTGCTAGTTTGGAGGAGGGACAAAGGATATACATACAGAAAGAGAGGGGGAGAGAGGGAGGATGGATTTGCAGGGACTACAAGGGCAGTGCGAGGGATGGACACTAACAGATACATAGAGGGAGACAATGTGCTCTTTGACACACTTCTTCCCAGTGGTAGGAAGGGAGATGACGGGCGAAGGAAGCACACAAATCTTTTCTTTATGTTGGGCCTCTTTTCCCAGTGTTCACACCCCTACTTCCACCCCTCTGTCTCTGTATCTCACTGTCTCAGGAGCCCTCCGGGCCCCCTCCTTTTCAGTTATATTTTCCACACACACACACACACACACACACACACACACACACACACACACACACACACACACACACACACACACACACACACACACACACACACACACACACACACACACACACACACACACACACACACACACACACACACACACACACACACACACACACACACACACACACACACACACGTCTCATGTATGCATGGTGGGAACACCATGTTCAGGTTGTCTGATTCTCACTTGATGACATCAAAAAGGCAACACACTAGCCTCACCCTTTCCTTCACACACACACACACATTCATACTCCATACTCTTCCCATGTGTTCCCGGCTCCAGATGTTTAGTATGAAATTGTGTTAGACGCTCTGAAAGCCTTAACTGGAAGGGACCTTCCCTCTTCCGCTTTCCCACCTGCTGTCTTCCTGCCAGTTGACATCACCTCTCCCTTAAACAAATTCCATAATGCACTTGAAGGAAATCGGTCCAGTAACAAGCTGTGCTCACTGGATTAAAGGTTGCTGCAACATTTCACACTTACGTGGATAATGACTGACATAATTGCTGTCAGGTGTATTTTTAGAGCATAAATGCCTTGTTAAAAACAATAGTGTGCGTATGTGGCTGAGTCACTAGTTTGTGCCATGTTTCATGGGCCCCACCCTTCTGCTGTCCTTCTCTCCATACCTGCTCCTAGTTAGAAAGAACTTCATATGAGGAACATATTAGCCATTCACAGGTCTCAACATTTAAAGGATGTCTCATGCATGTTCATGTCTTCTACCACTGGAAGTTGTTTTGTACTGTAATTTGTTTAATTTGTAATCATTCATTAATATCCAGATAAACAGCAGCCGTAGGCATGAATAGATATTATACAATATACTGCTGGGTTCATGCGTGATTGTCTTTCTGCCATGGAAAGTTGCCTTCCATGATACACATAGCGTGAGTGTGCATGTGTCGTGAGTGAGGAAGCTAGTCGTGCTTCTATAAAACAGGGCGTGGACTCCTCCCCCCCCTCCGATCCATCTCCCCGTGCATGCATACATTTCCTCGCTCACATACCACATTCAAATCATCCCTGCTCCGCACACACACAATCAGTGCCAGTCAATTCTTGCTTGCATCCTTCATCTCTATCTAAGCAGTGCAAATGATGCACATATTCTGACAGAGTGCTAGTGTTAGTACGCTGCTCCATCAGGATTACACTTCAGCGAGGTTTGCTTGTATATGTATTCTTATCTGGAAATGATGTCCCTTTCTTTTCAATAATCATTTAAGGCAGTCAGAGAAGAGCTATAGCTATAATATATTGATCCACACTGACATGAAAGCAATTTGTCATGGCCTTGAGTAAAGGTTATGGGGGTAGGGTGTGCACATATGATCTAGTAGTGCAGACCAGCCCCACTTGAAAAAAAGAGAAGTATCACAGTTGAAAAAAATTGCTGCATGCTTGCAGTGTGTCAGAATTGAGGAAATAATCGGAATGCTAATTCCCAGGTAAATAAACATATTTCCGATTTATTAGTTCCTGTTTTCTCCTGTTGCCTTCTCATGGCGCAGGAGAATTGTTAGTTTACTTAACCACCATGATACTGGAATTGTTCAAATATCATAATACAGACTGGATGCATTTTTCCGCATCAGTTTTGGATAGCAAATGGCATTCCTACAATGACTCATGGGGCTTCCCTGCACAGCCCTCAAGGATATGTTGTTATTGGCAAGCATTCATAGATTTAATCCATTCTCCATCCCCTGTGTGCTTTCTTTTATCATACTTCAGCAATTAGACATCAGTCAAATGTTCTCCTAAAGATCATCACAGCTCAAACTGATCAGACGGCTGCGTTCAGACCAGTTAGGTGGCACTAAAACAAATAAGGGTGTTTCTGAAGGAGCGAGCTGTGTGTAAAGTCTAATCACTCTCTGTATGGGGTTATGTTGATACTGGCTGTTTGCAAAGTGTCATAGGTGGCATTTTCTCTGAAAGCCTGACAGTGACTTTGCATTTTAAAACACATTGCTTGAATTGTTACTTCTACTCAAGTTAGTATTCGTTCTGCTTTCAAATCCTGCCTTGAGACACATTTTAACAGACTTGCTATACCTAACTAACATAACACTTTTTTCTTAATAGGTATATTCACATTTCCTTTTTGATCGTTAATTTGTACTTTTGTATAGTGTGTGTTATTGGATTTAGCAGATTTTTTAAGTAGATTTTTTTCAGTTGATGCTGCTACAGAAAGGTTGATGATATGCTATACACATAATAATATCAATATTAAAGCATGAATGAGAGACAACTTCAAAAGTCAGTTTTGTTTGATAAGGTAGGGAAGTGCCATTTATATGCAGTCCATTTACCATTTTTAACTTCGGCAAACCTCACCTAATCCTACCTTAAAGCTAACCACCTCGTCTTTTTTGTTTTAATGCATTGACCTTACTTTTGTAGCTTAATAGACACAACGTAATGCCTTGTTCCCCACAACTTTAGTTATCATTAGCACACTGCCAACTGTGTTTGAATCACTCTTACACACGCACTGTGCACTTGATTTGTGTTTGCGTATTTGTGCGCACACACTGCGAGGAGCCATTTTCAGCCTGTTGCTTAGGCTGGCTGTAATTGTCCTGGGAATCATCAGCTCTGTGTAATAAATCACTCCTCTGGTACACTGTGTTCCTCACTCTGGGATGGGCTCTGTGTGCGTGTTTTGTGCATGCTAAACATATTGTGAGCAGAGAAAGAACATGGTTAAGGAATAATAGTGGAAAAGGACATTAAGGGGAAACAAACTGCAGCTCTATTTGTCACGAAAGGGACAAAAAGAGGCTCAACTTAATTTGTATGCTAAAACCAACCAACACATGTAGTTTGTGTATAATGAAGATGTAAAATTGATTATATACATTCCCTTCTTTGTTTTGTACCATTCAGTGCTTTTTCTTGCGTTTCTTTGAAATTCTCCTTCAGACTTGAATGTCCAGTCAGTAGAGAAAACAGGTTTTTCACATGGTCTCCAGTTTGTTTTATTGTAGCACTGCTGATCCCTGACCTATCAGTATTTGCCGTTCTTTTTTCCATCATCATTTTCTGTCTCCTATAAATCCGTTTTTTGTTTACTTTTCTCTCAATTTCTCCATAAATCTTCAGTTTAAATACAACTTGAGAACCAGAATATCTCTTCCTTCCTTAGAAAGACCAATGGATATCAGGTGCCTCTTTACAAATGTACTCAATGGGAACAAAAGAGGAGCCTTTGCCCGGGATCTCATCTCCAGTATAATGCAACCACAATGGATCCGTCTGGATTCAGTACAAGATCAAGTCCCACAGCCTATTCAGAATGTATGTGGAAGAGGACCATTCCTCTTCCACAAGTGTGTGTGTGTACGTTCGTGTGTGTGTTTCTCTGCAGTCGGGAGCTTTCCACTGTTGCTCAGAGCAGCGTGGGGTTCATTGAGTTTCACAGGGTTGCTGGGTTCGCAGTGCTGCTGAGAGCTAGTTTGCCCAAAGTCCTGTCCTTGAACTGTGTAAGAATATGCTGCTAGGGAAAGGCTTTTCAGACTGAGTGACTGCAATAGTTGAAGTCATGCCAGCTGAATGGAAGCCAGGCGAGACAAATCCTGGGCTACTCACAAGTATCGCACTGAGGCTAGCGGAAAGGGGACGTTAAAGTGGAACATCACATGGAGGGTTTTCTTGTCACTTTGTATTTCTAAAACTCAATTAGGCCATGGTTAAACTTTCAAGACTATTTCATAGCAAAGAACATGATGGACCAAATTGGAGCTGTGCAGTTACTCTTCAGGGCTACATCCTTCTACCAACATTTCTTAAACTGACATTCATTGCGATGGAATTTTTGGGGTGTTTCCCAAGGTAAAATAATGACACACTTGACATGTTGGTCAAGCAATTACACACCCAAGGGAGTGGAAGTGTCTGAACTGCAAGGAAAATTATTTCATTTAGGCCTGTATGGCGGCTGTAAACTGAACTGCCCCACAGGACGAGAGCTGTTTTCTATCAGGCTGTAACCAGGGGCAAAACTATCTAGCTAGCAAAAGACTTCTGTATTCAATTATAGCAAAAGCAAAGAGAATGCTAAAACAGTAGGCATGTCTGATGCAGGCTAGCTCTTTTCCGGTACGAACATGCAGCTTGCGTGTTTAAGTATGCACGTTAATTTTAAAACGCCGTAAACCACAGTATTCACAAATAAGCAGAAAAGAATGTTATACGTTTTCCTCTCCGGTATCTTTCTCTCTACCTCCCCACTTCTCTCCCACAGCAAGCTCTCTCAGTAAAACAGAAATAAAAAGGAGTGTGTCTGTGTACGCGTTTGTGTGCCAAGCCTTAAGATAGAGCACAAATAATGGTTGCTAGATCCTGGCTCCAAAAAATCTCGAACTGTAGGGAATGTAATTGAAATGGCACTTATTTCTTTCTAGATATACAGTGGGGCAAAAAAGTATTTAGTCAGCCACCAATTGTGCAAGTTCTCCCACTTAAAAAGATGAGAGGCCTGTAATTTTCATCCTAGGTATACCTCAACTATGAGAGACAAAATGAGAAAGAAAATAATCCAGAAAATCACATTGTCTGATTTTTAAAGATTTTATTTTCAAATGATGGTGGAAAATAAGTATTTGGTCAATAACAAAAGTTCATCTCAATACTTTGATAAATACCCTTTGTTGGCAATGACAGAGGTCAAACCTTTTCTGTAAGTCTTCACAAGGTTTTCACACGCTGTTGCTGGTATTTTGGCCCATTCCTCCATGCAGATCTCCTCTAGAGCAGTGATGTTTTGGGGCTGTCGCTGGGCAACACAGACTTTCAACTCCCTCCAAAGATTTTCTATGGGGTTGAGATCTGGAGACTGGCTAGGCCACTCCAAGACCTTGAAATGCTTCTTACGAAGCCACTCCTTCGTTGCCCGGGCGGTGTGTTTGGGATCATTGTCATGCTGAAAGACCCAGCCGCGTTTCATCTTCAATGCCCTTGCTGATGGAAGGAGGTTGTCACTCAAAATCTCACGATACATGGCCCCATTCATTCTTTCCTTTACACGGATCAGTCTTCCTGGTCCCTTTGCAGAAAAACAGCCCCAAAGCATGATGTTTCCAGCTCCATGTTTCACAGTAGGTATGGTGTTCTTTGGATGCAACTCAGCATTCTTTCTCCTCCAAAAACGTCTAGTTGAGTTTTTACCAAAAAGTTCTATTTTGGTTTCATCTGACCATATGACATTCTCCCAATCCTCTTCTGGATCATCTAAATGCTCTCTAGCAAACTTCAGACGGGCCTGGACATATACTGGCTTAAGCAGGGGGACACGTCTGGCACTGCAGGATTTGAGTCCCTGGCGTCGTAGTGTGTTACTGATGGTAGCCTTTGTTACTTTGGTCCCAGCTCTCTGCAGGTCATTGACTAGGTCCCCCGTGTGGTTCTGGGATTTGTGCTCACCGTTCTTGTGATCATTTTGACCCCACGGGGGGAGATCTTGCGTGGAGCCCCAGATCGAGGGAGATTATCAGTGGTCTTGTATGTCTTCCATTTTCTAATAATTGCTCCCACAGTAGATTTCTTCACACCAAGCTGCTTACCTATTGCAGATTCAGTCTTCCCAGCCCGGTGCAGGTCTACCATTTAGTTTCTGGTGTCCTTTGACAGCTCTTTGGTCTTGGCCATAGTGGAGTTTGGAGGGTGACTGTTTGAGGTTGTGGACAGGTGTCTTTTATACTGATAACGAGTTCAAACAGGTGCCATTAATACAGTTAACAAGTGGAGGACAGAGGAGGCTCTTAAAGAAGAAGTTACAGGTCTGTGAGAGCAAGAAATCTTGTTTGTTTATAGGTGACCAAATACTTATTTTCCATCATGATTTGCAAATCAATTCTTTAAAAATCAGACCATGTGATTTTCTGGATTTTGTTTTTCTTATTTTGTCTCTCATAGTTGAGGTTTACCTAGGATGAAAATTACAGGCCTCTCTCATCTTTTTAAGTGGGAGAACAATTGGTGGCTGACTAAATACTTTTTTGCCCCACTGTATATATATTTTGTTTTTTCAGGAAAGCCATGCCCTCAACAACCTTTTTAACTCTCAGTTCTGCCTTGATGGGGAGGATGGTGAGAATGAGAGAATGACTGTTTCATTAAGTAGATATGAGGACTTGAGTATTTAACTGATTTCTGTTTGAATTATTTACACTAGTCTCAGTAAATGTCACTGTATTTCTATGCAGGTTTTGTGCATTCAAGTGGATGTTGGGTAAAAGTTGCTCGATGGCAGACCTACAGCAGTTCTTCACTGGCAAGCTTTATGTCCTCATGTACCAGCTAAAGCTGCCAGCTGAAGAACTGTTGTGGTCGGCCCTTAACTGCATTGAAGACCCGCCCATCCCCATGAGTGACATGAGGACAATGACCAAATCATATCCAGTCTCTTACAGTCAAATTAAAACCCTGTTACTTATGCGGCACGTTCCTGCGTTGAGATTACTACCATGACACCTGCCGTATCATGTAACAAAAGCATTGCATCGTGGGCATTTGACTCATTTTAGGTAGTATTCATGATAGCTGTTATGACGTTGTGTGTGTGTTTTAAGGATTTGAGCATCAGCAGTCAAATGTACATCCTATTGTTCTTATTTCAGGTTTGGAAAAAAAAACCTTTTCAATGTTTAGATACTCAAAATGTCAGATGATAAACCTTGTTAGTGTTCAAAGACAAACCTCTCAATGATCTCAGCTGTTCACTTATGCTAGCAGCTCAGTAACCACAGTCGAAGCTAATAAAGTGAAATGATTTAACATTGACAAAGTGCTAGCACCTTCTGTATTTGTTTGCATAATGGATAGTGAAACAAACCAAACTAATATAATTGAAATAAGATATTAATAAACAGTCATCTGTCATTAACATGCTTCTGCTTTTACTCCTCTATGTTAAAGTAGCAACCCTGCCGAATGTCATGCAAAACAGCCCACATAACATACAGACATACATCTTGCATGTGACCCTCGGCTGTCATAAAATAAACTTCAAGAGAAAGGGTAGGGCTCCGAGCAGGATATGAGAATGTGTCTCTTTAAAAGCGGCCAACCAGAATCCAACAGAGGGAAGGAATGTTCTGGGGCCTTAACAAAACCAGATGCCCCGGCTTACTCTCCCTTGCACACATGCTCTCTGCTGCCTTCCCTCGTTCGTCAAGCCTCTTACTTAACACCGCAGATGGAAAGAGGAGTTGTGCAGCAGACTCCCTCCTCCGCCTGTCTTAAGTACACCGTCTTCCTTATCGACTACCTTTAACGTAGTTTGGTTCCCGTCTCCCTGTCTGTGTCCCAATCTCCTTATCTTTTTGTCTGCTCTTCAGTGCCTTTCTGTATTTGGCGGATCTTTTCTTCAACCCATCCTCCACCCCCACAATCCTCCGTCACCACACACACACACACACACACACACACACACACACACACACACACACACACACACACACACACACACACACACACACACACACACACACACACACACACACACACACACACACACACACACACACACACACACACAGGTAACACTAACATAGGATTATTCCACTCTCTCCTGTACATCCTCTTCGGTGAGCACTGCCAGTACATGCATTAATGCGGCACACCAGCTCAAACAAGGGTCACAGCTTGACCTTGTCTGCGGTTTAGGTTAGTTCAATGACTTGCTGAATGATCGGCTCCCAGGGAATCTGTGCATTAAGAGATTGAAAAAGAAGGGATGCGCCTGCCGTAGGAAGAATCCAACTGACTCTACGGGATCCGACCATTCTGCAATCCATGGAAGTGTGTGTGCATCACCCCTTCTCTGCCTTTCTCTTTCCCACACAGATGTGCTACACCTGTGCCACTAAACCTGGGTGGCTTCTACCTGTACCATCTGCTGTGCCAGCTGTGCAGGGAGAGCAAGCATAACAACATCAGAGAAAGAGATAAACAGACAGCTGCTGAAAACAGAGAGACGGAGGAGCGCTGAGTCCACCAACACACCATCAATCATGATATATTTATTGTTCACTTGGCTGTTTTACAGCATTTAAAAGCAAGATGTTGTAGGACGCATTATTTTTCTGATTTAGCGCTCCTACAGTTCCAGAGTGCACTTCAGTTATACTCAGTGTCGTAAATATGAAGAGCTGTAACGTTAGTGCATTTGTTGTGATTATATAAGGATTAGAGACTATCCAGTCAACAATTTGTTTAGTACAGCCAAGCATAGTGCAACATCACAAGCCATAGCAACTCAGCAAATGTTACTTCCCTAGCTCCAGTCCCATGTATATTATTATCTGTTTGTTGCAGTCCGTGTACAACATGCCTTTTAATTACAAATCATTGCGCTTTTGTCTTTATTCATGTTCAGCTTTCTCAAATAAATAACTTATTGATATCCATTCCTACAACAATTGGGTCATTGATCGCTCTTTTTTTAAATGCACTACACTTGAAACTAAGTACTGAAACATGCATTGGACCGGGGGTTCAGACGACTGGAGCTGCTCTACAGCACATTAGTGTTCCTGTCTCCAGGCTTATGGACTTAGCAGACACACTTCCTGTTGGAGAAGTACATTATACAGCCAGAGGGAACATAAAGAATAATCTTCTTAAAAGGTATGAGCTCCTCTGTGAGCAGTATAAGAAAGCCCTTACTGTAGCAATTTACTGTATCTGAATATAAAACAAAGACAGGTACTCTACCATGATGGGATATTGCAGTTATCTGCTCAGTCAGTTGGCACTTAACATGGACTTAAAATATAATTATGTTATTTAAAAAGGGTTAATTTCTGAGTGAACCTGCTCTGATAAAACACAGACAGTTAAAAATTAATTTCAATGCCAGCTCTTTATACCAGCGCTTTAGGTTGCAAACTTTGACTAGTAACACTTACAATGGCAGATGGCGGTATCACAGTTATCTTTATCAGTGAGTTGGTAATTTAGTCTTACTGAGCCGTCTATTGAATGCAGGCATTATTAATGCTATTGATAACACCTGGGCTTTTCATGCTATGACATGATAAAGGATCCACAATGAAATGGTCTAATTGCTTTTAACTAAAGATTGTTAGTGGTTTGTCAATTGTTAGTCAATTGTTTCATTACAACCCTACAGTTGTACTCAACATCAGGCTGGTTTCTCCAACAGGTTGGTAAAGCTACATTCTCAATGCTCAATTCAGATTAATTGCTCAAATCCCAATTTTTGTGGCCAATATTAGATTCCATTATGAACAGGTCATGTTCTTGACTTACCCTCATGCGCAGAAGTACAATAACTACATGTGGCACGCTGTCGTCTGAAGGAAATGTAGATACTACCACATCTGTAAAGACAGAAGTAAATCATCTTAAAACAACCTCCTATGCCAACCAAAGATTGTTGATTGATTGTTCATTTGAAATGGCTATGACAGCATTATAGCAAATCAAATACAAATAAGAAATTAACATTTATATTTCAGTCTTACTGAGGTCAGGTTATTCTCCATTTAAAAAAATATATATATATATTCAGTTGATCTGCAGTGCCATCAAATGCCAAAAGTCTGAGCTCTGCGTGAGCACATACAAGAGACGGGGACAGTTTTTCCTCCAGGGATTGGGTTTCCTGTGCCCTTTGGAATATGTAATACCAGTGAGTCACTTCTTTGCACAGCATGTGTAGTCATCAGACCACTGACTTTGACCCCTAGCTGTTAGTAGATTAACTTCATCTGTTTAAGTTCATCTGACCCTCCTAGGGAAGGTCACAGAGACGTCCTGCTGTCTTTTCGTGAAGATATATCTAACTGTGCTCTCGATCTGCTGGAGAGATATTCCCAAAGGATGTTAGATCCGATCTATGTTCCTTATCACTTATTGTCTCATAGTGGTGCTTTGAAGTTAATGACTAATGGAGTGAAAGAGAACAAAGCACTAATGGACAAGATGCACATATCCTGGATATTAAGTGTGTGTGTGTGTGTGTGTGTGTGTGTGTGTGTGTGTGTGTGTGTGTGTGTGTGTGTGTGTGTGTGTGTGTGTGTGTGTGTGTGTGTGTGTGTGTGTGTGTGTGTGTGTGTGTGTGTGTGTGTGTGTGTGTGTGTGTCTTAGTTGGAAAAGGTGATAGGATTCTCTCTATTCTCGGGTGTAGTGTCTGCTGTACATCCCTTGTTCACCTCTTAAGATCCAAGGCCAGGTCTGAAGAGGTTAACAAACCTCTCCTAAATTCTTCCCTGTGGGTAAAATCATGTGAAAGCTGCTTAGGCAGATTATCCCCGCCTCGACGGCAGCTGGCAGTGAGATCTTTGGGAGCACACCTGACTCGATACTGGTGGTGACGCAACAGTCTTCTGCGCTACGTGCTCCCACAATCCTCCATGACCTTTAGCCCCCCGGGGGAAAGGTGCATCTTGTAGCCCGGAGCCATCAGCAATTAAACTACTATCTATCAGACAACACACTCCTCACACTGATCAACATTTCAGTGATTCGATATAAATATTTAAATTTTTGTGAGAAATCTGTTCATTTGATTGTTCAGATGTCTGTATTCTAATATCTAACATTTCCCTCTTAGTTCCGGATTGGTTTATGGCGACAACATCCCAGAACAATATCAAATCATAAAAAATAACAGTTTTGACAAAACTACACATTACAAATCTCAATAAAAGATAAAGTCATTTCTGTAAATCCACTGTCCGGTTTCCAGGTAATTATCATATCTTGACCCAACTATAATTGTATTTTGTCCATATTGTATGTTATAAGATAATTAAAAAAGTCTCAATATATCTGTGGAAGCTGCTTCAGGCTTTTTTTAAATGTGTGTAGGTGGAGAGTGTCCATCTGTGTTTAAATTGGTTGGGCCTTGGCAATTTACGCGTCAATGAAAAGTGTCATTTTACTAAATTAGGTCCAAGCATAAGAAGGAGAATGGTTTTCCTCCAAGTTTATTTTAATGAAGTCCCAGGTGCACCGTCATCTCTTGAAACATACTGCTCTAATAAAATCTACCCTATCACAGCAAACGAGGCAAGTTTCATTACAAATGAATGCTTCACACAGCAGCCTTTGCCAAGTACAACCCAAGAAGAATATATTCTTTGCAACAGTGACACACAGAGTTTTGTTTGTGAGAAATATTTTTTTTCAGCTGATGAAGATGTGAACTATGGTGTTGGAGCTGTTAGTACTCTTCAGTAAAATAAAAATACAATTTCAGAGGCCATTACACAACGAATAAAGCTAACAATAGTAAACTGTCTAGATGATGTCTGTAGTCATTGACTAAAAAAAGATTTAAGAGAAAACTGAAAAACTCAAAGAAGAATCACCATCTCAATTCTCGCTATACAATTACACAAGAGAAGACAACTGGCTGCCAGGTGAACTGCTTACATTTATGGAGTCCAGGTTGATTCTGGTAAATGTTTTTGCAGACTTTCAAGGCATTCACTCGCACTATTGTTATGGTACAGTTCAAGGTTGTTGGAAATATTGTTTCATTATTTGTAGGCAGAAATACAACAGAAAGATGTAAGAGAAACTATAGCCTATTAATTAACATCAACTGCTTTTCATTGAAAGTGTATGTATGCCACTGTTAATTAATCATTGAACATGTAGATACTCTCTAAATGAATGGATATTAAAGTAAATAAAAATAAATCTCCAGATCGAAAAAGTGCAAATGCTTTGGAAATCATCGCGTTTGCTAATATTCACAAAAGTTTGTGAAATGTACAAAAATGTCAGCAACTCACTCTTGAGAACTCTTGAGTTATTGTAAAAACGTCCGCGGATGAAATGTGGTGAGGTCTGGTTATTTTAAATGTTAGGAATCTATCATCGTGGTCGTCTGTTTTGTCTCATTCATCTGATTTATGGGTGGGTGGCTAGTGGCTACCCGGTTTTGATAAATGACCAATGAATAAACCAATATATTTTAACTGTCAATAACTGTCTGAGCTTTTTGTCATAGTTAACTGCCTAATGGATATGACCATGATTCATATGAGTACATACAGTATAGTATAAAGAACACAGTATTGGCACCCATTTTTAGCCAAAAGTGCACAATTTTGTGTGGAATGTGGAAACATACAGATGGAAATCAAATCAGAGAGGGGCCAAAAAAATGAAAAGCTTGGGCACTGGTTGCAGTTGCACCAACAATCTAATATTTAACATACCTAATTTAGGTGATCTTTAATGCTATGTCAGAGATAAAGATGTACTTAACTATGACATCCAAAAAAAGAGCCAATATAGAGCCAGGGATTGATAGATGAAACAAAGCATCCTACACCCACTCACTGTGCTGCTTAACCCAGTATGCATCCTGTCTCAAAGGGACCCTACTCATGATGTGTTCTACACATTACAGCCGATACTTGGCCGGCACTGCGCTCCTAAAATAGACTGAAGTTCCAGATAGGTGGGCTGCGAAGCAAAAGAGAACGAAAGTGGAAAATGCAGAGAGAGTGGGACGGAGAATATTGTAACAAAGAGGACCGAGGACTCGTATTGTGTTTCTGCAATCTGCTGCCCTCGCTGCTAATTCACTACGTGTGTGTCTGTGTGTGTGTGGGTGGGGTGACGTCAGTAAATGTGCTCTTGTCAGTCTGGTGCTCTTGAGTGAAGGCCCATTATGTAATTCTTTGGAAAGTCTGAGTTGTCAGACAATCTTATTTAAATGATGTAGGACAAGGACATAAAGTATCACACATGTTGGCAAAAGAGCGTATGTAGTAAATAAAAAGCACTTTGATGAGTGGAGTATATGTCATAAAGTTAAACACAGAGGCCCATACATGTCTATGTGCTGGAGTGGGCTGTAGCGAGTGGAAGCTTACTCAACAGAGTTATAAATAACTGGACGGTCTGCACCAACGGTTTTGTCTGAGTGGAGAACGCTCAGAGTTCAATGTAACCTGACAACTTAATCCCGTGTAAGACAGAGAGGCAGAGGAAGACTGGTGAACGTGGGGCCGTCTTGGGTTTCCAAGCTACTGCTGCTTATTAACACTCAGAGAGGAGCAGCAAACATTGGCTCTTTTTTGGATACAGTTCAGTAATATATGGAGGCATAATGTTGGCACATTCATATATAAAGGTAAAAACATTGTGCTGCTTTTCTTTATCGTGTAACAACAAAAAGCCTCTCCCACAGTCATCACAACAGAGGTCAATGCGGCTTAACTGTGGTTCTTGCGTAAACACAAAATACACTTATTAAAGCCAACTCCCACCACATGCTCAAATTCTACTGTAAAAAATGTCATAATCACGATCAAAACGTGAACAGAAATCACTTCAATGTATACATGTAAATAAACAACGAAGTAACATATGCTGAAGCTGAAACAATCTGCATGACATAAAGGATTGTAAAGTTCTACTATAAAGAAGATTATTTTGCCATTTCCTTCTTACTTTTAGGACTGAATGTAGAACGCCTACAAGCTTCCTCTAATTTTAGGTGGTTGAACCTATCCTCTGGAGTCCTCCTTTGGATGCATGCCCATGACCACAGGCAGCTTTAAGGTGTTTTAAGCAGGCAACAGCTTTAACTAGAATTCTTTTTGGAAAGAAAGAATGAAGGAAAGAAGGATTTTTACAATTGTATAAACCAGTGTAGCACGCATCAAACTACCAACGGCCTCATTAATCACATCCTTCAAAGGATAAAGGTTGCGAACAAAAGCATAGGATTTATACTAAGACAGACGGAGTGAGAAGATGAATTGCATGAAAGTGTACCGTCTGTGTGTCTGCAAACCACATGCAGCACCCATGTGAGAGCAGACTGACCTTTGATTTTAGCAGCATTCGACAACCTTACTAGGATGGAAAAAGTGATTGTGTGTGAGCGTGTGTGTGAGTGAGCGTGTGTGTGAGTTACAATGTGCATGTGTGTCTGGGAGTGTTCCTCTCTGTGTGCATCTCACGAATACTTGAGGAAATTGTCAATAGTGGCTCATGAAGAGCAGCCCAGCCCCCACTTGCTCTCTGAGAGCACATGATCAACATTAAAGCCATCCTTCACAAAGTCTGCTCGCCTTTATGCTCCAACGTCTGGTTACTTGAGTTATCATCCTTACATTAAGAAATGACATTACATTTGAAACAGGGCCTTTGTGTGGATAATCTTTTCCAGCAGTGTGAGCAGAGACTTCAAAGTTCACTGGGTTTGTGTTTAGTCATGCAGTGTAACAATGGCCTCTGATACAGTAAGGATTGATGCATTATTCCCATAACTTGGCTTAGCTCCAGAGCTCAAAGATAACACAGGCTGGTCTCTGCCTCTTTTTGAAGCTTTATACATCTGATTCTAAACAGGTAGACGATTTGGTTTAAGGACTGGGTTAAGTGTATTAAGGTCAGACAGGATGGCTGCAAAACAGTACACGTCTAATCCCTTGACCTGTTCCAACCAACAGATTAAACCGGCTTGTTTGGGGAAATACTAAGGTCCTTTACTAAGGTCCTTTGGCCACACTCAATATCCTTCTTCATTCTCAAATTTTTTGCCCAGCAGAAAAGCTCAATATAGTGGCATCAAATAGCCTGATCACAGCATAAAACTACTTAGAACTATGAGTAATGACTGTAGCATAGGCAGGATTTCATAAGAGGGTGACTTAATAGGCGTGTGCTGTACTGGGAAAATAGGAACACGCAGTCGATACTGCAAGAGACAATATAACCCTAAGACAGAGCAATTCCATTAAGGTAATTAAGCTGGCTAACAGCACTTATGTAGCAGGTTAAATAACAGCTGCAGAACATGTTATTCAACTATTTGAATTTCTATATTTAGCATGTGATGGGTAGATTACATAATAACTGCAACAGGTAATTGATAAAGAACAAGTTGAAAGTACAATACATAAAACTGGGAGAGAAAAAAGTGACTTTTGTAATGTTTTCTGTACAAAACTTTGAGGACTCATAGTGTTAGCTGTAAAATGGTTTTATGCATTTTTTATCTCAAATTCACACAATGCAGTTTTGGACATAAGCCTTAATGTTTTTACCAATTTTACTTGTTTATTTTTGCATTGACACAAATTAGATGATAAAATGTTATTAAATGAATGTCAGGTGTTAGAGTAATAGACCTGGATTTCCTAATAGTGGCTTGAGCTCTAGTTGAAGGAAAGGAGTAGAATGACGTACATGTCTGTGCTGGGTCTATCAGGTCAATAAGCTCGATTAGCTCCCAGCAGGGGCGCAGGAGGATTTGTCTCGTCTTTCTCACTGTCTCATCAAAACTACACTGTCAATTACCACAGACACCTGTTGGGCTCCAGGAATCAGTAGGTGTTGTTCTATGTGTACAAGCTACAGAGATGCATCCTCTCAATAATGTTTTTAACCATAAATACAAAGATTATACTTCACCCTCAAAATTACCATCTATATATCAATAGTTAGCCCATGTTACCTATAATTTGTTCTCCCATGATTCAACATTAAAGGATGACTCAAAAAAAGGACAAAAGCCTTAATGAATTTAAGTGAATAGTCCACATTAAAATACAGCAGAAAATAAATTCACATCTTTTTACAAACTCTCAAATAAATGCTTGCAGTATAATCCAGGTCTCATTATCCAGCCCTCTCAAACACACTTAAGTGTTTTTAAATGTTTTACGTTTTTGTGAAAATGTACGCGTTTGAGAAGTTGATGTACTTTTGCTGCCTATCTTAACTTTAATTAGAGACTTTTTCCCCTTTTTGATTCTTTACTAAGGATGGAGACATGGCAGAAAAGGTTAGGCTGCAGTCAAATAGTCCATTTAGCTTAGGAACCTTCCTAACCGAGTGAAATGACCCGGAAGTCCCTCAGTGGCAGCCATGATAAGTGCCGTTCGAATTTTCTACATGATAGGAAAGGAGGTTTCAAACTTCCTTTATAACCTCCTTTAGCTTACTGGACCCCCCTTGACGAAAGGAGAGGAGAAAATTCTGCCCCACAATGCCTTTCAGCCGCAGCATTTGCCGTCACACAACAGTTCACGGACACAAACGATTATGATTGAGAAATTATATCATGAAAGTTACGGTGCTTATTAAGCATTTTAAAAACATATGTGGTAAGCTGCCAAAGTGCTTTGTTTTGAACGTTCATCAGTATTATAATCAAAAAGAGAAATATGAACGTTTTACTGAAATGATAAAAATAAAGTCAACATTTCACTGAGCTGTGTGGGGTTTGTTCAACTTTTGAAAGATGTTTGAATGGTGATACACACAGTGATAGGTGTTAAGGACTAACGTTAATAATAAATACATTTGTATTTATTTTAAGATCTTTTCATACAATCATACGTATTGGGATCATTTGTATTAATGTGGACCGGAGGGAGAGGGTGACGAGCATAAGTTTCACTTTCCTTTTTTATTTCAATTCCAACTTTGGTCATGATGAATATGTTTCTCTGTTGTCCACATTCATAAAGCATAAAACAACAGCATCAGAGCACGGTGCAGAGTCTCTAGATGAGTTTACAGTAGTCCCTTGTTCTTATTAAAAATCCATGTTGTAGTCTGCTGTATAGAAAACTGTAGTTTCCATAGTTTCCCCACAGCAGCAGACGCACATTTATGACGTCCGCTGGCGCATCATAAACACGTCCGATAGTGAAAGTGCAGTCGGATTCTCTAAAGTACCGCAGTCTCTTCTCCTAAATCCTTTTGAATTCTCCTATCCACTATCCCTTAACCCCGTGACGTTTCACTCAGAGGTCAAGGAATAGACGATAGGGTTAGATGTTAGGAGCTTATTTTTGGATTATCCGACCGCAACCTTAGTATCTTTAATAATGAAAGGTAACACTGGATCTCAGTAAATGATATAAATATGGTCATTTTGGGGGTGAAGTATGCCTTTCAGAAAAATTAAAAGCAGCTAAAAAATGAGTTTTTTAGTTGTTATAAGCTTCATAGTGCAGTCCTATATATTACACTTTCCATTCCTGAATGTGACATTTTGTTGTTGTGTTTTAATTACTATGTACATGTGTGGGGTGGATTTCTTTTATCCACTGGTCCCAAGGGTTTCTTTCCAAGAGTATTCCCTTATAGCTGGTAACCAGGGCAAACCCAGCTCATGTGATCCTGTAAACCGTGAAGGTGACTGTCAGCAACCGAGCGTTATGTACTGCAAGTTATTAAATCTAAATAATTCTCTTTGCACGTCACAGACCTAGATCCAATATTTCCTGTGCCACAGAGAACACCTTTGCATTAGCGTGTGCATCAGGAACAAGGAGCCGGTATGTACTATATGAGTGTCTCTATGTGTCGTGTGCATTTGCCCTTTGTCCTGGCTGCTATGTGTTCTGGTATGTTGCTAAAGGTCGGGGCCAGGCGGAGAGCAGGACGCCAGGGGCCCGCTCAGGGAAACTGTGGCTGAGAAGAGCCGCAGAGCCAAAGGCCAGCGGCTCTGATGAGAGCGGGGATTAGGACGGAGCCGTGGATATCAGAGTAAAACAATACAGGTCGTTGTGCCCAGGCTAAAAGATTACAGGCTATAGAATGCCAGAGGAAATAATCAGTTAGGGAGCTATGTTTATTTTATTTCACTTTATAGAGACTGCAAGTGAAACATGCGTGTAATTTATGAGCAGTAACTGATGCACAATCTGAGCTAATGTATCATACCAGAAGATTCTCGCCTGTCGTTACCCACTGCCTGACTTCACAGCACTGCAGGCTGTTCCTGAGTATGTTGCAAGTCAGGATACACACACACACACACACACACACACACACACACACACACACACACACACACACACACACACACACACACACACACACACACACACACACACACACACACACACACACACACACACACACACACACACACACACACACACACACACACACACACACACACACACACACACACACACACACAATCCAGCAGTCCACCTAAAGGCCAGAAGAAGGAGTGAAGGGTCAAAAGTCCTCTGCCTCAGTGGTTTAGAGAAGTTGATTCTGACCTCTGACCTTCTCTGCTTGGACTTGTCTGCTCTACGTATGTCAGGGCTGTGTTTTACAACATGAATAGACAGGATTTACAAGAGGAAAAGAGAATTAAGTAGTGATCACTACATGGCCTGGATGGACGTTTTCCGAATCAGTTAAATATAGAAACACTAATAGTGTTATGTGGGGCTAGAGGTGTAATTTGTTTGTTCCTGTGTTAATCTAGCCAGAGAACAAGTCATTATTGTCTCATTGACTAACAGCAGAACTTTGTAAGACATGTTTGGGAGGCTGCCATTGGTTATGCAATCTTTCCAGATCTGTGACCTCATTCTGCAAGGCCTACAAGGATATTTAAACTTAGAAATATGTGCCGGTGGAACATTAGACAAGTTAGAAACAATATGGTAAGCACCTGCATGATCTGGTCATACTAAAGTTATATTGAAAGAAAGTAGACACACATTTAACCGTATTTTGCAGGCAAGCAGGCAGTTGTTCAAATTCCACAAACATCTGTAATCTATGAATGGAGGTTGACTGACTGCGTAGCTTTGCTCAATTTTGGCCCCTTTAATAAATAAGACACACAGACACAACGTTTAGAAAGTTATGACTGGCTTGATTGAACTGCAGCCATCTTTCTTATCCTTTGCAAATCTTTGGAGGAAATATGACTTGTGGACAGGAAATCCTCAACATTTCTCTTCCTAGCCTGGTGGTGTAGAAGCACAACTTTTATTGTTCTTGTTCATCAGAATCCTCAATAATGACTCATATGACTGCAGATGCCAGCATGAATAAGCTGGAATTTGAAAGGAATTGCATAACAACCATTATTGCATCTTTTGGATCGTTTGGTGCACAGATGGTTGCACGATATACATGCATTACATTTGTATATGTAAATAACAATTGTCTCTGTCATAAGAAAAAGTGTGCAAATTGCTATTTAGATGAGGATCAAGTTATGTTGAATTACTGTTGCTGTTAGTCAGCCCCTCCTCTGTTTCTCACCTGTTTGGACAAGCCATCATTAAACTATGACTAACGACAGAGTACTGAACAGTATTCAGGGTTACAGTTATGACTGACATCAACATGAACATAGTCCTGGACGTCTTCCAGTTACACAAACATTTATGAGTCTGCATGGTACTTGCATACCATGCTGCGAATGGATCTGGCCCTTCCTACATCCAGGACATGGTTAAACACGTGCACTTCGCTCTGCATCAGCCAAACAGCTCGCTGCACCCGCACTGCGAGGGGGACCCAAGTTCCCATCAGCAAAAACTCGTGGGTTTGCTATCCTGGCTCCAAAATGGTGGAATGAGCTCCCCATTGAAATCAGGACAGCAGAAAGCTTACACATCTTCCGGGGGAGACTGAAAACTCATCTCTTTAGACTCCACTTCGAGCGATAGAATTACTAACAAAGCACTTATATACTAACAAAGGGCTGGCTTATCTAAAGCCAGTTGAGTAGCACTTGAAATGTTTTAGCTCTATGAAACCTGATGTACTTATATGATTCTGTTTTCTTCAAGGTTGTATCTTCCTGGTCGAATGCACTTATTGTAAGTTGCTTTGGATAAAAGCGTCAGATAAATGCAATGTAATGTAATGTAATGTAATGCATGCACGAATTGGAGTGAGTCTCTTGACAGTTCCTGTAAGTCAATGTGTTCATTACTAAACTAAACAACCAGCAGAGAACAGTGACAGAGTATTGCAGGCAAGAACTGTTAATGAATGTGTTCATGAAGACAATGGCAGCTGGTGCCGAAATATTCTTAGGCCTGTTTGTTCCACACTTTGAGACTACATGCTGGTGTCTGAGGCCCAGCATTTACAAGTTCTTGTTCTAGGCTAAAACGACATAGCAAATTACAATACCTTAACTCTTTTAGATATTGCTATAAAATGATAACCTCTAAACAAACGCATGATGGCTGATTAAGTCCAGTTAATATTTGGATGAAAGTGTGTTTTCCTTCTCTGCGACACTGTGGAATTAAAGTACTATTATTACTTAGCATCGTCGATATAAATGAAAGTATGTTGTGCAACTTCTACCAATACATTTATTCAAAATAGAATGTTCGCTCCAGATGGTTATGAGGCATTGTGACGATTTCAGAGCAGCCAGTGTGTTTTCCCACATTCAAAATAGGTGGGAAAAAATGTATGTGTGAAGTATATCTATTCATGAAGGGTTCATATTGATAAGTTATCCTGTTCCACAAAGAAAACATTATGTTTAATTCACTTTGTCTACAGAAGCTGTGCCAACAAGGCCAGGACTTTGATAAGGTAGTGATGTAAAAACGATGCATTTTCAAGGACAAAGTTTTGTTACAGTGTCATCCCCCCCGTCTGCAATAACGATGCAGAGACACAGAGTTCACAGATGTGGAAGAACCTGGAACAATGACCAATCAGAGCGGACTGTACTCTTGCTGGAGGGGGGCTTAAAGAGACAGGCTCTACAACTGAGCGTTAGAGACCGATTCAATTAATCTAAACTGACTAAAATTAAATCATTTAAACATACCTGCATGCCCTAAACCATGAACCTGAAAATGTGTATATTATTTCTCCTTTAAAAGGTGGGGTAGGTAATTTTGGAGAAACCAGCTCGAGTGCGCTAGGATCTGAAAATACACAGCCGGAAAAAATCTGCCACTTCCTTACAGAGCCCCTCCTCCAACACACACGAACGTGCACATGACCAATGAGAGCACGAGATAAGTTTGTGCACTGATGGAAGGCTGACAGGCAGGTAGGCCATCCAGTTATTTTAGCCAGGCCGGCTAAAATAATTGGTCGTGCTGGCTTCCACAGATGACATTTTTTTATGGATTTTTTGTCAAAGCACTTCAGATATTCATTGCTATCTGGATGTTAAGAGCATTCCATGGAATATAACACAAAGTGTATCTCGAGCCGGTTTCTCTAACTTACCTACCCCACCTTTAACTCATTTTTACTCAATTTTACCTTTTTACTACATCTACTAAATAAATGTAGTGGATATTGTCCCCCAACCGACCATAGTAACCCCCACACTGCTCTATTTGCATGTTTGTCTTTCTTTTAGATCTGCTAGGTCAGCTTTACATGTCAATCTGACAGGGAGAGAAAGAAGGATCCTGTCTTTCTCTCTTACTGTGTGCCTCATTTCCACAGAAGAAGCTCAAAAGGTTTACACATTCATAAACATTATGCTATGTGCGTATATGTTGTGCGTCATGGAAGGAGCCCTCCCCCGGTGGGTTATGTATATGAATGAATGGCTTCTTCACAGGGAACGGCTCCTCCCCAGGAAATCCACGACTATACTTTCCAGAAATAGAGCATGACTTGCTTAAAGTGGAACTAATGCATCAGCGACGGGTTTCCAGCAGGGCTAAAAATGAGAGAGACCGGGGTGTACCTCCTGCTGGCAGGACGACTTATAGCTGGACCTGTTGTCAAAAGATGTGTCTGCATGCGCTTCAGCAAACAGGGACATTAGATTTCCCCACGCTGTAATGTTCATGCAGCAAACCTAGATATGCACCTTTACACACAAAGAAAGCACAGAGAGATGTAGGCGTTGTGACGCAAGCATTATGAGTCACTGCCACAAAGCCTGAGCTCTTAAACGCACAACAGTGTCATTGCCTCTCCAACAGGTAGGATGTATTGCTGCTCTCACTCATTCATACTTAAACTGGCCTGAGGTCAGTACACAGAACACTTTAAATCACCAAACCAAAATCTTAGCCAGTAACGCTCTCATGAAATGTTCATAGACAGGGGTGACACTTTTTTCTTTTCCATTTCATAACTCACAGATATAATTATTATTCAAAGGGCTGTTACTATAGCAACACAAACCTGTTAACCCCGCCATATGTCCAGTGTTTCCCCAGAGAAGAAAGGAGGAGCAAAATCCAGAGGGAGGAGAAACAATGCACCAATTTTACTTTCAAAAATGTTAGTAGAATGATAATGCCCATGCCTTCCCCTCTACCAACTTCTGCCAGTCACAATTTGTAACTGTTTGTGATGGTTGTAGAAGAATTATGAAGTCAAATTAAGATTATGTGTGTACTCTGAAAGGGGCTTCACACACAGGGACATGTCAGGCCCAGTGTGATGAAGAAGAGGACAAACTCCTGCTTCACTACCAAACTCTTCCACAGGAGGGCGTAGAATCGGCTCAATGCCTGAACTTCAAGAGTGGCCAAGTACATACCAAACTCCTGTTTGTCACATGAGTAAAAAAAAAGGCAAACTTGATAGTATGTTGCAGCTCTTTCCAAGGACACAGAGGTCTCATTTGAATAGAGATAAGACTGCAGCCTTGCCTCATACTCCATGGTGAAATACCTTTTTCTCCACAGAGGAAACATAAAGCAGTAAAGTTATACAATTGTGAGCACTGCCAAGGTGCGGTTATGGGGTTTTCTATTCGCGCAATTAGTTCGGAATAAGGTATTAACACTAATGTTTTCGAATAATTGCCTCCTCAAACTGCTTGCAGACTTTTTTAGCACACACTAAAGGAGCCTTGCCTTTCTCTCACACACATACGCTGCACATATGGAAGACAGATGTTTAATAGACAAGGTCAAGGAGTCCATATAGTAATTGTCTGCTTCACTATGTCTCCGTATTGTTCAGATCACCACATCCACATAAATCCAGGAAATTTCCTCTGGAATGGAAACCATGTCCTACTCTTGCAGACCGTTTTATGTTTACTTTCTTTCTTCTCCTGTTTTCTCTGTCCCTCCTTCCCTAACACACACTTCTGTTCTGGTCTTGTGGTGCATTCAACCGGTTTAGATTCATCTCCCTCTAAAGAAACAAAAAGTATATATTTAGTCAATCCAAAAAGGTAATCACCCTCTCATTTCTGTATTTGTTTCTGTCTGTTTCTCGTTATTTCTGGGTGGATCTGGGGTCGGACTGTATTGAGGGAAAGCGCAGATGATGACCGATGCACAAAGCAACAGAGAGATGATTCAAACATAAGAGGAGGGGATGTTTCTAATCTCATTATCCCTGCCTCAACTAATCCACTAGGAACGACTGCTCTAAGTAATCAATATCCTTTACACATATTGTACCCCACACACTATTGTGAGACACATGTGAACGGTAATAGAAGGGGATTTTTAATCAACATTTAAAAAAAGATGTCGGATATGCAGGATACAATGTTGTTGGGCTTGGAGGGAATCAAGAAAACTATTCTGCATGGAGGGACCGGAGAAATTCCAAAATGTATCTCTGGATCAAAGGTATTTTTGACCTTCACTAACTTACATTTCTCGATGAATAAATGTCTTCTAGCTTTGTCATCCATTAAAGAGCTACGTTTAGCTCATCCATTATAGACTAAGTTCTGTACGTTTACTTCCGTACAGAGTTTATTTAGTTTGCAGACAATTATTCAATTTCTCTGAAACATATTTCAGGAAAATAGCAGCAATGTATGCTCCTATTTTTATGATTAAGTTATTTAGAATGCACTTCACAAAGCTGGTTTTAAATGTGTATCTTAGATATAATAGAAGTGGAGGACCATGCAAAGACAAAAGAGAACAACATTCTTTCTAGACTGTGGTTGCAAAGCACCAAAGAGAATAACCTTCAAATAGAGGCTCTTATCTGTGACTATTATATAGACTTGATATTAAACATGCAATAGAGATGTAAATCTAATCATTTAGCTATGATGGATATCTCTCCATAAAGATCCCCCTTAATATCCATAAGACTTTAAGTGGCATTAAGTAAGAAAAACAAGTCTGAGGTTCGGAGTTTCTTTGTCTGAACCGAGAGAAGTTTCTTCACTTGTGATGGATGCTCAGCGTCTGTAATTTTTGATTATGTTACATGACATTTCATTTAGACATTAGAGCAATGTTTAAAATTTGAAAAGCAATATTGTATATCTGCATCTGCCAGTGGAACATCACAAAAACAGTAGACATAATAATATGCTCATTCCACTCCAGGACTGATTTGAAAAACATGCGCATCCTATATTGGCCTCGGTAATCCATCAAAATGAGTTGGAAAATTGAAAAAGCATATGACATACTGTTAACAGCCTGCTGAAAAGCAAAGCTATTATCAGGTTTGATGATGCATGACTTCATCTCTTAGATTTATGTTTCGATGTTAAGCTATTGCATTGTGAACATGATGAGAGGGGAGGCTCACTCATGAAGTTGCAATTCCCCCTGGTGGCCAGAAGAGGTTAAAAAGGACATGTTTCACTCAATGCGGCTTTAATAAGAACACTATTTTCAGAGCTTATTCAAAACACTTTAAACCATCTGCATCTGGTTTGGTCTTTCCTCAAGAAAGAATGCCTTCACTTGACTGTGACTTATGAAACCATTCTTGAATCTGAAAAAAACAGCTTTGTTTTGAGAGTGGAAGTTTCCCTATTAAGGATTCATCCTTGGTTAATAAAATTATACTTGACCTGTGCTGGTTCTGTATTTTAAGGACACTGTTATTATGAAATATGGGATCAGTTTGGTATTGCTTCACTCTCCTTGGACGTTATAAAACCAGGGAATCTTGGCTTTGTGTCCTGTTGAATAACTGAGCTGTGTGTAGAGCTTGTAATATAAAACCTTTGTTAAGACTTTGAAGGTTTGTTCAGTTCCCTTTGTAACAAACATTGTATTTAATTTTATGGTATTTTTGATCATTGGTCTTCAGGCACTATCTGGTCTTCCTAATAATAGTTGTATCTGCCTTGGGTTATTTAAGAGGTTTTATATATTTAAAGCTGACACAAAGAGCTATGATCCCCACTTTCTCACATTGTTTTAGTTTTAATGAGCAGGCATCATCTCTCTATGTTTCTTTTTACTTCAGGTGACTTTCCACTTCCGCACCCAGTTGTGTGATGATGAGCGGACAGTGATAGATGACAGCAAAGTGGTGGGGACGCCCATGGAGATAGTGATCGGCAACATGTTTAAAATGGACATCTGGGAAACCCTGTTGTCCTCCTTGAGGATCGGAGAGGTGGCTGAATTCTGGTGTGACATCATTGTGAGTGCTTGACATCATGGTTTGTGTTGAAAATTGTTTGCGAGTTCCCTTTTTGCTTGTTTTTAATTGAAGTGCATTATTGTCTCTTAGTGCAAATCACTTCTTAGAAGCTTGACTGTTCACTTTATGTCATAACACTGAGGATGTGGAGGCTATAGACTCTGCAGCAAAACAACACTGTAGAAGTTGTAGGTGCTATACTTGAATGAATGTGACACCTAAACATTAAGCACATGCCAAACTATCCTCCTGTTCATGATATAGAAAAAGAAACAGAAGTATTTAGCTTATAAAGCTATCCTGTAAGCAGGGCTAAAAGAGAACCGATTTGCTCACAACTGGATCAACAGGTTCCCTGACTAACTGCATTCAAATAAAATATGTGTTTTATAAAGTATGTGTGTATCAACAACACTGCGTCCTGAACATCTGATTTACTGTCAGTAAAGTTCCCTTTGAATTCCCTGCGTATTTTCTCTGTGAGTAATGTTTTGTCGTCACGTTGTTTCTGTGTGGCCTCTCCCTGTTATGAAAGCTGTTTGTCCCATGAAGATGGGAATATATATGGAACAGTGTTGACGTATTAGAATCATAGATCTATGATTTTTATGTTTTGCCTGTATTTCTGTGTGTGCCCCACACTGTCACAGACAGATGGTTGAGGCACACTTTCATTAATCTGCAGCAGCTTCACTTTTCCCTAATCGGCTCTGATTCTGCTGAATCAGCCCTCCTGACTCACCTCCACTCTGATTAGATTTGAATGAGCTTACAGCATTTATTCACTCCTCTGAACAACATGGCGGCCCCTCACATTCCACAGACTCCTGTATGCAGTATCATTTCCAGCCAGTGGAGGGCAAACGTGCCATTCCGGTGAGGAAATAGACTGGAGATAATGTTAAACAACTCATTTTATAATATAATGAATCTTTAATCAGTTGAATGTAAATGTAATCCGATTCCCTTTGTAGGGTAAGTGAAGTATGAGTATGTATAAGAATAAGTATGAGATAAAAGAGTACAACACCAATTTCCTCTTTAATAAGACAGAATTCGGAAGAGGCTTGAAAATGAACACCTTAATCCTAATTCAAGTTTACATGTTGATATTTTAATAAAAATGTGATCTCTCTCCTTTCCAGCACACTGGCGTTTATCCACTAGTGTCCAAGAGTATGAGGCGCATTGCAGAAGGCAAAGACCCAGTGGACTGGCAGATCCATACATGTGGTATGGCCAACATGTTCGCCTACCACAGCCTGGGCTACGACGACCTGGATGAGCTGATGAAGGAACCAAAACCCCTCTACTTTGTCCTGGAGCTGCTCAGGGTGAGTAGGAACACAACCTGAATATCTTACCAACAGGTTTGTTATTAACTTGTTTTTAGAAAACATTGGTCCATGGTGCCAAGGGAAGCAGGTTATATACATTTACTGGGAATGTGATTGACAGGTTCAGCAGCCCAGTGAGTACAACAGGGAGACGTGGGCTATGAATGATGAGGAGAGGTTGAAGGTGGTGCCTGTGCTTCACGGTCAAGGGAACAAGCTCTACAAACAGGGGAACTACGACGAGGCCACACAAAAGTACAAGGAGGCCATCATCTGCATCAAGAATGTTCAGACAAAGGTGATTGTTGCAGCCAATTTGATGTATTTTAATATTTGTATATGAAGGTGCTGTGATACTACTGAATTGACCTGGGCAGAGGCGGGGACTCAGCCAATTTCAGGGTACAGCCTACTATTTGGGGAGGACACAGGTGCACAGCATTAGGGATTGGGAATCACCAGAGGGAAGCCACACAGTTTTTCAACCGTGCGTGTTTTCGCTTATTTTCTGTTTGTTTTGAGTTAATTTCGGTTTATTTCTTTATCACAGTTAGTTGTTTAGTTATCAGTTAAACACCCGGCTCTTGTTTTGCTGTCATCATCCTGCAATCCAAATAAACATCTTAAATGCACTCAAAGAGAAGACCTGATTTGCTGTCAACACCACGCGTCTGGAAAAGCTTCACACCATATCCCTCACTGGCCAATATTTGTTGTTCGGTTGCCTTTACAGTGATCAAACAAGTGGTCTGAAATAACACTAATAATTATATTCTGAAACATGGATCTGATCTTCTTCAGGAGAAAGCATGGGAGGTCTCTTGGCTAAAGCTGGAGAAGATGGCCAACACCATAACGCTCAACTACTGCCAGTGTCTAATGCGCACAGAAGAGTACTACGAGGCCATCGAGCACACCACCGACATCATCAACCAGCACCCAGGTAACACTCAGAGACTTATAGGATGTGTGTGAGGCCAAGATTATGTAAATCAAGCCTGTTGATATGAGTGTGAGACTCAAGCTGTGTTCTATCCTTACAGTATTTTTTTTTAGCTTCAACCTAGCGTGGTATTTTCCCCCCTGAAATCTTGAATGTTAGCTTTAAGTCGATGTGTAATGCATCTATGACTTTCTGATCCCCTAAAAGATCCTGCCTGTTCTTGAGCATGCACAGTATATCGTGTATGTGTTCATAGAAGCACATGTTTATTTAAGTAAGCCACAAAAGACTAAGTAAAAGGATTTACTTGAAAATACTTCACGCCTTGTTAATTGAATGCTACAGAGCTGAAAACGGTAGCTGTCAAACATGCGTTCGTTCTTCTTCTCCAGGTGACATGAAGGCCTTCTTCCTGCGAGGGAAGGCCCACGCAGAAGTGTGGAACGAGGCAGAGGCTCGGCAGGACTTCAGCCGGGTGCTGGACCTGGACCCAGGCATGAAGAAGGTCGTCAAGAGAGAGCTGGCCGTGCTTAATATGCGCATGGAGGAAAAGAACCAGGAGGACAAGAACAAGTACAGAGGCATGTTTTGAGGAGACGCTGCAGCAGAGGTTAGGAGAATCACAAAAGTGATGGCTAAAGAAAAGGAATCCCAAAGATTGATTGTACCTTTAACAACCACATCTGCTTCACTGCAGTGACTTTCACAAGGTCTGGGAGAAACTCAGATGGAATATATAAGGATGAAAGAGCTGCTTCCTTTCTGCCCATCTTTCTTGGTCATCAAAACTATTAAATTAAACTTTTAAATGGAGGACTTTGCACACTTGTGATCTTACCTAAATTGGTTACATTTCAAGGCAATGTTTGACTGCTTGATTTGGTTGTTTGTATTCAATTATCTCCAATATTTAGCAAGGCATTGAGGTACCAAAACACAAAATATGTATTTAGTGATTAAGTAAAAAGCAGTCTTTATCTAACGCTCGGAAAGTGAGCGCATAAGTGTATTTCCCAAAATGTCCAAATCTTCTGTTCTGATTTGTTATATTGTTTTGGATTTTTTCCCGATCATGTATAAAAAAGCATTATTGAATGCTAATAAATTGTACTAGTTGGATTTCTATGTTTAAATGTGCTCATGGCATCACCAAAAGTCAAGTCACACTTTGCCACTATTTTACCTAAATGATATACAATTCCAAAGTAGTTATTCCCTAAGTGTCATCTTTAGTGACTTGTCAAGTAACTACTCAGTCTTGTGAGCTCATTGGCCTTCCACAAGGTGGTGCTCTGACCATGATTATTTGTATGGTTCACTATTGGAGAGATAATCCTGAGCCTTTACGCCGCACTCTCAGTTTCATGAACAGTCTAGGGGCTCGTAAAAAAAAACAATCTGGGTTGCATCGCTTTTCTCCTTCTTTTCTCTTCCTCTGTACGTTTTCAAGAGAGAAAAAGGAAACACAGAGTGTGATGCAAAAGGACATGACGAATACATCTGGGAAATATACTAAAAAAAACTTTGAATGCACTTTTGTTTTTGCACTGACATAAAATATAGTATTCGATCAATAGTATGACATCGCACAGAGAGCTCAGTTTCATTCAGGGAATCCCCACTCATCACGATCTGCACTGTTCTCCCCCACTCATCATGACCACGGGTCACTCAGCGCAGCGTAGCAGTCACTCAGGGAAATGAGGCTGACTCTAATGCACCAGTCTAATGATGAAGAAAATCCATAGGAGTGGATCAAAGAAAAAAAAACACACGAAGGATCATGATTAAACATTCAAGCTATAGCATCCAGCCCTTTACAAGAACCTTGCTAATGCAGTTCCTGCTGCTGAGTCGTGCCTAATCTTAGGAAGGTAAACAAGGAGGCTAAAACTGTGGTTAGATACAGCACTCATTAGAGACCATAGGCAATTTATCTCTGCTCTGATCCAGTAAAACCTTTTCTTTATCTTCACACTTTAATACCATCAACGCTATTTAGGAAATGGGCTTAGATTAAGTAGATTTATGTGATGGGGCTGTGCCATTGGAAACCCTGGCCTGGACTAAAACACAGGCCTACAATCAATTCTGCATAGCAGCACATTCCGCAGTTGGCTTTCCTCCATAAACCACTGGTGCTGATGTTGAGAAGAGGGAAAGAAAGGGAGGAGGCAGGAGGAGGAAGAGGAGGGGGCTCTGTGCCCCTGTTCCAACAGGAGTTGCCTCAAGTTAGCCAGAGAAAGCAAATGTCATACAGGAAGTAAGGCAATCGTGTATTCAAAATAAAATATGTAATGTTAGGATTTGGAAAGGAAAGTAATAAATAATTGTCTTTATTGTATGCTTCTTGGCTCCTTGTTTAGGTCTTACTCCTTTATGAATGCATACTTTATATAGACCCTAATTACTTCATGTACTGCATTTGATTGAAAGACAAATAATACATTATTTCCTGCATTGCTTGAATGTCAAATGTTTTTGCTTGAAGTACCCGGTAGCTTAGATTTATTTGGAAGTAATCTGGCATATCATCAGAAGATTTTCACTGGCAGCCATTCAATTAAGCAGTCTACCAAATGTAGCCTTTCACTTGAAACATATTTGCAAAAGCCATACAGGCTAAAGTTATGTTATTTGACATTACTTAAAAAACAACATAGTATTTCGTCATTTTACCCAATGTGGTTGAAAAGAGAAAATACCCATTCATTTCAGTATTACCCATCCTTGTATTCCAAAATGGATGTGTTGTGTTTATAATGTTGATAGTTGATAGTAAGGTAACGCAACGCTCCACATCACACCACGAAGCCATTGTGTAACTACAATATAAATCAACAATATATTATGTTTCCTACACTCTGCAGCCTGCACACCACTTCAAACAGACCAAGTCAAACCAGGCCGGGTAAAACCAACATTAAGCAGCACAAAAAGTCATTTGAATTTTCTTGCAGCAAAATAAAACACCACCATAGCAACAACATAGAGGTTAACGATTAAATGACCACAGTACAGCCAGAAAACACACATTCAAGCAAAAGGAAGTGCACAGGTGTAGGCCTACAACTTTTAGTGAAACACACGAGTAAGTTTGTTTGTTGTTCTCACCCTAGTCATGTGTATGGGGCTAGTCAATCTGCTCAATCTGCTGCAGGATCAACTTCTCTGCTCGTTTAGTTGTCCACATTTTTCAAACTTGTTGAGCGGATCACAGAAGCACAAAGTTCCACACACCTCACTGAAGATGGAAGTTTCTCTGCAAGGATCCGACATTAGCATAACCACCGCACCTAGCATGTTTGGAAGAACAGCGTGCACCTGTGTGGGTGTGTTTGATTTTGGCCACTTTAGGGTGCTGGCCGGTGTTATGCAGTTCTTTTAACACGTGTTTAATTAAGGTAAGTGAGCTAACGTTGCAATCCTCGATGACGTTGTTAACTCGTTATTTCATTGCATTTTATATTGTTTTACTTCCAAAAATATATATTAATCGATGTGTGTTAATTATTTTTTCGTTTACTGTATGTTCATGGATGGTGTTTTATTTTGTGTTTCGTCGCCGGAAGTTATGTGTTTGAGTATGGGTGACTTGACACTGGTCCCAAGTTGAGTACAGTCGCCGTGTTGCTGCGTCGTTGAGACAGAGGAGGAGAGGATAAGAAAGTGGCTTTGAAAGAGACCCTTCACCCCCATCCTTCTGCGTAAAGAAAAGGAAAGAGAGGCGTGTTTCTACTTTTCAAATAACAGACTTAAAGGAAAGTACTGGGACTGGATCAAGGCGGAAAACTCATCTGTCTGAACTGTTCCTCCTTGGATGTATAAGAAGACGGGAGTTGTTCTGATCTGAGCCCCTTCGGAAATGAGCCACACAGTGGATGTGAAGGAAGGTGACGGAAAGTGATTCAAGAGGAAGAATGATATCTGCAGGAATCCCACATCTCCTTTCTGATTTTATTACTTTCTTTTAGCCGGGTTGATACTTAGCACCTTTCAAATTATCGAATTTGCATCCACCCAGCATACCTCAGCTTGTTTAACCTCACTCAAATTAAATATTGCTTCAGCTGTAATGGCATGTGCATCCCAGCTTGTAACTAATTAAACCAGTTTTAAACTCAATTCCCTTTTTTCTCTGATCTTATTTGATACAATTGACTTTTGAACATGGCCATCAACACGGACACCGACTTCCTGAAGTCTGACATGGGAGGAGGCACGCAGCCTGCACATCCCCACGAGACTGAGAAACTCCTCGCGCTGACCACCGAGCCCGCGGGACATGGGATGAAGATGTCCACCTCCTTCACCGTCAACATGGACACTGACAAGGGCCAGGAGGCCGACCAGAATGGTCACAGTGTGTCGGTGAGGTCAGGCTCCGCCGGGCAGCTGGGTGCCGCCGCCCCCCTCTCCCCCTCCAAGGCCAGCCTGAGCCGCTCCTCCACCGGGAACGCGACCGTGCAGGAGACCCCGAAGCCCAAGGATTACCTCATCCTCGTTATCTTGTCCTGCTTCTGCCCCGTGTGGCCCGTCAGCATCGTGGCACTGGTGTTCTCCATCATGGTGAGTATCACATTACTAAACTGTCTCTGAAGGAATCTACAACAGAAATTATACAACAGCAAAGTGGAGCAGCAAAGATTAATGTGTGGAATATTAACATCAATATCTCAGTTTATTTAGAACATAAATAAGAGAGCGTTCTTTTAAAAATAAAAAAAACATGTATTTTCATAAAGTTCAGGGCCTATTCATGTCATTTCTGGGCATTAAGTAAGCTAAAGAAAATGTGAACATATTGTTGATTCTAAAAGTAATCATGGTGTACTGTCTGACATGACAAACAGGGTCTGTTCCAAAACAGGTAGTCTATATTTTACAGATATCAGTTATCTATTGATTGTCTTCTATGATTACCAAAGCTGCTATTTTGTCTACATTTAATTCAAGACTTGTTAGGAAACTGACAATGATATTTTGGACGAAGGTAATATCTCTCTAATATTCAGGGAGATAATGGTCTTTGACAGGGAATATTCCTTTCAAATTATACCAGCAGATCAATAAATATATCAATTAACCTTTTCTGTCATGTTTTAAGCATTTGAGGGGCGGGAAATATTGGGAAAGAAAATAGGGGAATGACAAGCTGTTGGATAAATCACAAAAAATTAATATGAAATGGTAAGTGATTCATTTTCATGATTCCAATCCACAGTGGCCTGCGACAGGTCAGGGTTTAAGTGTAAACATGTAATTGTTATCACTTGAGGGTCACGTTTATTAAAAAATTAAGAAATAAAAAAAATAATACAATTATAATTATTTCCAAGCAATTCCACAGAAACTAAATCTGCAAAACAGATCTATTCAGCGCATTGACGTATCTGAATACAATACAATTTCTCCAGGATTGGCATTTTGCATTGAGAGGTCCCTTACAAACTCTTAATGTCATGGTTGACTAGATACACACACACACACACACACACACACACACACACACACACACACACACACACACACACACACACACACACACACACACCTCCTCAGTGGGTCAAACACATAAAACCGCCTATGGACTGCTTGTCTTCTTCAAATTCACATTGCACGTGTACATTAATTGAGTTTTAAAATCTATGTAGAGGGAACTCCACTGTTGAAACTGAAAGCTGACACTTCTCTGTTTTCACCCTCTGCAGTGGTGAGAGGTCTGCAGTTAAAATGTTGGACTTGTTGTTGAAGGCTGTGAGAGAGTGTAGTTTATTTCAATCAGCCAATTAAATAGTCAGGGAATGCCCCAGTTACAAGAGGGAGATACAGCTGGGCTTAGTTGATTTTTGATGTGTAAAAGTGCAAAAAAAAGTGTGAAGGTCAAGTGTGACGTGACAAAAAATTTGTACAAAAAACTAGGTGCAACAGAATGAAGAATGGCTATACCTCAATGATGGTGACCCTGGCTTCACTTTTCACACATCAATAAAAACTCATCGCTTATGTAGCAATGAGCAATATACCAGTGATATGGCATCAGCGCTAAATACACATTAATAAAAGGTGACACTTTATCTTCCAATAATGCTTGATGCAATGAAACATCCTGCAAGAGTAAGCTCCTACAAAAGCTGTTAAAGGCATGGGACAACTGACAATTCAAAATGTGAAGGTTTGATTGGATAACAACTGCAAGCAGCTCAATATTGATTTTGATTAGGTAAGTACAGACATAACTTCAAATGACAAGATCAATCATTTATTATAACATCGCACTGAATGTGTTAGTTTACTGCACACACAAGAGCAGTACACAAACCGATGACATTCTTAAGGATCATTAAACAGACACTCAGATAGCGTGACACAGCAAGAATCTCCCTGGGACTGGCAGGTCAGTAATCTGCCACCTTTCAATTTGTTATTTCCTTAATCTTCAGTAAAAGGTCTTAAGCTGACTGACACCACGAAATCCTGTGCTCATCTACTCGGCCCTGTAACTGTACATCAGGGTCAAATCCCCTGCTGCATCACCCAAAAGCTGTTTGTCTTTTATTAGACATCTGGTGTGTTTGTGTTTGAATTGTTTACTTAATTTTAAACTGAATGTGTGTTCCCACAAAGTTTTACGCAATGTTTCCTGTATTGTAAAATCTATTTGAAGCACCTAGTATTATTTCACCTGAACAAAGAATTTACACCAAAATGGGAATCTATTGCTAATGGTTAGAGTTGGGTTTTATTTTCAAAACATTTTAAGGTTGAAACTCTTATCCTTCTACATTTACAGTCTTTATGCAATACTTTACTTTCCAAATTCTACTTCATTATAATTGATTTACTGGGGAAATGGATTGAGTTTCTCTAAAACATTAAGGCAGGAGCGCTTTGTTTAACTTTCCATTTTAGTTTTAGACAGAATATTAGAACCAGTTCAGGGTGTCACTCCATCAATGCAGCTAATGAAGGGAGAGTGGCTCACAGAGGCAGTGTTACATCTGTTAGGGAGTTTCCCAAATCTTGATTGTTGTCATCATGAGACATCTATTGATGAGATTGGAGGGCAACAAAAAGCACAGTGAGGAGTTTAATTTTGCATTCAGTTAGATTTTAAGAACATTATCCTGATTATAAGGGATGAGTCCAGAGTCCACCCTTCTGGTTTTGTAGAACCTAGATGGCCTTGTATTGCTTTTTAAAATCATTCATACTACCAATTGCAAGCTTTCACATCAACGTAAAAATATTAAAGGCCCTGTCCGTATACGACGTTTGGTTTTTCTGTTCTTGGCTACTGTAGAAACATGGCAGTGCGTCATGGTGTACTACTTCGAAAAAGACCTGCTCACTATGTAAATATAAGGGGCTCAATCTTAGGAAGTAAAAACACGATACTATATATTCCCTGCCAATGGAAACCCCTTAACCATATACAAATACCTTTAAGTAAAATGTTGACAACATTGGACAACTTTATTTTAAATACTCTTCCATCACTGAACCTCTTGTGTGTTTGAGCCAGGAAACAAGATAAAGATTACTGTAACTGAGCAGTACATATAAACAATATATTTTACACAGCATGGCATGTGTCATGCAGGGTTTCACCGGTAGTTTTATTCATGGTATCAGATGTTACTCTGTTGTGTCAGGATTTTAACTCATGTTGGCTGATGGCAGATTAGTTTCTATTGGCACAGCAATTTGAGTTTTCAGCGTACTTCACTTCTGAGGCTGTACAGCAGCCAGCACTCAGATCCACAGAGAAACAAGGCAAAGACAAAGCAGTAGACCCATTAGTTCTGTAATATCATTCCTGTGGGCACCAAACACCAAAGGGAATATCAGGCAGTATCCACGAGACAGCCTGTACTTCCCCAAGCCATCACCATGATCCCACTGACATTCACAAGTCAGCCGCTGGCTAATGGCATGGAGAGTGTGTGAGAGAGAGATGGAGACATAGAGCAAGGCTTTGACAGAGGGCAAAAGAAAGGAAAGTGAAGGAGGGAGAAACTGGAGCTGGCCACTAACTCGATAGAAGGCGAGAGAAGTCTATTTAGTTTCTCTGCAGAGGGCAGATTGCAGCAGTTAGCCAGCTCTGTGGCAGCAATCAACATCATCTCTCTTTCCTGAGGGTATGGAAAGGGGATACATGCCTCAAAAGGAGACCAAAACATTTTTACCTACAAGGGCATATGGGTGTGAGTGATACAGCAAATGCCTATAAAGTAGTTCCTATCACTGGATTAGGAAAGAATCGAATCAGATACCACAGATTTGTAAGATACAGTAAGTGCAAGTGAGTCAGAGCAGGAAAGCAGAGGTTTTACAACAGGTGCACTGCACGATGAAGACCTAGAGTGCAAGCTCACGACTAAGTGCTAATATCCTCTCACACGTGAAATGGATACTTCTGGAAAGTTGAAGAGAGAAAAAAGGAAACTGCTCAACTGCTGTTAAAATGGGATTAAAATGGGGAGATACAGTCTGAGGAAACGGCACACGCACAGACATCAGGAGATTTTAATCAGAACAGAAAGAAAAAAATAATCAATATATTTTTCTTTCTAAGCTGCCATCCATTGAACTGGGATAACGGATGTTTTAATTTAAAAGTGATCATGCAAAATGAACTTTTGTGCATCTTTTATACATGAATATGTGTCCCCGGTGTTCCAGGGAACTCACCAAGTGTCAGAAAACACAACCCTCTCTATTTTCCTCCATACCCAAATCTCTTAAAAAGGGGCTGCAACGGATCTGATACAGACTGATCCAGATTTGAACACTTCTATGACGTCACAGAAGCGGCGCTACGGCTATTGGGCCAACTCCACCAATCAGGAGGAGACAGCCACGGACATTGCCGTTGGAAAGCGCTGGAGACGCTGTAGTACATATGCCAGGCCTGTATATGGTGCTGTTCTCACAGAATCAGCCCATGCAAAGACAGTGTTAAATTGAGCGAAATGAGGAATGGCTAAAATGCATGATCTGTTTGGTATTTTGAAAAATAAAAAGTATAAATATGCCTTATATAGGTATTGTCCTACACTATATTATTCAAATATAGCATGATAGGTCCACTTTAAAACCTTATCTTGCTGAAGTCGTAAGAGCACAGCATGCAAACCTAAATATAACCTTAAGCCTGCACAAATCAATATTTTATATAATTATAACCAATCAAATGGCAATATGAAATACAAAAAAGGCTCATTTGTAGTGATGAACCAACCAATAATTATCACCCAACTCTGACATCAGACTCCCAACAGCTCTAAAAAGCCTTTTTGTCTATTTTGGATTATTTCCTAAATTCCCACCTTCACCGTCATCCACCCTGCTTTCAGCAGCAGACCGCAAATTTTAGCAAAAATGCTCTTTTAAATCCAATGTTCACTAACCTACCCAGCAAACAAAAGCTACTTTCTGAGGAATATGTGGAGCATTTAACAGCTGAAGATCAAAGTGTTTTCCTCAGACGTTAGTAAAAACAGTGAGATTATTGGAGGACCAACATTCATTGATTAAGGGGACAAAAACAGGGTCTGAAATCATTGCAACTATTGCTACTATAAGTGTGTGAAAATAGGCAATTGTTTGCTGAGACGTTCGCCATGGCAACTTAATATGGCGATCATTTGTTCGTGTTGTGTTTCAAACTGGCGCGCTGTCCCTAAGTGGCCAAAGAAAATCAATGAATGCAATTTTAACATGCACTGCCAAATGACGTTTTAATGGTGGGGAAGATATAATCTTGTGTGTGCACATTAAGAAAACTGCATTTTAAAATTCCTGCATTTTTCAATTCACTTTTATGAGGCTTCGCTGAAGCAAAACACAGCGAGCAAAACATTTATTGTTGAAGTGATAACCGAGAACATTAAGACAATATCAGCGTTTTCCTCTTGTAAAAGGCCCAAATCTTTAAAACTTTAATTAAAGTACAATCTTTTGAGGTCTCATTTAGCCTTGTAAACAAACTCAGCATATTTCAATACTGGCAGATGGTGCATTGCCAACAACAGGACTGCCAAAAGCTCCATCCATCATCGTCCACCACCACTTCCAGCAGCAGTCCCGCCTAAAAGCCAACCTCCAGCTGGCATCCGCCACAGATCTCTGACAGATGCTCTGGTGGAGGAGGGTTTGTGGCTGGCAAACAGGGAAGATGTGCAGTCAATTATGGGGATTGGAGAGGCAGCGGTAATAGGTTTTTACTGCTCAGACCGGTCTATCCCAGTAATGGGAAGGAGCAAACTGCAGGAGCGTTATTGCACGCTCGGCAGATTTGCCTGTGAAATATGGACTCGCAATGCTGCGCTGGATGAATGACTGTGTGTGTGTGTGTGTGTGTGTGTGTGTGTGTGTGTGTGTGTGTGTGTGTGTGTGTGTGTGTGTGTGTGTGTGTGTGTGTGTGTGTGTGTGTGTGTGTGTGTGTGTGTGTGTGTGTGTGTGTGTGTGTGTGTGTGTGTGTGTGTGTGTGTGTGTGTGTGTGTGTGTGTGTGTGTGTGTGTGTGTGTGTGTGTGTGTGTGTGTGTGTGTGTGTGTGTGTGTGTGTGTGTGTGTGTGTGTGTGTGTGTAAGCATAGGTAAAGGGCTTCTTATTAGCAATCTAATACGGCAGATATAGCGGGAGAGCCCTTTATCCTGTTGTTGGTAATTGTATAAAGCCTATCAGAGGCTTGCAGAGAGAAAACCAAAGTTAAATCTGGGCACATAATGATATCGTCATTCCAAAGTGGATAAAAAAAGGATATATTGAAAGCTAACTGCGTCATGTTATGGCTACAAGTGATGGCATTTGTGCGCCATCCATCTTAGGGCACTCTGAGTTGCAGAGGACATGGTAGTACACATCCTTCTGCTCATCATATTCTCTCATTTCGTTAGCATTGTTATCAATGTAATTTATCGCATACAAAAGTAAAGTTGTATACCTAAAGCTTATGGGTACAACTTCACCTCATTGTACTGTTTAACTATTCTTTTATAATTTATATGAAACATATTTTTCCATGTTACATTTATTAGGTGCATATCAATCCTACATGCCCTTTTGAATGCTACTGGTTGTCAGTCAAATATATTTTTACCATTACATTTGATTCACACACTTCGGATGAATGTCTCTGAGGATACTTTGACTTTTTGTGTAGCGCAATCAAAACGTTAATCCAATTCTTTAGTGTTTAATTTAAGACAAGCAAAACTAATGATATACTAATGACAGCGGCATGTGTACTTTGTGTTTAGTACAGACATGGATGTAATGTTGTAACTGTACTCTGATGGTCCGGACAAACCATCTCGTAATTTCAGCTTCCTTTTCCTGTATCAATCTGATATATATTAGGTTACCAATGTGTTCCCGCCTCACTGCACAGCACAGCCAGCACTGTAGATCTACTGAATTATGATCATCTCATTTTGTTCTGACAATCACATCACTAATAGCATAGCAACATGCTATGTTAATCCTGATAACAATACAGAACATATTAACTAAATTGTGCAATTTGACCCCTGGTTATCTATTTAAACAGTGTCATTTGTGCTAAATGGAATAAGGCATGCACCATAATGGACCTGTGTTTTAGGACTGCTAACACTTAGCTTAGCTGCCTCATTTGAATTGCGTTTCGCAAGCTGACCAAGATATAAATACAATTCAAATGTATGAGCTGCAGCAGCAACTAGAAAATGCATGTTATAGCTCTAAGAATGGGAGCGGTGCCATCACGGGTCTGAGAGATTTGATCATCTGACCGCATTGAGTGGTTTGCAAATGTAATGGAGATTCAAGTGTAACAAAGCGGAGTCTAAAAGCCCTGCTTAGCGGCCCTTGGAGGCCGTGGTGCTTCTCACACTCAACCGCACCGAGGGACCAACCAACAGCCTTTTCCTCTCTCTTTTAGGTTTAAAAAACGACTAATAATTTCGAAAAAAAATATTATTTTCCCAAAAAAACGGGGGAAACACTTTAAAAAAGAACTACATAAACATAAAAAATTAATGCAAACAAACCATTTTATTTGTAGCCAAAGTGCCAGTCTAACAGACATAACTGCACACCAGCTCCTGGTTATACACTATCTCTCTCCACCAGGCTGCTGCTGACACTCCATTATTAATGACAAGAGAGAGGGAGCACTTACTGACTGACTAGCCTCCACCTTCTTCTACCAAACTCATATTTGTTTTCTGAATGGGAAATGCTACCCTCAAAGTGATTTGTCCAGTGCTCATTGGGCTACACACACACACACACACACACACACACACACACACACACACACACACACACACACACACACACACACACACACACACACACACACACACACACACACACACACACGTATCACCCTCAAAGCATACATCGAACAATGCAGGGTGTATTATTGCCCAGATGCTGACACAGGAGCTTGCTTTAAATTATTTTTTGTTTATTTTATGTTCCAATGTGTCATGGACGTAAAATACAATTATATTTGTAATCTACCTAAATTAATGTTTCGTCTCTAAGCAGGCTAAATGGACAGTGTATTCTGAAAGGAGCTTCCATTGATTAAAGGTGCTGATGCTGCTTTTCTCTGTGATCAATACAGGCTCCACTGGGACTGTGTTTGCACGATAGCTTCACAATGCAGTCCTGGAAGTTAGAAGTGTGTCCCTATGTGAGAGGGAGAGGATCTCTTATTTGACTGTCAGGAGCCCAGACTGACTCGTGCATTGATTTTCCTTTTGTGGCTTAAGTTAAGATTTACATTTTAAGTTTTTGAAGTTAGAATGAACCCCTTTAATTTAATAGTTTTTCGCCGATAAAACGTCTAATCACTTTCTCCAGAGGCATTTGAATTAAAGCCAATTAAATAATGTTTCTTATAAATAATAAAGGTTACTAAAAAGTTAATATTTTCACAAACGTTTTTAATCCTGTACTTATTTAAGAGTACTTCCCTGGCCAGCAGCACTTTATTTAAATAAGCCCCCCAGGGTTGCACCACCTGCACAGAGTGCATTGTGGGATCTATCTAGAGACCGAGACAGTCTGGAGACAGAGAGGCTCATGGGAGTGAGAGGATAATGAGGGGGTCTCTCTCTCTCTTTGCAGTGTAATCTTATCCTACACTAAGGCAACCCCAATTCTGCACCCTCAGACTCAGACCCTCAGACTGATCGGCTGCAGACACATACACCGTATTGTGATTTAAAGTGCATTGTTTTGGTCAAAAACTAAACAAAGGAAGAAATATTGTTTACTAGATTACAAAAACACCTTAGCTCAGGCTTTTGTTTCCACTGTAATATAGTTTTACCTTGTCTTCCCTTCATGTAACGTCCTCTCTAGTACAACTTCTCTCTCTGTTTTGTCCTTGCTATGACTTTAAAACAATGGTTTTAAATTAAAGAAACATCATTTGAGGGTAATGTAAGAGGTAAACGTCCATACAGTCATTTCTTTATAGCTCTAATAGGCCATTTTGTCCTCCAAAAAGGAGGATATGGGTGGTAATGATTCAATTTAATACAAGACCTTTTTATGGAGCACCCTGCAGACATCTAGTGGTGTAATTTAATATAGATGAGAGGAAAGAGAGGACCTGCTGTACTTCGCACAGTATAAAAATAAAGAAACGCAGCACCACGGACAGCTCCTAGAGTTTTCATCACGCTTCAAAAGTGAAAGTGTTCCATGAGAAATGACATGGGAGGTTTGAATTAAAAACTTTAAAGATGTGTTCCCTTCCCTTTCTATATTTGCTCTTGTTTAACAGAGAGTATGATTGACACTTTGTGTTACCCCTGATTCTGACCTCAGAACAGTCTCAATTTACCGGAGCATGGACTCAAAAAGTAGTTAAAGCGAGCCCACACAGGGAAGCTGACCCAGGTTGACTCTCACACGCTGGTGCGGTGAACAAACTGCTCTGGATTACAATCTACTGAGAGGACGGACCACTGCATTACTTCCATCATTTGTTCACAAATGGACAGCAATAGACAGTTTTTACCTCCTGGCGTGGCGCGTTGTCTGATTAAAAGATGCTGGCAGTGCTGGAATAAAAGGAGGGTCGGTTGTCTTTTAGAAGTTAGATGTTTGTCATAAAGACGCTCAGTGCCATTCAAATGTAATCAACAACATTGCAGTGTTTTCACTCTGCATGATGGATGACATTAGTCACACAACCAGAGACAGACAACAGGAAGTGGAAACGCATCGACCAGATAAATGATCTTCCCTTTTATTGTGGGAAAAACCAAACGCCTCTTAGCTAGAAGCCATCTTCTGCGTCATTCATCAGAACCTGCAACGCTTTTCCTACCCTCCAGTGTCCAATGAAGTTGTTCTTTTACTCAGTACAACCTGTAATCCTTGCTGAGTGCTGATAAAAAACGCCTCTGTTCGGCCATTAGCTGTCATACTATATGGCCCAATTCCAAATCACACCCTACCCACTCCCACTCCGTGGCGGAGTGACACTCGCAGCTCAACAAGGCTCCCTCCTGTCAGATGGAGGGAGTAAATACAGCAGCAAGCTTTGGGACGGCCTCCCCTCTCTTCGGCAGAAACAGGAAATGCCGTAACTGTATGTAACAACGGTTTCAAATCAGCATCTCTTCCACAAAAAATCTAATGAATAACAAAAAAAAAAACTCCAAACATCTTTAATTGTGTTACTTTTTTGTAAAGCTCTTTTAGTTTTCAACCTGATGTTTATAAGCTTCTTAGTGTTTGCAACATTCTGTATACACAACTTTATAATAAAATGCACACAGTTTTCTTCAAGGTTGTATCTTCCTGGTCGAATATACTTACTGTAAGTCGCTTTGGATAAAAGCATCAGCTAAATGCAATGTAATGTAATTTACCTTTTTCTAGACTAAACACAGGTATGATCCTAAGTTAAACAAATATGAGGTTATGGTGAGGTTGTTAACATCGCAATTTATCAGTGGATGTTTGCAGGAACTGTTTGTATACAGCGTGTTTCCTGACGGACACACACAGCGTTGAGTCCGGTCAGGTAGGGCAGCAGGTGAAGTCAGCACCGATGCAGACTCGCTGTTTGAGGGCTTGATAACCCACTCCCCCTCCACACTCGTTGGTTTGGAACAGCACTGAATGTGGCGGACCCTCCGCCCGAACGCACAAACGGAGGGGTAGTGTGTAAGGGTAGGGTGTAGGGGGTGGATTGGAATTGGGCCACTATATGTGTGGTAAGGTGGGACGGGTTATGCATTGTTCTTATTATATTATTTTAGGTTTTCTAGCTCCATTACTATTTTCATCTCTTCACCTATAATGTCAATGGATGAAATCAAACAGAGGCCAAATCTTGATTGACCTGATTCCGTTGTTAGTCATTGTATATATTTCTCCTAGTGAACCAATCACAATAAATGGTCCAAACCATATATTGTATTTTAGTCTTGCATACGTTTGATGTCCTTGCCCTGTCTGTAACACTCATTTTAAACAGAGGGTCAGCCACAAACTTTATATTTTCCGTTTCTCTAGAGGGGCTCAGTTATTACCTCAAACAGCTGAGCACTGTAGTTTTGATTTTACTAAATTTGGACTATTTTCAGCCATGGATTATTGAGCTAATGAGTGTATGCAATGGCTGGTTGAATTTGACTTGAAAAAATGACAGCGCCCATGTTTACCATAATAAACAAACTTGTCTAACAGTGCTGTCATATCCCTCCAAGGGAAGATCGGCTCTAATGTCTCCTTCAAATTTGTATTTGAAATGACACACTTTTCGGAAAGTAACACATGTATAAAAGGAGTAAAGACTTTGTAAAATATTTGAAAGACAAGATAATGTCAAATAATATCTTAAATAAATTATTAAATAAAGTAAATCTTTTCGTTTTTTTAGAACAAAATCAATGTCTAGAACCAAACCATTGCAAAGTCATATATTGTTTTGGTGTGTGTGATTGCCTTATATTGGTCCTTATTTGTGCCACCATGCACAACAGTATGTTCGAAAGGTATCACATATTAAAAGCAGCATATAATGTTGACGAGGAGAAAGTGACATCATCGCTGAAAGATTTGTTGTTTTTGGACTTTGGCACATGAGCGCAATACACCGGCATGCAGGACTCATATCCGTCGTGCTTCACATCACACACACACACATAAATCAACCTGTCTTCATATCCGCAGCATACATAAAGCAATATACAAATAACATCAAGCTGATATACAGCCCCTTCACTCTGCTGCGCTCACCTACTCCGTGCAATTGGCTCTGCATGTCACATCCTTCCATCAATCCCAATCTGTATATCTGAAATAGAAAATTTCCCCGTTAACAGCTGGACGATAAATGAATGTCTCAATTTCAATAGCAAGTGGACAAGTCAACATTTCTTTACTGCATGTGTGTCATTTCCCCTTTAAATTAACTTGGCCGGTTTACGGAACAGCACCTGATAAATATTTCAAAGTGTAACTCTCAGAAAACTGCAGGAGAGTACGGCTCCTGACCTGCAGAGGGATCTTTCTCCCGCTTATGGTGGCGGGGCTACTTTGAGGTTTTACTGATAGAGTTAATGTGGTAAATGCCGATTCAGCTAAGTGAGAGGTTCCCCTTTTTATTTTTTAGACAGAAATATAAAGGTTTCTTATCGCTTGTATTAATAAATGTAAGCTCACTTATAGAAACTCATTGTGGATATGGAAAATATGAAAGTCGATGAACTGTCCACAGACCTAAATGAACGACATAATGAATGAAAAAAGGCACAGCTTTAGCAGAATAGTATATGTTTTTGCAACATTTTGCAATGTAATAGGTGTCTCATATTTAGTCAATTTGTTCCACTATTTTACATTTTGCTCATATAAGTCTTTACGGTTCAGGTCAATCTCTCCATACAGATTATTTTGTAAACATTTGAAAAATCCGTCAAACCTTTGCAGCCATTTCAGTGTGAAGGCTTTCTTTTCATCTGATAAGAGTATTTTAGACAAGGAGAGTAGTACGATTATTAAGACTATTAAGAGTAGGAAGTATTAAGAGTACATAGCTTTTCAGTGGGTTGAAGGTTCCTCCATATATTTATTACGGTATGCTAGCTGATTACATTCATGAAATAAAGTCATTTAAGGAATAATCCTCTCCAGCGCCTATTTGTGAGAGAAATTACGTTTATTCATAGAACCCTTTCTACCCTTATGTGGTATGTTATTTTAATGATGTCACATCCTATATAGCTAAGCCTTGCTCAACCTTATAATTCAATGCTCCTCCCTGTGCTTTGTGTGTCTCAGTCCAGAAACAGCCTACAGGGGGGGGATATGGACGGGGCCAGGAGGCTGGGCCGACTCGCCCGCTTGCTCAGTATCGTCTCCATCGCCCTGGGGGTCATCATCATCGTGGTCTACGTCTCATTTTCAGGTACAGAAACAACGACAAGAAAGGACGCATTTTAAAATTAGCAAGTTTATGTTTGGGATAATGATTCATCTTTACATACAGTGTTTGGTGAAGCCTCTATAACTCAGTATGCTAAATAGTATGCATGTATTTTAGGATGATAGTATTATATAGATAGTGTTTGTATGTGCTCGTGTCTACTCACAGATGCAATAGATACACACAGGATTTTTGCCAAGTGTTCAATAACAAAGAATACCCACTGCATTACGGTTACAGCGTGATATATGACACTACCACACAAGTGTGTGTGTGTGTGTGTGTGTGTGTGTGTGTGTGTGTGTGTGTGTGTGTGTGTGTGTGTGTGTGTGTGTGTGTGTGTGTGTGTGTGTGTGTGTGTGTGTGTGTGTGTGTGTGTGTGTGTGTGTGTGTGTGTGTGTGTGTGTGTGTGTGTGGGTGTGGGTGTGTTGATTTAGCAGCTGAGGGCTGACTGCAGCAGGGCGGCTACCTTACCGCTCTAAGCCTCACACACTTGAGCTGCACCAGTCAAAGAGATGATGAATTTGATGGCGGGTTTCAGCTGTCGATATGTGTGTGCGGACTTTCTCTGATGATGCCACGCTTCTCTTCTTCTTCTTTCCTTTGCAGTAAGCTAAAACTGAGGGCGAAAACTTTAACGTGAAAGTCGAACCACGGATGCAACAAAAGGGGATAAGCCGTTCGGAAAAAAAAGAAAAAGAAATACAATTCCTTACTCCATGCCATATTGTAATTACATCATCACCGACCTCAGAAAGCAACAAAAAAAATGGTCAACTAATGAAAGCAAGTTAACAAATAAATACATTCAGAGAAAAATCCACAGATGCATGCATTAGAATCCAGTAACAATTGCTTGACAAAAATAACAAGAAACCTGAAGTAACAATGTTCAGGTTCAAACAGAGGAAACAGAAAATGATGATTGTATGCACAGCCTGGAGGACTCATAAAGGTTCCTTGAAAAAATGGACTTCCTAAAACGAAGAGGACGATCAACGCTTGAGAGAGAGTGAAGAAGAAACTGTGTGCTCCTTTGAGAAACTGATTCTGGGTTTGGGCTTCAAACGCCGGACAGCTGCATATAATCCACATATATTCCTTACTGAACCTCTTGCATTCAAAGCATATACAGATTCAAATATATTTGAAATATGGATATATGAACATATATATATATATATATATACAATAGATGTACATTTTATAAAAATGTTTGTATGCCAAGTGGTGCTGGGTTTGTTAAGACTGTTACGATGGCTGCTTCGTCAGCCCTATTATCAGTAGAATTTCAAGGGTTTGTGAAAAGGGGCAGGGAACACGTTTTTAATTGTGTTATTTATTATCATTTTTCCACAAAAAACAAGGTTGAGACCAACTGCATGCCTCAATGTAGATTACCAACATCCTGCCTTCGTTTTGACTGTTATTACTTGTGTCTTCTTTTGAAGGAGTCCGAGAGGCCGACAGGTTTGCACATGAAGAGTGATTTGTGTACGTTATGTGAGTCCAGCCGCTGTAGAGTGTGTATCACCCCTCGCCCCTTTGTGTCTCCAGAATATCTTGAACCTTGCCCTGCTCTGGCAGAGACTGAAACGCATGCCTAACACCCCAAAAACCTTCTTTTCCTTTCACATCTCCCTATCTTCAACACAAAACCTGATGAAGTGGCTTCAGTTCTGTCTCATCTTATTCCCTTAAAGTCCATTTTAGATTCTACCTTTGTACATTATAGTGTTATAGTTCCTAATTTCCATTCTTACATTGACTGTTAAATGCCACTGAATGTTTTTCTGCTTCTTGTATTGTTATGAAATGTATTTATATGGGAAATATATATGCAATATGTACGCATGATATATGCTAAACAGGCTTACACATTTATTTTTTGTAAATAAACAAGCCTAAGAGTTTGACTGAGTAACAACAAATAGCATTTAAAGAACCAGTCTTTGAAACCCGAGCACGAGTGATTGTCTGTATGTGTCACTTTATCAGAAAGAAGTCACTGCATTTATCCCATGTGGCTTCTCAGGACTGTTGTATTGACACATTGCAGGCTTATGCTACTAGCACAGGGAACATCACCGTAAGACCGTGTCGCTTTATATGAATCCACAGCGCTTCTTTGGGCATTAATGCTTCATTTTTTAGTGCGTGTAATTTAAATCGGGAAAGGTTTCTTTAAAAGGTATAAACTGTGTTTTTTAAGGGCTCTAACAAGTGAAACACAAGCTGATTTCAACTGATGAGCGATTAAATGTATCAGACAGAGATTCTACCAAGTAATAAAATAAACATCCACTATGTAAAGATGAACAACAGCAACCTGTCAAACATTAGCAGTACATAGCACAATGTTTTGTGTGAAATGGGCTTCAAGAATTCCATTTCAATTCATAGTTGTACATAAAAATCCCACAATCCATCTAAAGCAGCAAAATCCAAAGATTCCCCATGTTAACCACCAAATTAAAAACATGTGACATAACATCTTAGCCTAAATGGCAACACGTGTGTACTTTACTGCTCTAGGTTTACTCTCTAACAGCCGAGTGTCTAGCCAATAAGCTCTGCTCTGTCAGTAAAACAGTTCAAACCTTCCTTTCATTCAGATGTATTACTGTGTTTCTTTTCCAGTGTACTGAATGTGCCAGTCTTCATCTCTGTGGTGTACATTTTGCATGTCTGTAATAAATGTTTCCATGCATGGTCCAAGTTTTTTGCCTTTTGATGATGTTGTTTCTTGGAGTTGTATAGTGACTTCAAAAAAGTATCAAGAACAATATACTGCCACGCAGCAGCTCTCTTAGGCTGTATTCATTAATAATATAAGCATGCTAACGGGATAATGTTTTGCAAGTAAAATGTTAACTACGTTCCCCAGCTTAGTTTATCTTTTTAGAAAGCTAACAAGTATTTATTAGCACTTCAGCTGAGTCTGACATAATGTATTTGATTATAATAAAGTATATATTTAAAAAAAGGGAAATACCATGTTATTATCCTCTTATCATCTATTTCATCCATCGAATACTTACGGAGATGTTTCAGTCAGGAGATAAATAGTGTACCGACAGAACAATGCTGTCGACCATTGGTAAGAAGGAATACCCAACTGTAAGTGTATGGTTTGAACTGAAAAAGAAATATATATATTAAAACAATTTTATTTATGAGAAATGTCGCTCATTATGCAAAAGGTAATAATCCAGAGAGAGATAGAAACATTCAAAATCATAAAAAGTACAAATATTATTTCAATTACCTTACACATACTATATAAGAGTGGACACAATAAAAGCTACACATGTACAGTGAAAACAAGACGGTATGTGAATGTAGGGCTGCACAATTAACCTATTGTTAATCTGGATTCCCTAAATTAAATGAACATGAGTAACTGTGATGGAAATTTGAATTTCGTGCTTAGCTTGTAGAAAACAAACATTTTTCTGGATGTTGCAGCTGCAGTCAGAGTAGAACAATATGCAACTGAGAACAGAAGAACAAATCCAGAATGCACTAATTCAGTTGAAGACGACCCTATTCAAGCCTTATTTTAAAGCAAATATATATTTATGTTGGGGTAAAATGCACATCAAAACTCATGCATATTTAGCAAAATCAGTTACATTTATATAAACTCACAAAAGCAAATGCGATTTGGCTATGGGCTATTCCAGACATCTGAAGGATTTGCATTCAAAGGAATAAAAACACGTTTCCTGTTCTGAAAGTGACACATTTCTCATTTCTGAGCACTGTCACAGACACGCTAGGGAAATGTTCAATATGACATTTCTTAAAGATAATGTCGTGTTTCAACGTTTTCATTTGGTATCGATGATATCAGATCATTGCCCATTAGTAGCCTACACTAGCAGGTATGAAGCACAACATGAAAGTAAAATCAGTGCTGTACCATTTTAAATTATTTAAGTGAAATGAAAATATTGTATCCTTAAAAAATCCAATCATAAAGTCAATTGTAATGAAAATAAACGCGCCACCCTGTAAGAGTAATATTAATGTGCAATGTTCACTTTATTGAGACGGAATGGAAGAGATTGCTTAACGCTGTCCCTACAGCGGGTCTGACACACATTGTGCCTCAGGGCAGACAAACACCATTTATCATGGCCGCTACAACTGGGTTACAGACATCTCTGGGAAGAAAAGGGGAAGAAAGCAATTGTGATAGATATAAAGCCAGCTCTCCACAATACAGAGTTTCTGCCTGATGCAATCCTTACACACCAATCCAGAAACAAATCCAATAAAAGATACAACCATTATCGGTAAGAGCTTTTTCTTGGTTGTATAAAGGTAAAATTGTACTTTACCTATATTTAACGTCCTCGTAAAAAGCTTTTAAGCCCATCAATACAAACAATTGAGCCCATCATCAACTGAAAGATTTAACAAGCCACTCGTGTATGGTTTCTACAGACACAGACTTACATTTCAGATGCTGTAAGAAAACAGACTTTGTGCTTGTCAGAAGTTACTGTAGCGCGACCCTTCTAAGTGAGAATATCTGGCACTTAGTTCTGCTTCGGCGCCGCTGGGTTTGACTGGCTGAAATATTCAGGAGCTCAATGCTTCAGCACCTCCGCAGTCTTATAGCGACAACACGTCTGGACCAAATTCAGACTGCAGCACATTGTTTCCTTCCTGAAGGAAGTGAGAGATTCATGAGATGGTGGCTATGCTTGTCTGGCTACTGTTTCACTTTCAGTCTTACTTTGTGAGGAAGGCATCAAACAGAAGGAATGAGGACAAGACTCCAATTTTATCCTTTTCCGTCCATTGAAGTGAGCCTGATGCTGTGAGACATAAAACACATTGATGTTTCTCACACACACAAGCTTTCACATTCTTACACCCCTCCCCCAACAAAGACTTTAATCTAAAGGGTCACCCCCAGCCGGCAATCAACCCCTTCTCAGATAAACGCTTGATTTCCCATCTTCAAACGCACAGGCCACTTTGCACTTCAGGTGCAGTGAAATGGAATAGTGGTTCATTGGCTCTGTCAGGCAAACTATACATGCAGAACGGATAAGTAATTCAACAGCCGACCATTAAAGCAGGACGTCTTCATTCATCTTCTCCAGAAACCTAAAAAGTGAATAGAGCTGGCGGTGTGGTGTTAAAGACATCTTACACTTTAAAACAACTTTGTTAAAGTTACCCATTTCAGAAGAATCTGATAACTGTGTTCAGGCTGCAATCCTGTCCCCTCTACCACTTTCAGAAAGGATGAAGCCTCTTGGATAATTGATAAACCTCATACTTTTTATATCCTTACTTTTTTTGTTGTTAAATATTAACATTTGCTACATTGACATTTTTTTTTACAGAGGCTGTTCAGTATTTGGATTACGTTTTTGAATTTGGAAAATGTACTTTTAAACATTAATCATGTTCTGCAAATGCCGATAACCAACCATCATCGGTGATATTTCAGCCAGGGAGCATGTAGTCCCCAATCGTTCTGCCCCTCTCCACTTGTCCTCTCTTTATAATAATAAGACAAATACAAAAATAGGGGTGAGATCTAACTGATTGGTCTGTATATTTAACCGTAGATTAAGGGTGTGTCGGGTGTTTGAAAATTGTGAAAACCAGAATAAAAAGCTGATCCAGGCCCTCCGAACTGTCAGAAGAAGTTACCAGAAAGATTTTTCTCTCTCCCCGTACTACTTTTCTTACATTTTGGAGTGCCTGGATGGCTTTACTTTCACATAAAACACAACAGTAATTTCTTTTTAAATGGAAATGTAGTAAACAAAATATATTTGTACATGCCCTGCTGTTACATCCTGGCGGTCGGAAATGTAGAGTTCACAGCATATTCACAAAAGCGTTAAATGTTCAGTATCTAGTACCACACACTTGTTTACACATACTGATATGAATAATTTATTAATTTCACATTATACAGCCCACAATGAACTCTCCATCCCACTTCCATTAAAAAGGACAATTTAACTAAAAATCCTCCCTGTGGAAAATAATGATGCATCACACGTTCTCTCAGTCTCTTCACACTCTCCAGTGAGTTATCAATATATTTAATTAAAATCTAGACTTATTTTATACTTTTGGTCTCCATTCACTTGTTGGCAGCCCTCCATCTGTCCCACTGCTAAATACAAGTTCAGTAGTTCTTGTTGGCCAAATCTGTTCCCGTCCAAGATCTGGACCAACTGAATGTCCCCCTGCTCAGGAGCCTCGGGTTATCCAATCACTGAGCTTAGTCTCTGGGTATCCCATGTTACAGAGAGCACGTCGAGTGCGGCTCCTTTAAACATTCAGCAGGCTTTCAGTGGAAGGCGTAGAGCAGGAGGAGGATGGTGCAGACGCCGATCACTGTGCCGAGGATCAGGGAGTCCCTCCTCTTCCGCAGGTTTATTCGCTGGATGAGATTGTTGATGGTTGGGAAACGGTCGGGGAGGGTCAAAAGTTAAGGAAGATCACAAATATTTAAATTCACAAAGACATCTTTGGTTGGCAGTCATAAAACAAACACTTTGGATGTCGATGCCATGCAAATATAAAATCTCAGGACAGCTAACAAACTGAACATTTGAAGGCTTAATGATTCAGCTAAAAATCTTAATCTTTGCATATAATGAGATCTCAATAATATGATATCTAGAATTGGGGAACATGATGGATATTGAGCTTTTTTTTAAAACTCAAGGAAAAGGGTGCACTGAATTTATAACAGAAAACAAAAAAAGTTTGTTTTATATGGAGATTTTTTGTTTTATATTTGATGTATGCACCATGACATCAAGTCAAATTCCTCGTATGTGTGAACCTACCTGGCAATAAACGCGTTTCTGATTCTGAAAACAGGAGCATCATCGCTAAACAAAATGCCGCACAGTTTTCATTTGATCAACATTATCTTGTTTGTGTTACCTTTGGAAGCCAAAATGCAATTGTAAATAAAGTCATGTAAATTACCAGACCTACTTAAAAGAGGACTGATTAAACGTATAACATGGTAGAAAAGCCCTCTCAACCTGCATTAGCCCTTTGCTCAGACCGTTTTACATTACTTGGCTTCTATAAGTATCAAAAGATAATTTGTGTGAATGACCACTCCTTGGTCCATCCCTATAAATATTCATAAGAAAGACCCACTTTCCATCAGAGAAAAGCAATATGTGAGCATTGATTTCTAAAGGACCAGCATTCATTTCATACCATCAATCCTTCAGCTTCCAATCCATTGTGAGCTCTCTTCTATTTGGTTCCACACACAACTATCCCATTAACATTGCCAACGGCGTGTGATTAATTAGGTGGTTGTTTGTTTTACCTAATGTTGACCTCCTTCCTCCTTCCCCCCCCCCCAGGGAGACCATAAAGCAACCTTAATGTGCACCATAAAGGATACTGGCCAGCGTGTTGACCCGGCTCTGTATGGATTTCAGGAAGCCACGCTGCGAGGTCATGTTCTCCTTGGTCGCCATGGCAATACTAAAAGACAAAAGGGAGAAATGAGATGAAGAGTGACAAAATGCCGCATGGCATTGCACTCATTAGTATTGTTAAGAGCCTTTGACTGCAAGTGAGAACGCTAAAGCTGTCAAGGCGGAAAACAGAACCACCTAAAATGTCTATTTTTGGAAATAAATGAAGATGTCCTGTCACCTACATTTACTCCCTACAAGCACCATGTCAGGAAAGCATGTATGACCAAAGAAAAGCTAGTTTCTAAACAATTATTAGATTTTTTTGAGTTTCTTTTTTTATTTTTAGTATTTAAAGCTAGAGTTGGTAATAAAAATCATTTTTTAAATGTTCTTTATATCCTGTCAGCCATTAACAAATCAAATGATCTCACAAAAAAAAGATCTGGTATCTTTAGCTGTCGACAGGAGTGTAACAAGCCTGTCCAATCATTTCATCCGGGTCCAGAAAAACGCCGTTTTTTTTGGTTGCATACGTTCAGAATATACTGTACTGTTGTTCATTTCTCAATATCCCTGCGCCGTGATTCAATCTGGTATTAAAAGACAATATTTCTGTAGGCACATCCGTACTAAAAGACAATCGTTCTGTAGTGAAACATAAGTCATCGTATCACTGCTTCATCTTTACGTCGGTTCCTACGATATGTGTGTGAGCTGTGGCTTGTACAGGAAGGTGTAGAGTTACTGTGTTACTTTAGCTCTCCGGCCTCAGCACCTTTCCGTGCAGCAAAGTGCCGCTGGGCAGTTGGCAGGAAAGGTTTCAGGCTCTATGTTTGCCCTCTGTGGCGTCTGTTACAAGTAGTAATCAATGGAAGCTACACTGCCCTCGTTTGAGCCCTTCTCCGAGAGAGACATTTAGAAAGATACTCCCCAGAACAATCCGACAATGACAAAACGCTGACTTTAGCTTAGTGTTAATATGCTCAAAAAAACAGGTGGCACAAAATGTAACTGTTGGCAGCGAGGTGATAAGCAATTAGCGCCCAGGGGACTGACTCCTCCCAGCCCAGAGAGACAGGGCTTCACAGGAGGCCGGACAAAACCAAGTAAATGAAATTGCCACGGTTGTTTACACTTGGCTGGAAGAGCTGATGAGCAGCAGGCCTAGAGAAAACGGGCGCCTGTGTGTGTGTGTGTGTGTGGTCATGGCTTCTCCCAACAGTCCGCAGTCTTGGCCTGCAGCAGTGTTTTGGGGATCATGTTCTCCTCTGTCAGGGGGAAACACTTTGCTGACTACAGAAACCTCCACACGTCTTATTTTGATGCAGGGAGTGACACACACACCCCCACCCACACACACACACACACACACACACACACACACACACACACACACACACACACACACACACACACACACACACACACACACACACACACACACACACACACACACACACACACACACACACACACACACACACACACACACACACACACACACACACACACACACACACACACACACACACACACACACACACACACACACACACACACACACACACACACACACACACACACACACACACACTGAATCAGCCTTAGGATAAACAACAACAAAAAAGTTATTCTGATTTGTAAGCATGTCTCAGCATTTCTTTTCAAGGTTGTTTGTTGTTCTGATATGCACCAGAGGGAAATGGAAATAAGGGTCGGAGTTACCAGAGAGGTAACCACAGGAAGAGGACACTCCACACGAGAGAAGGGTAACTGGAGAAGTAGACTGTGCGCTCTTCACTTTAATTCTTCCCAAACAGAGCAACAACAGCAAGCACGTCCAAAGATAAGTAGTTCACTACTCAAAGAGCAAATAGAGATAGTTAGGTTCAGTGGCGTTTTTATATGTGCAAAAGTGGTGGGGCACGAACAACTTAGATGTGTATATATACACACATCTAAGATATGACATAAAATGAACTTACCAAAGCTGAAGTAGATGGTCAACTTCATTCATTTTCTTTCCGTTTTAATGATTTTAATCGCTATAAGCTGCTCTCTCTCGTCTCCTCTTCACATCTACACTTTTCGCGGCACACATACTTACAGCCAATCAGCTCTCTGAATTATGAGATGACGTTTAGTGGGTATGGCAGCACAGTGCCCCTATGGTGATTGTTTTTTTGCCGCACACATTGAATAGAAAAATACTCTGAGCATGCGCAGTGTAGTTTTTACAGTACACGTTTATTTTAACAGCAGAGAGAGGGGTTTGCCCCACGTCGCTCAATAGGCACACTGTAGACACTAACTAGAAGAACGCAGACAGCAATGTACAGACGAATCAGATGACTAAACATGATCATAACATATATTTTAACATACATTAGTTTTGCATATTTTGGGAATTATTATTTGCTTTACTTTCTGCTGACACTAGGCGGGGCTGTGCCTAATGACGAGTGGCCACTGGTTAGGTTAGAGCCTTTTATTCATCATTTCTCTATGGACTCAGATGTAACCAGATCTATTTTCTAATGTAAATCATAATCTGGAAATGTTTCGATTTTACACAACATCTCTCCCCAGCAACTATATCTTGCTCCCTTTAGTTAATTAATTACATTTACTTGAGAGTGCGATAGGATAATTTGAGAAGCAACCTTAATGATTTCCACATTTAACTTGGGAGGAATAAGAAACAGAATTGCAAACGTATAGTTTGAAAGGTTTTCAAAAATGTGGGAAAAGATCAGAAAGGCAATAGAAAATGACACAAGACTTTGGAGAAAATGAGCCTTTCTAAAAAGGTAAGTAAGGAAACGGAATTTGAGAAATATAGACGAAATCTACAAATCAGCCCGCTGTCCAAGCCAAGCCCCAGGCAAACATAGTTTACGAGATGCAGGGACTGGAAATGGAAAAGGCGATGGGTGGGAGAGAAAGCAGCCAGCAGGGATGGAGGGTAAATCCTACACAACATATTTGTCATTTGTGCATTTCTGCAGGGAGTGGAAGGAGCAGGGCTGGAGAGAGATGGATGGCATCTATAAATCAGTGAGGTGGGAGGACTTACTCTGGGCACGTGACAGCTTTGTTCAGTTTAATGCACACACGATATAAATGTGACCATCAGTTGCTGCACTTCCAAGGCTTTGATGTGTATCAATTATTTTGGCCATGTGAAACCACCGTAACAGGACCTGTCAGGCCATGTTAAGGTACATTGTACATTTGATTAGGATTCAGCAGGTAGGTAAGACAGTGGAGATGGGGTGTGGGAGGGGTCCCATATGTGGGAGACAGAGAGCAGGTCTTACCTTATCGTGTCATCCATCAGTCGGTCCGAACTATAGACAAAAAGGTAGGAGAGGGCAGAGGAAGGAAAAAGAGAAAATCACAGGTTAGATATTGGCATGAGGCAGGATAGCAAACCTTGGATGGTTCTAAACATGATATGTGGGCAGTTATCAGTTTCAGACTGTAGGCCAACGATACTGAATCACAGTAATTGGTGAAGCTCAGCTGAATTAAGTTTAATGTTGTGTGGGACTGGATTTCCTTTTCTTCCATCAATCTGATCAACTCCCACATAGGGAATAACCACCAAGGCGGGCGGCAACACAGCACGACTTAATTATAATCTTCCTACAAAGTGCAGTGTGGTCACATTTCTGTGTTCACAAAAGCAGAGAGTATTATGTATTTAACAATGTTTGTGTGTAACTCAAAAAGCAGCAGCAGCAGCAGATGTTAGACTTGTTTTATGTACAAAGCTAGATAGAGTCTCCTTTAAGCTCAGAATCAAAGAGGAATGTTTGCCATTGGTCTGGAGCCAGAGAGATCCTGGAGCAAAGAGAGGGATCCAGACACTGCTTTTGTCCTACAGACCAAAGTGGAAGGCACACATCCACACAAACAAACCTCTTATGTTGCTCATAAACAACAACGCTCTCAGTGGTTCACTCCCTAATGGTATCAATTTGGGTCGTGTTTCAGAGAACTAAGCTAAACAAATAAAACTCTAGGAACTGTATTCATCGGGAAGTTGAGGCAGGTCATGCAGAAAGCTAATATTTGCCCTACTCCTATTATACTTCAACAACAACGTCATTGTGTCCGTAGAAGCAATTCTATGCATTTCATATTTGCACATCCATTCAGCTGCACAACCTGATTGCCTTGCTTCGTATGTGCTTCCTGTGAAGCTCTTAGCGTCCTAATGTATCAAACCAGAGGAGCAGGAAGGGGGCTCTCAAAGATTCCCGCTTTGATTTGATCCACAACAAACTCTTCCCAAACCACAAACATCTTCAACCTTTCCCCGAATCTTCTCTTTATACCTTAACTATTTTAAAGCGTGTCACCGTGTCTAATCTCATGCTACATAATTCACTAGTTTGGTGTTCAATCATAGAGATTGTTCTCAAAACTATGATCCATACTTCATGTCAGCTCCTGGTGACGTATACAATTATCTCAATTATAAACAGCTTGCACAGCACCTGGAGCCTGAAATTGAAGCAGCAAAATATAATTCAGTCGTGATTGATTTGTAGCATTTACACCTGTGTCTATCCTACTGTGACATATCAAAATGTCTTCAGTCATTGTTTGGCATCCATCAAATGCTGGCAAGCTCTCAAAGGAGTTTAAAAGTTCCATGTTAGGAAAAATGAGAAGTCATTTTGTTATAGCGGAAAGGAGCACTACAATATTCAGACAGTCCAAAAACAAATCAGTTAAACACAAATCAATACTAGTAGTGGATATGAATCGTTGTAACAAAATGTGACTGTGGGTCAGTATTGACCAACTGATTTTGCAGAGGAGACACTTTTCTGGGTTGTATTAGTATAATGACTTTAAGCTTGGTCCTGCTAATGACCTGTAACGTCTGGGTCCTTCTCTCTCTACTGGAGGGCCCAATAGGACTGATTGTTGGATTTAAGTGCTGTAATCCCATATCCTCGCCAATCATACTGAAATGGAAACTGCACAGTGTGTGGGCTGGAAGGCCTTCTGTTGCTACTGCTCAAGCTAACTATTTGGCAGTAGTATGTAATACTGTCTAAGTAGCTCTGAATTGTTTTGTGAAATAGAAAGGTAACTGTCATTGTCTACATTGTCGCTGTATTGTATAATTATTTGTTTGTTTTACTTTTATGTTTTTTTTCCCCTTTCTAGGTTTCTTTTCATGGCCCTGTTGTTTAAGTTATCTTGATAAGCATTTTTTGGTTTGGTTTTGCCTGTGTGGGCATGTGCGGGTGGAGGGAGGGAGTGGGGAGTGTAGTGCGTGTACTGTGATATTACAATTTAAATGAAATGGCATCGATTATTATATAATGAAATAAAAAGACGTACTAAAAAGATAAAGAAAAAAAGAAAGGCAACTGGCACATAACTCCGGCTGGATGGTCTGCCATAACGAGAATGTGGGAGCAGGTGAGTGCAGCAACTGTCTTACAAACCCATTGTGCTGAATTTGATTATTATGCACTTAAGATCAAGAAGTGCTCTAACAAAGGCTGAATGTCTTGAATAGAAATAAATGACAACTTAAGTAGAATGTGGTTAGGTAAAGGGCAGACAGCCACATGACACCGGTCTTAAATGATGGAAGAAAAAACGTGATGGTGGACAGACAAACGACTGACAGAGAAAACTAAACCTTTAACCGTCTGTCTGCCGGCAGTGTAATCCTTATAAATCACGAGCTGTGAAGCAAAAGAGAGAGCGGCTGTGAGCTGAGGTGGGCTGTGATTTATGGAGATCTTATATGCAGAAGGAGACGGGCCAAAAGATGTATGCTTTGCTCCTTCCGTCGTCAAGCTGCAGCAGTAGTGGTGAAGTTGATTGTGCGATCACGTTCATGTCAATGTGGCCTTCTGTGGTTTCTGTGGTTTCTTTCCGTTTCCCCTGGTCAGTGCTGTTTTGTTGCAGTCATTATATCGCTCATTAGCTTCCTCATATCCTCATAAGAATATAGAAACGTACAGACTGCGTCCATTCAGTAGTGCCTGATATTTTACCACTGGTTGTTGCAGTGATTCTCAGGCACCACTGCAAAGATGAATAGACGATCACAAATGGTTCTGTGAAAGGATATGTTTTGCAGCAACCTCCTGAGATGAATGCTCTGTCATGTTGGCTTTTAGAGCAATGTGAGGCAACTATACAATCAGCCAGGTAAACTGAAACATTAATTACATTGCCTAGGAAACAGTGTAGCGAATCTTGGCAACATTTGTAGAAAGCAAACTGCATCAGCAAAGAGGAAAAGTGGTCATAAATCAAAGCTCGGAGCTACATAGTCAGCACACTTCACAAATTGTCAGATTCGAGGAGGATCTTTACAGTAACGCTGCCATTCACCAACCATGGCCAATGAGTTCCACTTCACTTCTCCACTGGGGGAAGCAAGACAGACTCTTTGAAAATGGTTTTATCACGGTAGAGAGGATCTTTCCTGCATTTTGTTGTAGACATTTGTAAATGTAGCTGCTAAGGGAGAGAACATTGTGCAAATGCCGGGCTCTACACCTAGCAAGCAGAATACATTCAGCACATAACAGCGATCAGCTACACTTCGATCATAATGTCTTTACTGGAACATAAACACGTGAGGGCATGAATATGGTAGATGAACTATGGAAAAGCTTTAACATTGAGATGTTTAGGTACATCTTTTTTAAGGAGCAGTTTGATATAACCAGCTAGAAACAAAGCACTAAACTGAATTGACCTAAAATACCAGAGACATGGCATTTTATTGCTCTTTTTGCCTGCTTCAGTCTTCTGCTCATTTCATTTCAGTGGTCAATCTCCACTACGTATCTGAGCAAGCTTTTAGCAGGTGGATTTTTTTAGGAGGATATAACTGCTCTATCTACTCAACCGTAAAAGATAACTTAAAGTGGACCTATCATGCTATTTTTAGGTAATAGGTCTCAGATAAAAATATATACAAAACATGTCTATGAAGTGTTTTGCTCAAAATACCAAACAGATCACCCATTCTAGCCATGCCTCATATCCCTCCATTTCACTTCCTGTTTCAAAAGTGCTGATTTGGCGTATAAAGCTTTTTTTTTTCTTTTCTTTTTTAAAAAGGAGGAGGGAGCTGAGCTCATGCGGGAGAATCTACCGGCAGATACTGCGGTGATGAAACGCCATAATGGATTATCAAGGATTATTCCTGAAACAGTATGGAGCTCAAAGGCTTTCTCCCTTGCCACAAGGTGAGTTCCTTTTTATTTCCTGCTTCTTCACACACATGCTCTGTGCAGTACAGGTTAGCTCTGAGTGTTAGCGATGCTAATGTAGACATGCACCGAACATATTACGTCCAAAACAGTCAGGCATTGTTTCTGATAGCAACGTTTCTTATAGGGCCGTGGGTCCACATTTCGGATATTACGTCATATCGGACGCAAATCTGGATCAGCTCCGTTGTAGCCCCGTTTTTAGAGATTTGGGTACGGAGGAAAAAGAGAGGGTTTTATTTTCTGACACTTTGTGAGTTCCCTGGCACACCGGGGAATAATATCTATGTATAAAAGACATCAAAAAGTGCATTTTGCATGATAGGTCCCCTTTAAATATTCCCATTTTGTAGTGTTTTTTTGTTAGCTAGCTGTTACTTCACCCTGAATAATCTGTACCCTGTTGATAGCCAAGGATGGCTATAAGATAAAACTTCCAAATGTCCACATTTAAATCGAAGAGTAAGCAAGTCTCCATCATATTCAAGCCAATGTTGTCAATGTAAAAGTAGGAGTGGACAAGTGAATGTGCCTCACTTCACACCGACACCATTGCTGTGTCAAAAGTAATTCCTCCGTTTGCCAGGAAGTCCTGATAGCAGTGACCACTACCATTAGAGCATTTCCTCCATGAACTTTTAATGGACCTGCCCCTCCCTCCCTCTAGTTTATTCATGAGCTCTGCCCTTTATGGCAGAGAGAGATGGAAAAACAGCTACAAGGAGAGAGAATAAGACAAAGATGAGGCAAACTCACAAACCAGTAGCTCTAAAAACAGGTTCAAGTTCAAGATCGCTTAAACTATTAGTAACACTTACGGAGATATAAAAAGTGACCCAAAAAAATGCACATCTCTGATCCTAACATGTATAGCGCATGCTGCTGCTACCCACCTCATATTATCTTGTCCCTTCCTTTAACAGTAGTTTCTGCGCTTGCCAGGGTCACACAGCGACCTGCGACATCAAGTTGAGAAAGTTTAATCATCGTAAACCTCTGAAAGCGGTGCCAAAAAGCTGCGTGCCTTCACTAGAGGCAGCAGCCCTCCCTGTCCTTGCAGCCAACCTTGGCAGCGGCTTCTCGCTGTCTAAAAGCTCCTAAAGTTTCACTCTTATTCACCTCAGCTTCTCAAACATAATACAGGAAGGTCTGTACACGGATCACCACTACCAGCACACAAGAGGAGGTTATCTTAAAAATGTGTCTGTGCATGTCTTTTTTTATCAGGCACTGTTGACAATGAATGGCAAACACTCCACTCGTTGCAGACATTTATAGATTAACTGGAAGGGACTTGTTCTCTTTTCTTTGGGAAGTGATTAGTCTTAGCTGAATAGTTTGGCAATGCCGGTACCATCCCTTGCCAATACATTTTTAAACAAGCGCACGCACTATGCAATGCCTTCTTTGGCCTCGGTGCAGATTTATATTGATTACACATTACATCATTTACCCTAAAACAGAGACAGAACACTCCATGTTGGCTTTCTTGCCTCAGGTAAAAAGCCAAGGGCACAAAACAAGTCTATCACAAGCTGAGCTGCAAAATAGCTCCACAGACACTTCAGTGGGAATATTTAATACTAAGAATGTTTTTTAATCTTTCTAGATACAAACACATCCCTCAAGTGCACACAGGGACTAATTATTATTATTGCATTTGATTAAAAGAGAGAATCCCAGATTGTCAGAATGCATTCAAAGCATTTGGACTTAAACCTCTGATCTCTATGGAGGATCCATGCTCTGCCTTCAATTAGACTTCAGACAGTTTCTCTGGCCACTAACACATTTTACTCCCTTTCTCTGAAGGCCCTTTTTCCTGTTTCATTGCTCCAACAGGATCAATCAAGCGTGACTCGATCCTCATCTACAGTCTTCTCCTTACCCCTCCCCCCCCCTTCTTTGTCTATGGTCTGGGGAAGCCCTTTGATATGGGTTGTGGCAAGATAATGTCATTGTCGATATCCTGATCAATTGTGCTGGATTGGCACAAGGGCTTAAGTGCTGGGAATGCAGGTCGCTGCAAGAAGCCAGAGGAGGTTCAACATGCGTCACTGGCAAACCCTGTTCTCATTTGATGTTGCTATTTCGTCATTTAAATTCAGTATGGCAATTTGGAGAAAAATGAGGAAGGAGGAGAAGGTTCCTCCGCCCTCTCAATTCAATATGTAAGATAAACAGCGTGATATGAGCAACCATATGACTATTTCTCAGGGCAACTCCCTAAACATGAATCCATGAGGGTGTTCACTTTCCTAGTAGTTTCATAAGTGAGTATCACAATGCAGCTTAACACAACGGAGTGTCTATGTGACTCTTCCGGTACGTCCACACAGCAGCGTTAAAAAATCTTCCAACGCTTCTGCCCATTCACTTTGAATGGGGTGACGTCACTTTGCCTCACTTTTCGCCAAACTACATTGTGGGAAGCGAAGCGGAGATTTCAGGCATCTCAGGCTTCAAAAGTTGAGCAATGTTCAACTTTTGAATCTTCTGAAGCTTTCGGTGGAAGCGTCAGCCAATCAAATCATATGCCAGTACAAGCTCTAGCCAATCAAACCGCTGCTTGTGTGTCAGGGGCGGGAGATTCATGTGATTGTTTGTTGGTCGAGCTTCAGACACGCCCGCCGGCAAGCTTTTTCCGAAGCCGCTGTGTGGACGTAACGTTAAACGCCCCTGTGCAGCTACACTGAAAGAATGCTACTGCAATTAAATGTCATTATTAAATTCACTTAAAGTGGAAGTGGTCTGTGACTACATCAATCTGTTGGAAAAGTATTTCCTGGGAGTGCTCCAACTCCAACACATACATACTTATATTGTGGATACATATATGATATTATACATATGGATATGGATATTATATGGATATGGATATATGGATATGGATATTATGCACATCCATACTCCAACTCCAACTCAGTGCATCTTTCAATATCTTGTAAAAGATCACTAATGGGTAACTACACCAGGCACCAATTTCTGCACCATCAGCTTTCTATCAGCATACGCTACAGATCCCTCTTCACGTTACTGCCAGAAGGCAAAGCAGCTGTTTTAGGGACGGGGACATTATTTAACGGATTCAGATGAAAATGTTGATACATTAAATTTGAATCATTTCAGAATAAAGTTTCAGCCATGGAATAAATAAATACAAATATAAATGAACTAAAGATTAAAACTAAAAACCTGCCATGTCCTTGCAAAGGTGGTTTTCTAGCTATGTTTTAATTGCTTTTTAAAATTCATGTTTAGTTTACTCCCTGTATATGAGTCACTCTATAAACCCATTTTCATTTGATAAATTGAAAAATAAACATTAGCCTTGTCAGAGCAGATGAAGCCAGCTTTTAAATGAATTGAGAGGTTATTGATGTGGAGGTATTATTCCTTTGAGAGGTTGAAAGAGGAAACAAACAGGATGAATCCATCAGACTGCTTTGTGTTTGCTAGGTTGTAATTATCAAATGGGATCATAAAGTCGGACATTTCAGAAGCTTTTCTGCATTTTCTTTGGGTTGCGTGTGTATGTGTGCCCTGCTGACATCTCATTTTTTCTTTCCACACAGGGTGCCTCTCACACACAGGTACACACATACAGGCTTCACAAACTTTGCAACCTCGTGCAGTTCTGCAGTGCCCGAGTCAGCCAAATGATAGTAGGACACTAACGAGGTTGTTGGCAGATCATAGTGTGACCTACTGTGTCAGTATACAGGATATGCCTAACTAAGCTTTAACATATAAAAAGGTATGCAATAAGGTAGAAAAAGTGTTAGCTTAGCATCACACGGTGTGGCAATAAAGTAACCCTCCCAAACAATTACATCTAAAGCCGTCTCTTCCTATATATTCTTCATCGGGACATTAATTAAAGCACAAATGTGTTTTCTCTCCACTAGCCAGGAAAGCACTCAAACCCTACCAACAGTTTCTCTATCCTGAAGTATACAACAAACTCTAGATTAATGAGGGCGAGATCCTGGAAAAGCAGCTCCCCATCTGCGAGAGTAAAGGTATAACGAGGTAAAGCACTAAAGGGTGTCAGATCTTAACAAAGCAAGCATCAGTAGCAGCAATCATTTCCCGTGTTACTCCAAATGGTTTTGCTGTACCATCAAGATGAGTTATTCCAGCTTTGATTTCTGCAAAGCTCAGGCTCTTTCCTCATCAGGAAAGACTGTAAAGCTCTATGGTGGCTATATCTCACTTCCAACTGCTAAACATTTGTAATTAAAAAGTTGAAATGTTCATCACTTCAAATTGTTTGGATACAGCAAAGAGAGGTGATGGGACTCACTTTCTCAGATGCTCGTGCTCCTTTAGGAACAGCTCTGTTCTTCTGTTGTTGACCCCGGAGCCGCTCTTGTATGTCCTAAAAAGGGAATGTCGACACTTCGGTTAAAACAACAGCCACTTTTGATAAGGTCACATATCAAAGAAAGCTTTGCAACAATTTAGTCTCATTTCTGACATGTCAACCAACATTAGAACAGCAATTCTCAGCATTCAGCCCATGACAACATTACAGTATATCATCCAAGTCAAATGTGATCCAGAACTCAGTTACCTCTTAGGGTTGTAAAAACATGCTTACATTTAGCCGACAGTAAACAGCCTTGAGCGTGAAGTTTTGTCTGTTCAGATCAGTAGACCTTGGAATCAGTCGCTAAGAGAAATATATTTCCATATTTCACCCCATTTAGTTTTTCATCACCACCTCAGCATTTTTCTTTCCTTCATCCACAGTCAAAAGATCAAGGGGTAAAAATAGTTTGCTAGTTTATTTTTGCAAAGTGTGTCTATGCCAGCTTTTTAAATTTGCCTGTCTCACTAGCATTAGAGACCTGCCTGCAGTGTGAAAGTCGTGCTCATCTTAGTGGTGAAGCTTTAACGGTATACGTACACACAAACAGAAAACACTGGTTGCGCCCTGGGACTGCATATCATTTGACTCTTCATTGATATATTTAATCTGATCCACTGACAAAAGGGACAGATTTGTATCGAATAGCAGTCGGCGCCAATGCTGCTGCCTTTACTGCTTAACGGAAAAAGCTCTTCCATTTAACTCGGATATCCCGAGCTGGGAATGACGTCACAGCCGAGTTCACTAGGTCTGAGTAGATAGTCGAAAACCTGTACGCTTTGTTGGGTTAGGGTTAGGGTTAGGAACATACCAGTTGATAACCACTATTATTATTACACCCCAGTATTCTTTGCAGATACGAACCCGAGGGCGACATAAAGTTGTACAGTACTGTGTGTATGACTAATTTAATGAGGCACAAAAACATCAAGTGAGTTTGTAGTAAAAAAGAAAATATATATCACAGATCTGCATGCCAGAAAAAAAAAGCTAAAAAAGCCAAACTGGAGAGACGTAAAGAGCCGAAGGAGAAGCCCGGCCTGACTTTAATCCATGCAAGACATTATCTAAATGGCATTATTTATGTAAGAGACCCCTGATTCCATTTGATAGCCCCATACAATGTCAGGTTAATACAAGAGCAGAAAGAAAAGAACTGTGCTCTATGACTAAGCTATCTGGTAGCAAAGCAAAGTTAATGGACGGGTTGTTATACCACCCACAGAGCAAACACATCACACCCATTCTCTTTCGCTTAATGCACCACTCGCTACCAGCAGCGCTGAACAGCTGACTCCCAGTGCTCTCCGGGGTTTCTGGTCGTTTAACACAGCCCCACCCTCCTGTTGGGCGACAACGAGATAAAGGGCAGAGGAGGAGGGGGGAACTGTGAAACATAATGCACACTTACCATAAACATCCTTCCCCACCCAGAAGTCCAAGAACAAAATGTGCCTACTTCATGCCATGTGCGCCATCCAAAGTCGGTGCACACACACAACACCCAACACACTGAATGGAGCCCAATCTGGCCGCCCCCCCCAGCAAAGCCTTTGTGAGGCTGGATCTGCCTTCACTGACAGCTAGCTTCATCACTCCAGCAAGGCCTTTTAAAAAGGGCACTCATGTAAATCCCAAGCAAGCGGTCATTGTTGTTGCTGACATTTAGAATCAAAGCAGGAGAAGAGGAAGCATGACGTCTGGGCTCAGCTCTGCTACAAGTCACTGTTATGAATGGTGTATGTTACGCTGTATGTTATGCTCCAAGCATAGTAAAAGATATCGACACCGCTTTTGACAAAATTACATATTGCTCATTTATTCTCTTGCATAACTGAGACAGTGTGCACTATTTATTTTAATCAGTATTGATTTTTTGTGTGTGCAGTGTAAACAACTTTGATATACTTCAAAATCTACAGTTAACAGCGTCCTGGCTGGGTTTACTCCATGCCCAAGATCTCTACTGCCCTCTACCCGACGAAAGGGTAACAAAAACGACAAAAAGCTCAGCTGTAGCAGAAACATTGATCGATGGATCAATGGCATTAAAACACCTACATTTCAGAAAGAATTGATATTACCAATTTGCTCTTGCAACACAACTCAATTCAAAATATACTACTATCAGAATCAGGTTTATTGCCAGGTAGGTTCACACATACGAGGAATTTGACTTGATGTCATGGTGCATACATAAAATATAAAACAAAAAATCTCCATATAAAACAATAAATTTTTAAGGACACTGTAATAAAATATAGTTAAATTGCAATAAAATAAAGCAGTAATTTACAGCAAAATGGAATGCAATGAATAATATAAATATAGCATATGAAATATGAAATAAGAATATGCGCATTAAGGAGTATTTGAACATTGTGTGCATCAATGTAATGCATATAGAGTCTACGTTGTGTCAGTGGGGGGGGGCCTTGTTTAAGAAGCCGGTAGCGGAGGGGAAGAAACTGTTCAGGTGGCGAGAGGTTTTGGTCGTGATGGAGCGCAGCCTCCTGCCAGAGGGGAGGGGGGGTGAACAGTTTGTGTCCAGGGTGGCAGGGGTCAGCCACTATGTGACTAACCTTGACTATTTACCTTACACGCAACATTATAATAATAATAATAATAATAATAATAATAATATATTTTAATTATTTAGCGCTTTTCCTGGTGCTCAAAGCGCTTAAGTCGTCATTATGGTGCACGTTTTAAACTAAGTTGAAACAAAACAATCTCAGGCTTACTGGGTCATTGCTTCTGTGATGTGAATGTTTGAAGTCATTATTTTTCTCACTGCAATCTTTTACTGTTTTGGACAACACTAGAGTAAACTTGGATAAAGATGTGATCATTGATTTTTTTCTCTCTGAAAAGATCAGATTGAGATGTGTTATTGATACCAAGTGAGCCCACAGCTTGTTATTCCTCACAAGCAGCATCGCAGTTCAACAGACCAAGTCTTGGAATATAATAAGCTAACCCCCCAGCTGTCCAGGATCAATTGCCGTCATTTATTCTCAAGCTATAGAGCAGCCATATCACTTTCCCATGCCCATTCAGCAAAGGTCAATGGGGAAGTAATGGGCAAATTGCTCTTTAAAGGAAATTGTTTTATGTAAAGCTTGACTCGGCATCTTATTGTGCTGTGCCACAACACAAGCGGTTGTAATCCCCTACCTGTAGGCGCAGACAGTTCCCTCATTAGCAGCTCCAGGGCACATTATTCATCGTTAGCCTGAGCAATGGGTCAACAACACTGGCTCCTTTTTATGCATTGGATTCATCAAGAGTCTGCCTATTAGCAAGGTCAGCGGCCCTCCTTGGTAATGTGATTTTATGGGAATATCGAGGGAACTGTTGCATGTAGTGCTGACCTCCCTGGATGGTAATAACCGAGTAGATGTTCAGGTAATATGTGATCGCTAATGTGCATCATGAATTCTAATTATCATTAGACATTAAAGGCTTGGTGTTGTATTGATAACATTAGTTTAAAAATAGGGTAACTTGAAGAATACAATTAGGCCTGAAATAGGAGATAATGCACTTTCACAACAAATGATGTAATGGTTGATGTATAAAGAAAGAGAACCATTGAGGGGAAAGTGTGTTCCTCTTCAACAACAATTTTTTCATCATCTTCTTCCTCATTATAAAATTGGACCATTGTACTTAAACAAACAGCAAATGTATTGCATTAAGTAGCATCATGCCAATACATGCTGCATTATCTATAAGAAACATGAAGGCAGCCTGCACAGTCAGTAGTTAGTTATATGTCCTCAAATCCAATGTATACAAGTCTATAGCCTTTTTCAAACCAAGTTCCAGGTCATTGATATAAATCAAAATACATCATCAGCAGACTCATGCGATTAGTTTTGCATTTACAACACAGCCATAAGGGTTTGTCTAAAATGTTCTGAGGTGGGAAATTCGCAGATCAGAATTCCATAAAAATCGATCCCTGCTCCGATTCACTCATGACCGCACACAGGAAATGTTCCTGGATATCGATAGACTGCATGAGGGAAAGGGAATTGTGATTACACCGGTGTAACATTTTACCTTTAAAAACCAATGCGAATTGAAGTTATCGAATTATAAAGAAATAATGACCACTGACTAATGACTGTGTGAGAGCTTAATGAGAAAGGGCTATGATGTTAAGTGACTGAGGCTTATGTATGACTGTATGAGGCATCCAGAGACTATCTGCATACTAGACGGATGGAAAGGAATCAATAGGGATCCTGCAGTGCTCCCCGTATGCTCACTGCTGCGCCTCACAGATCAATAAACCATTACCAAAAAAAACGACAAGAGTCGTGGTCTGGGGGAGCTTCCACCTCATTTCAATACACTGAGCCAATCTGAGCAGAGGACACACTTTCTCAATACAAGGCCGGAGAGACCAGGAATCGTCTTAGCTTTTAATGGCCAACATTTTTCAAGAATGTGCCAAGTGGAAGTCAAGGTTCAACTATCCCTCAAAGGAATAATGTCTACAACATAAAAACACTGAATAATGCTCGGCCGTTTCTATTCCTCTGCATCCACTAAGATCAAAGAAAATACATTCATGATATGACAATATTACAATTGCAACTGTTTTACTGCAATGCCAATAGCAGTCTTTGTTTACCTCGAACAGGGCAGGGCAATATATCAATATTATATGTATATCTTGATATGAGACTATAGAAAGTTTGCGATAACATGTATCATTTCATAATACCCACATATCTGAAGATTATTTATCAAAACTGTTATGTGTAAATATTGTGTCAGCACCAATTCTACGTTATCGATACTGAGGTATAAAAAAAAAGGGGTATTTTCTCCGTATTGCCAAGAACTAACCACGAGCAGTCGATATATTGAAGTTATCGATATTTTTGTGAAAACAGTGTGAATAATAATAAAATACAGAGTAATTTTATATTAGCTCCTGATCTAACTAATAAGATAAGAGATAAATCCCCGTGGGGAAATTCAGGCGTTTATAGCAGCAACAGGTTCAGAGGGAAAAACAGGATTCAAACAAGTAAACAAAAGATAAAATACAATAGAAATAAAAATAATAATAAAAACATTTAAAAAATGAAGTAACTGTTGAAACAGATATCACGGTAAAACGTTTGTCATTTGAATGGACATACATAATAATAATAAGGTGGTGTGACTGTGTACTCACTCAATGTCTTTCCTGACAGACCCCAGCAGGTCTTCTCTTTCCCGAATGGCCAAGAAGTTGCCTTTGGTTTTGTGGAATTCATGTGTGTAATCCTGCGTAGGAAACAAAGCAAAGGGGGAAATGAAAAAGGGAGGAAGAAGAACAAAGTGCAAACACCAAGAGCAGAGAATGAAAAATATGTGTGTGCTTCAGAAAACTGTCATGTTCTGCAGGGAATTGAGTTAAGGTTATTCACATAGGAGACATGACATAAAACATGTGAAGAATAATACATAAAGAGTATAAATTAGAAAAAGATGAAGGAAAGCTAATTAAGAAGGAGAGGGCCAACCTGTAGGATGTCTCTGTGTCTCTGGAGCGTGTGCATGAGTGCGGCATTGAGAGAAGTTGAACCCGGGGTATTAGTGTACTCCGCCATCTTGTCATTCACCGCAGTCAGCTGACAGAGAGATGGAAAATGAATGGAAATCACATCAGAGCAACCTTAAGGTAAAGTCTTGCACAGAAACCCAGCACAACATGGCAGATAGGCAAAACTTAAACAACACTGCAAAAATGTACACTTTAATGAAAGTGATTTCTTTCATGCCAAATGAAACATCTCTTGTCTTATTACATTTAAAATGGACACTGTATTGTTAAATTATCTTCTGTTTATATAGCTTGTTGTTTGCAGAGTCTGCCTTTTTAAATGTCCCAGGGGAAAGGGAATCATGTACCTTAAATTCAGATTTTAACCAAGTCACAGTTCATCATTCTACAGTGCAATGCAAACCATGTGAAGAAGTGGAGAATGGCTCCTGCTCTTTCCTTCATTAAGACAAGGACCTTGGCATAAATCCAGGGCTGTCCTTATGTTCTTTTTTTGCATGGGCCACCTGTTCAGGAGAATTGACTCACTTTGGACAGCAGCTGTTCGATCTCCACTGACATGGTATCAAACATCCTGTCCTGGGTGGAGTTGTTTAGCAAAGGGGTGGTGTCTGACCTTCAGGAGAAAAAAACAAGAAATGACACCTATCAGGAAAACGACTTCAAGTATTTTGATGTGCTACCTTTTCAAAATGTTGTAAGTAAGTGTTTTATAAATGTAGTATCTGAACATTACACCATATATGTATATTGATTACTGAGTTGTAGCACTGATTAAATGATGCAGTGACAAAGGTTTAGCACCAAAAGTAGATATAAAGTAAATAATAAAGTGGTTTTAAAAGGTTAAGCAAATGTAAATGATGTGCCGCAAAAAGAAAATAAATGTTGAATTAGAAATTACACAGTGAACTTAAATTATGGCTTTTCATGTAAAATCCAACACAATTCACATTTCAAACCCCTGTATACTACTGTATCCATAATGTGATTGAACCACTTGAATAAGAAATAGAATGATTATTATTGTTGCTATTTTATGTTTTGTATTCATGTGCAATATCAGCAGTTATGTGCAATATCATATCCTGTACAATATGTTTTAGATTATATGTGCAATTAGGGCTGGGCGATATGGTCTCTAAACGATATCGCGATATTTACTGACTATATCGTGATTTACGATATATATCGCGATATTCTGAAATGTCCTCTAAAAAAAAAAAAAACCCTGATGTTTACAGTCACGCCAGTATGATGATTCTAGTAGTCCCTGCAACATATGTCTGCATTAAAAAAAATCGACTAATAATGAAGAAAATTAACACATTTGTTGCAATAGTAATTTATGCACTAACTACATTACTACTTGTACTACAACATTTGAATCATCAGTTCTTCCTCATTTTCCTCAATTGTTCATATTTGGTTTATGAAAATAATTATATTGTGGTCATTGTTCAAAAATGTCTGCTATTATAATGAGTAGTATTATTAGTATTATTATTAGTATAATGCGCTTTCTGTCTTCCTGTCATTATCAGGAGTTAGACATGTTATGGCTATGTATTAGATTAGATTATAACCTTCATTCTCCTAAACTGCTGGGACATTTCCCTAAAGCCAATACCTTTATATTTTCTACTCTTCACTTACTTGTCAGCATAGGTCGGCATTGATGTACAGAGCCGACAGAAGACCTTGTTTATATTGGCATCATATTGAGAGGTGCAGTGACGCGTCCTAAACCAGGAAGGAAGCTGCTGGTTCCCTCGACAAAAAAGCAATGGGATTTCTCCACAGGGTTTTGGAAAATAGCTGGAAATAAGGTCTGTGGAAAACAAACCTGTTTGATAAATGCACGTTTTGTTCAGCCGGATAATCTCCACATGTCTACCCTACTTTTATAATTTTAGAATCATAAATCTAATCGATAGATTATAAAAGGGTTTTAGGACGCGTCGCTGCACCACTAGAAGCCAACTCCATCGATCAAGCTGGCTGAAACTTTCTCTCCCTCTTCTTCTCATGCTCCCTGTCACTCTCCTTTAACTCCTCCGGTGACTTTCTTTTATTTGAAGATAGTTTTTTGCCCGGCGCTCACGGGCAAATGGGAGCCTGCTCGCGCTGGCTCTGCAGCAAACAGCTGCTGCGGAACCAACGCTAGCAGGCTCCCGTTTGCCTTTCAACCAACAACGACAACCGCCTCACGAAACGCTATGTTGTAGCGTTAATAAACGAAACAATTTAACAAAATTGCTTGTCAAAGTACCTATACCACTGGACAATTTTATTTTTTTTAAGCAATATTTTTAGTGGCCCGAGCGGGCAAGTGGAAAGTACGTTATGCTGGCCCGGGGTGTCTAAATAGTGCTTCCGAGCCAGCGGGCCATTTATAATGTCGAGCCCTGCTCTCTGTCACTGTGCATGTGTGTAATGTTTGTGTGCAAGTTAGACGGGGCCTGCGTGTGTGCCTGCGTGTGTGACTGTGTCTATGAGGGAGAAAGGAAAGCTCATTTTGGCCGCGGCGGGAAATTGATTTGACAAGATAATACTCGATGTTCACGATGTGGTCATTTACGACATCGCATGGAGTGCAATCCACGATGTATCGTGTAAACTCGATATATCGCCCAGCCCTATGTGCAATATGTTTGTATTCAATAATAATTCAGTGTTTTTTAACTGTTTGCTGTATTCTGCACGTTCTCTTGTTGTTGCAATGTCCCTTTGCCGCTGTAACACTGCAGATTATAAGGAATATCTTATCTTATCTTCCTTGAAGTAGTTAGTTAGCTATGTAGTCTCCAGGTAAGATACCTTTGTCTCACAACCTAAACTACTTAACATCCCATGACCTGTACGACTAAGAAAACGTAGGAGAAGTCTTTAGCTTCAGTCGCTTGTTAGTTCTGCATGTGTGGCGGATCTTACGTCTCTCCTCGACGTCCATCCCTGGAGCTGCTGTAGCTGGTGCACAGTTTACTGAAGGACACCAACTTCAGGTCGAGTTCATTCTCCAACTGACGGGCCTGCTTTCGCAGATCTGTAACAAAGACACACACAGCGAAAGAATAACACATTTAAAAGTTTAACAAAAGTACAGTTTAGTCTGTTGCCACCAGTGGAGTGAAGTAGTAACTAAATAGATGTACTCAAGTACTGCACTGAATTACAAATGTGAGGTTCTAGTACTTTGCTTGAGTCTTTCAATATGTTGCGTACTTCTACTCCACTACAACTCAGAGGTAAATCTTGTACTTTTACTCAATTACATGTATTGAATACCTTTAGTTACTTTGCAGATTCGGATTAATGATGTGAATTATAATCAATACTTAAGTAAGACTTTAGTTACACCTGGAGTAAATTCACAAGATACTCTGCAGAATACAAAGTAATTCAAACTCACCTTTGCCAGCTTTGATAACACTCTAATGCATCAATAATTATAATCAAAAGCATACAATATATATTATCTGAAATGGACCCATCTGCATAATGAGTACTTTTTACTTTTGGTACTTAGTAACTATATTTTGATGCCAATACTTTTGTACTTTTGCTTGAATAACATTTTGATTGGAGGACTTTTACTTGCAACAGTGTATTCCTACATTCTGGTACTTATACTTTTACTTAAGTACATGACCTGAGTACTTCTTCCACCTCTGGTTGCAACAGCCAAAGCCAACGATAACGCCATTACAGCACCGGTTCTGAACTTGTACCATTAAAGTGAGATAAAAAAGCTGACTTATATAAAACTAGGGGGAGAAAAGGAAACGGTTTCTTGCAATACAGTATGTTCAGCTAATGGTTATAATATCGGACAACCGTCTCTCACATTGTCAAGTTGATAAACACCTTGATGCAAATTGCGATATGTTAGCTAGCTTGTTGGGTGCTAGTCGTTGTAGGGAAACACACGTATGTGTTTAAAAACGGATATGAGTCAACTCCGCCGACAGTGACAATAGCAAATGAAACGTTAACATTGTTGGATGCTATACTAGATGTTGTCGTACACTGTGATTTTTTAAATCGAGTGTGGTTTCTTCCCTTACCTTCCCAGTAGCTGCTGCCTCCTATCCCTGCCATCTTTGTTGTGCTGCTACGTCACCGAGTTCCGGCCTGGGCACGTCACGTGTCAGAAGAAGACGTTCCACTTACAAAACAAAGAGGAGAGTTTTTACCACCCTCAGCAGAGTCTGTTAGGCGACACACTCCACAGGCTCCACAGGCTCCACATGTACCAGTCCACAGTCCACCAGCCCCAACATAAAGCGCCGCCTAGAGGGCTTTTGGGGCTTCCACACAAGTTTCATCAGTCACAGATTTCTTTTATTTTTACTTGAAATCCCGACATATAGGAAACAATGTTGAGAATGCAGCTACACACTGCATTGTATATGCACACTGTCAAATTTGCCGGACAATCTTCAGTTATATGTTCCTATTTTTTGAACTACCCAACAACATAACATAAAACTGTGCAATGTGTACTTATATACTAGGAAATATTGTATTTACATCTGTCATCCTGCAGCTTCTTCATTACTTTCTACTTGTTTCACTTGTGTTTTCATAATGCTGCTACTTACCTTTTTATACTTGAAATGTGTAATTATTCTAATTATTTTTTATAATATAAGTGCTCACTTTACTAAATACTGTCCACTTTACTAAATACCGTTTTTATTTTTGTCTATCAGTAGTACAGTCTTTTTGCTGTAACAATGTAAATAAAGGATTTACGTTGTGTAAAAAAAAGATGAATACTAACATTTTGTGTATGCATGACCTGGCACATATAGCATTGCCCAGTTGGTTCAAAGAACAAAATTCCGGGATATAGGTTTCTGTAATTTGTAATATGTGGCTATTTAAAAAAGGTGTATTGATTGATTTATAAGCTTAAATAACCATGGTGAACTGTATGTTCACTTTTTTTATGCATCACACCTTCCCAATGTGGCCTCTTCATTCTCCCCTCCTAAAATTACTCGAATATCAACATCTTAAATTACGACCTGTTAGACCTTCTAGGTCACAGCGATCCCCAATCTCCCAGTTAAGATTAGCACAATACCACACAAAATCAAGAGACGCGATGTGTTTTATTTGTGTTTTGAGTTTTTATGTTAGCATGTCATGATCTCACACAGAGGTTTTTATAATTATTGTTGCTGTGTGTAGATTCACGGTTAACATGAATGTATTTATTCATTCATTTATTTTCCCCATTCACAATTGCAAACATTATTTACAGTTGATTTCAGTCTATATAAAATCTTCACACCAACACTGCATGACGGACACGCGCAACGTTCAAAAATTCAGACACACGCATTGAAAGACTCAGAATAAGAAAGAAAAATAATACAAATCGGTCTCTCTACACACATCAGTTTAAACGTTACTGATGACAGCTGCATCTGATAAAAGTAAAGAAGGAAATAATCTCTTCTCAAAGTAACTGAAAATCAAGGCAAATTGAAAAAGGTTGTGTTTCTTTGAAAACATTTCATGGAAAACATGCATGGCATCACCAATCTCACAGCCATCGGATTTTAATGATCAAGTGCCATGTTGGGCATTTCAGCTCATGATAACCAAGTTATACTCTTTTTCTTTTTAAATTAACTGTCCACTTGCATATCGGCAAACAAACCTGCTTCCTTGTTGAGTCCATATAACCTACTAAAAAAAAAATGTCCTCCGCCTCTTCAATATGTGAGAGAAATGGCATATGACTGCATTATCATTTTGCACCAGACTACATTGTTCTTTAACACCAATAAGACAGTCTGTTGGTAACCTCTTTTTCAGAGTACCTGACCATTTTCTGATGGGGAATCTCTAACAGTGCATATTATATTTACACATGATAGGTATGTATGGAGTAAACTTGTGTATGAAAAGGTCTCAACTAATTTGCTTGCTTTTTCGCAGCTTTCAACCACATTGGTATGACTACGGGTTTGGAAAACTTGATTTTCTTTGCACCAGACCTTTAGATCATGCAGAATCGTTTGCCCTGATGTTGATGCATAGACGGTGATCAGTAATGATGGACAAACCTATGAACTTTGCACTCCAAAGTAATGTTTAGTGGAGGAATAAAAAACAAAACACAAATGAAAACAGAATCGATAGTCCTTATAATGAAACAAAGTGAGAATGTGTCAAAAAAGGGCACACTCAACGTACAACGTCCAGACAGTGTGAACACATCCTAAACCTTTAGTTAAAACAACAAAAAACAGAAACACAAATACATTCTTTTTTTTGTGATTACATATTTAGAGAATAATGTGTTGCTATCCTCAGCCAATGATATGGGACGATCTTTGCTTTCAATTTAGTGCAAGTGACCTCCATGCATACGTGAGAGCACCCCACACTTACTGGGCAGGTTTCATTCAAGCATTTCATTGGTAACAGACTCTCCTTGAAGGTTTAAAGCTTTTCAGAAGATCGCCCATGGTAATGGCTCTGGCCACAACATTGACTCGCTGGAAAAATACGACACCACTGAACCCAGGCAAGGGCAGGCAAGAGTCACCTGTGCAGAAACAGTGCAACACTGGAATTCAGCAATCTTTTTATTCAGAAGTGATCTCTTTTCATACCACCTGAGTATAGGATGGATCAAATATAAGTTATGTTGCTGCTGTCGGTCACATACTACAGCCCGACCAGACTTTAAACTTTACAGAAGCCAAGGCACAGTGTTGGATTCAGTCTCCAAAGGCTTGGACACTTAATGTACATGTGGCAATGCTTTCTTTGATAAAGGAAAGATGATTTCTAATTGTATAGCAAAAGCAGTATTGAAAGTTATGCATGAAAACATTGGGGAGATTGTGTTGGATGAATCACTTCCATCCAGAGTGTATTACATATCTAAATTGGGGTGTATTTGGACTCCTCGGCTGGAATTCCTTAGGTAGGCAGGACAAGTTGTGGTCAATTATTACTCATGTGGCTCGGAAATGAAAATCCAGTAAAACTCAAAACCTATGAAAAGGACGGACGGGGGTCACAGTGGACCAAACCTTCAGTAATCTCACCCTCTTTTTATCACCTTCTCTTTGTCATGATCCAGTCAGGTAGAAAGGGAGGAACACTTCCGTCCAGACACCAGCAGGATGCTCTTAAAGAATGAATTTAGTAGCACTAATAACTGAGTGAGTCTTTAGCGCTTGTTGGTATAATAGAACAAAGTGTCTTTATCACTCGTATCTCCTTCATAAAAAGGAGACAGAGATGCTATCTGGACTTCAACCTGTTCCTTGTTTGTTACATTTAAGGGGAGATCAAAATAAAATACTGTGTAATCGTTCTCAGATTTTGTTGGCGTACAGTGTGTCTTCCTCGCTTTCACTCTCGTCCTGAAACTCGTGGGCAAGCAACGACTTCTTGGAGCCCATGGAGGTGAGCCGGATCTCATCGTCGTAATCATCTCGGTGCTGTCGCAAGCGATGGAAGCCATCTTTTTGACGATTAGACTTGGCTGCGCACACACACCAGATGATGCACGCCGTCACTACCAACGCTGTCATGGAGGCCGCTGCGAGGAGGAAGAGAAACACACAACTCAGAATGTCTGCTTACCATATTTAGTTTCTAAATGAAATAACATTTTTTTTAAAAGGCAAAAATACTCCACTAAAAAGCAGAAAATTAGTTGTATTGTTTATTTCCCAATACAATTTCAGAAAGTAATTATGTTATTGATTGCATGTCGTTTGTGTAAAAAAAAAAAAAAATTAAAATACAAGATGAAGTTTTGAGACTTATCACTAGCAAGTTGCTTCAAAAGAGCTACAAGGCATGGTAACTAGTAAAACATTTTTCTAGGATTAATTTAAATCAAAACATTAGACTGCAGGTTGGAATGCAATTTAGCACATTTAAAGAAGCCAAAATACAAAAATGATATTGTTTGTTTTAAATGTGGACGGGTCACATAATGCATAAAGTCAACACAGGTTAAAGTGTATTGCTTACCTGCACTGGCCACCACAAACTCTCTGGGCAGGCCAAAGATGTTGTTGTCCATGTCGAACTCAATAATGAGGGAGGTAGCAGCTTCATAGGAAGACACCACCACCTGAAATACAGCAACACAAAATAACACAGCTGTTTTTATTTAGGCTGTGGTAGCTTCTGAATAGAAACTGCTCTACTAACTTTACATCCCAACAAACTTTTCACAAGATTACAAAATGCAACATCTACCACATCATCTCATCCATCTGGCTGTTTCTCCAAACGGCTACAGCTCCCTACAGAGTGGGGAGGTTGATTAGCCAATTAGCACGCCTCGTTTGCAGGTGTGGCCGCTCAGTTTAATCTGGTGCAGGTTGTGTGGTCATTCTAAAATAGGTTCTGTGTGGGTGTGCTGGCTCATAAATATCCTAAATGAAACCTTCCTTCTGAGAGGTCGATTTCAGAATTCACTTTCTGACTTTTCTCCACAGTGAGGTTAAAGTGTCACTCATTTATTCAGTGTCATATATAATTACATCTAAAATAAATGGGAGATCTAGGCTCAAAGCTCAAGAAAGACGGATTTCAAACAGTGGGACTTCAGACCTGACTCAGTAATGCCTGAACGAACTCCAAATGAGTTGTTGTCAAAAAGTAAGTGTTCCTCTTTATCCTTTTTGTTTCTTTACCAATATCGTTTGTTTGCTAGCTTTCTGGCAGTATCACACACAGAGCTCCTGAATCACTCAAACTAATATCACTTCTTTCAGAGGAATGAAATGCGTCCCTATGGCCTAAGGAGGAGTATTCGATGTCCTCAGAAATATGGGGAGACGACTAAAGAGAGGAAATACATGGTGGCCCCAGCTACTCATTTGGACTGTCTGTGTGAGCAGAGTGAAGCAGACCCCCAGAAACCCCTGGATGACAGATATATAAGAAACGCTGCCGTTCTTCCTGATTTCAATCTGCCCCACAGAGGCCTCACTGGAGAAGAGAAGACCTCCGTCAGCGAGTCAAACACCCAGCCGGGCCCTCTGATGATCCACGGCTTCACAGTGCCAGAGTTCCAGCAGACGTATCGCTCCGTGGTGGACCCTCTGCTCTTCAAGCCCTGCGGGAAGCTCGCAGTCTACAGTCTGGAGCGGGGCCGTAACATAAAGGACCGTCTGTTCCAAGAGCTGGCCTACCCCACACTTCAAATCTCAGAGCAGCAAAATGGAAAGCTGGAGGTGATGGAGCGGTTTTGTGTGCTCCGCCCGACACCTTTCATAGATATTGAAAGTAACGGGGAACCTCAGTGATATCCTCCTGCTGAGTTTTGTGTGATTATGAGAAATGCTCTTTCCTGTTGTGAGCCATCATTTTTCTTTTTATGTCACTTGATACTTTATTTATTAAGATTTTGTTTTCCTTGAAAAGTTGTGGCAGATGGATTGATATCTAAAATGTGTGTTGAAAACATTTCAATTGTTTGACATTTACAATAAAGCTCTTCTTTAAAGCAGTTTCAAAAAATACAAACAATGCAAGACCAATTAAACCAACATCTGTGAATGCTGTATTTTTTTGGGGTGGGGGCTTTATCTGCCTAAAGTAAGTCCAGGGTTCTCAAAAGCACTTATTTTTTATGAGCATTATCATCCCCTGATCTAAAAAGTGTTAATGTTTAATAATGTAAACTAATCCAAAGGCCAAGGACATGTTTCTGTAAGCTTAAAAAGTGATCATAATGGAACATATTCATTAGAAGCTGTAACCTTTAGAGAACTAAAGTTACTAAAAGGCCTCTGAAGGGTTCAGGTTATACATCTTAATATCAGAACTCTACCATGTGCAGTAGATCTAGGGAAAAGTGTACAAACTAAGAAAGTACACAAGAATGAGTCAAACTAAACTACATCAAAAGTCCTTAGTCAACCAATGCAATATTTGTTAAATAAATTGAGTGGAAGAAATAAAATTGGTATCCAAGCCATTCATTTGGCTCCATCTAGTGGCCACTTGGAATTGGCGTTATTCCAATCTAGTCATTTGCCTTAAAAGCTAGTACATTCCTAGAAGGCGTAATGCAGGATATTTATAGAACAGCGTACCTCTTTACGTTGTTGTTGGTAGCCATCAGCAACGGCTTCGATGTTGTGGCTGCCAGGAGCCAGCAGAGCGTGAAAGTAGCCCCCCTCTGTAGTAAAGACCCTCACTCCACCATTCAGCACAATGATCGCCCCAACAATAGGCTTTCCACTCTTGTCCCTCACAACGCCACGCACCCCTTTATGGACCTGGGTGGGGAACAAATGGAGGGCAAATTAAGGCTGTATGATGATGAAGGAAATAATAATCATAAATCTTAAATCCTTGATTTATATTAGTATGTCTTAATACTCGTTTAAAGCTGGAGCACTAAATACATTGCAAGTTTACATACTGCTGCATAACTTTCAGAATATATATGTAACCTAAAATCCGTATCAAAAAGTTAACAAAGGCGTAGAAGTTGTTATACGATTGTTAAAAATCGACAAAAACAATGGTAAACAAGTCCATTAAACTTCTGTGTTTTGCTGATAAGATCTTGCGTCATACCTCCACCAACATGCTAAGGAGAGGCTTCTTGTTCTCCGCCCAGAGTGTGGCCAGCTGCTCAGCAGGAGGGAACAAACAGCAGCCACTATACACCGTGATCTCTGGACAGTGGCCAAAGTCCATGCTGAAGTCCTGGGAGGACACAAATACACACAATAATACTTTAGACAGTACTGTGGTAGAATCCTATTTCAGGATTTGCTTTAACTTTTCTGTTATTTGACATATCTCCAAAGTAATATAATGTAAAATTGTAACTGTTCAAAAAGCTGTCAATACATAAACATTTTGTAAAAAGTCCCCAAATGTAAGTTCTAAAGAAAGTACTAAGAAACTGCTATTACAGAAACTGGGGTGGAGAGACTCACCTTCATGCTCCCCATGTGACTTTGTCTCTCTGCCGCCCTCATCACTCCATCTGGGATGTTGCCCACTGACAGAAACAAGTTTCATACGTTTATTTATTTATGATTGAATTCCAACACGTCAACATGAATTACTCATAGTACTTGAACATACTTTGCCCGTTGTTTGAACATCCAGTATCCCCCAGGTGCATCTTAGGGTGGTTATTGGCATAGACACTTGCCAAGTACTTCAAAGTGCCCTCATTTTCAACTGTCAAACACAAGAAAGAGTACATAAAACCACAAAGCCAAATCATCCCTTTTCTAATTGCTGCTATACAATGTATGATTATAACTACAAATGAAAAGCTTGTCAAAGTCAAGTGCAGGCAGGCGGAGAGTAAAAACTAAGCAACACAAATCACATTCCTTTGGTACAGCCTCAAGGGCAATGTCAAATGTGTGCAATCATAATAGTGGTTTCATTTCAAGAATTGATTAAAACCTCCATGAGTAAATATACTTGATAATATGTCATGCAGATTGCTTTAAAAGTACAAAGTATTTTTTTTTTAAAAGCAGTGTTTTTGCATCATGGTTTTACCCGACTGGACGGGCTTGTCGTATGGGTATGTTGCAACAAGAGAGCCTCCATCGAGGGCTACAGACAGAGTGTAGCTCTTGTCGAGAATCATGTCCATCATGGCTCTGCTCTCTGGTTGGGCCTCGACCACACGCTGTGACGCATTGCCTGAAAGAAAAAGAGAAACAGGAAATGTTAGACACTAATCTTTTAGAGGCGAGTGCATTCAACAATGGCGTATTTGTGACATTCACAACACATCTTTGAGAGTTGAAGTTTGAACAAGATGATTAAATACGTTTTCTTTCTTGAATCTGATTGCGCACACACAAATTCAAACAACTGACCGAAGAAATCTGTGTCCAGATCCTTGTTGTGAGCATTGGTTAAGCCCTGGGTGGAGTTGCACAGCTTCTCAATGGCCTGCTCTCGTCCATCTGGGTTGATAGAAGGCACGATGACAATCCGGGTCTCATTGATCAGCTAGGAAAGGGAAACAGAGAACTAACTGTTTCAGTCAATGATGAATCATATGCTGCATTACTGGAACTGGTTACAGAACAAACTGTTTCAGTCAATGATGAATCATATGCTGCATTACTGGAACTGGTTACAGGACAAACTGAAGCCAATCCCTAATATGAAAAGAGTGTTGATTCCTCAAGAGAATGAAAACAAATGTGTGTACTCTTATGAAGTTAGTGCTGTACACAGTTGATACAGTCCAGGTAATCAAAACATTGTGTTTTCCTGAAAGACCCCATGACTCACCCTGCTGATGGCTGGGTTCTTGCCATAGTTGATGCACAGGAAGGCAGCAAATTCCAGCAGCAGCTCTGGGCCCACTGCGGCATTACCGTGGATCCCTGCTTCAAAGCGGATCTTAGGCTCAGACGGTTCTGTTTGTCCTGGTTTGTTGGAGATCTCCAGAGCCCAAATGGTTCGAAACTCTACACTTTGGCCCAAACTGGAAATAGAAGAAATAAACCAGAATACACATGAGTATTTTAAGACCGTACACGCAAGGATTTTAACTAATACATATCACAAAAGCTTCCCTGTCTGCAGTGTCTTGCCTTAAGAAAAGTAACCAAAGAGATAATCAGGACAGCATTGACTTTTGGTCTGCAGGGAATGAGAAGTATACAGGTATGATATCAAACATTCATGTTCAATGAAAAGCAAATGACATTGGCTGGTTCCATTACCTCTGTAAAGATGTAATTTTGGGAAAGTTCAGTGTGAGTGCTCTTAGAAAGCCAGACAGCTCCTTGTAGCCTCTGTAGCGGAAGCTGTTATCTGTGGCCGTGCTCCTGACCAACTCCTCCAAACCCTGACCGAGGGACAGCTCCTTGATTAAGCTCTTGAATTTCTTCTCCGATGGGTTCTGCGTGGGTTTGGGTCCTTTGGGAGATTGGCCTTTGGAGTGTATACGTGTCAGTCTGAAGTCCACCACCTCTGCTCCACCTTTAGAGACTGTGGCGTAGGTCCTCACAGATTTATAACTGGACAACAGAGAAAGACAAAAGCACTGGTAAATAAAAGCACAGAAACATCTAGAAACCTCATGGTCAATTCTTCGTTTGTTTTTGATTGTGAAATCCAAATCCTACCCATCAGCAGAGGCGGTGATGGAGTAAGTCCCCGGGGACAGCAGTCTCCAGAAATCTCCAGTGCGAGCTGATGAGATGTTGTGGTCTATCCCCCGCACATTAATGGTGGCATTGGGAATTCCTGTGCCGTCCGTAAGGTCTGAGACGGTTCCTTTTACTCCAATGTGAACCTACAGAGACAGATGACCACCTAAACATGAGTGGATGCAAAGCTGAGGGAAAGAGGGAGAAAGCTCTGGGCAATATTGAAATGTGTTAACCTGGTGTATGAACTCAAGCAAGGACCGTCTGTTTTGTTCCCAGTGTTTTGGCAGCTCCCTGGCCATGGGGTACTTTACACAGCCCAGCTCGATGGTCACCTCGAAACAGTTGGTGTTTAAGTAGTTCCAGTCCTGCATGCCCCCTGGAGAAGAAAGCCAAAGTGTTACACAAAGCAGAAAAACAAGTTCAACACAAAATGTTCTGGGGCCTCATGTATAACGCTGTGCGAAGGATTCACGTGGGAAGGTTGCTTACGTAGTAGAAATCCGAAAAATAGGTCCATAAATTATCCGACATTTTCCGATTCACCTAACATTGCGTACCGGCGAGGAAAGTGCGTACGGCACTTCCTACGCTGGTTTCCCTTTATAAATCACAATCGACTCGAAATGCGGTGCAGCTTTTGCGGGCTTCACGTAACGCCCATATTTGCCTATAAATAGTCAAAGAAACGCCCTTTCATTCATTCATTTTGACTGACTTTATGAAGAAGATCGCAGGAAATGACGACAGAACAGCTAAAAAGGACATCTCACACCGTGTCAGATTTTGGTTATTTTGGGGAGGTGGAGATAAATCATATTGTTTGGTGGATGCAGTTTGAACCAGAGTAGCAGCATGGAGGTCGGATCGTCACCAAAATAAATAAATAAGTGGTCCGAAAAAGGTTAATGACAACAAAAATACACATAGCCCTCCTCAGGCAGTGTGTTTGTACCGGGGACAGGAGACACCCCTTGATGAGAAACTCTAAGAAATGATCGGGGAATCCCTCCGGAGTGGAGTCATGACGATTGGATCTGAATTATTTGTTTGTATTTGATAGTTTGTGTTCCAGCTGTTGATCAGCAACTATATCCATAATCCACCAGTTAAAGGAAATACAACTAATGTGTTGCGTTATATTAGCTGTACAATTTACCACATATGGTGTTCTTAGTTTCCATACCTCCTGTGTTTTACGATCGACTTATCAAACACGATTAAACATGATAGTATATAAAACCATGCTCGTATCTACAACCTATAGAAATGCAAAACGACGTCAGTTTAGACGTAATTCTGTCCTCCTGCTTACCGCATAATTTATGAGAAAACATTTCATAACATTAACACAACATATTCGAGGTGGTTTTAAATAACATATCCGTATTTATTTATTTCTCCAAGTTATGTTTTTGTGTGCACTGAGGAGTCTCAAACAGGCGTTTGTTAAATCATTTTAAGATTGGCTTTAATCAATGTTTGAAAATGAATTCTTCATATATGATAAATGAGAGGTAACATTTTATTTATGGTATTATTTCCACATATTTCTCTCCATTCTTCCTTCTGCCAACGGTATCGCAGTTTCTCGTCTCTCCCGTTTTTGTGCTTAGTGCGTACGCATGGGTTAGAGTTTGCGTGGAGGACCGCACGTTTTCCCGTCAATTTAGTATTTTATAAATCGCAAACATTGCATAGAAACTGGGGTACGCCATTTTTTTTGCGTATATCCCTTTATAAATGAGGCCCCTGATCTACTGCACACAGGGCCTTTTAATACTTTTAATATAATGAGTGATAATAATGAGCTCTACAACTATAATATCTGCACCTTTTGCAGATGTGTAAATAAAACACATCCATCCGTCCTCTGTTTTGAGGCTATAAAAGGAGAAATTGATTTGTCCAAAGAGGTTTGGGGCGTAAGGGTGATTTGGCTAATCTCCTGTGTAGCAGAAAATGAATACGGCGAGTAACAAAGGAGGACAAAAGGTGTAGGCTTACCAGGAACATTATACCAGTGTGCGCCGTTGGTGATGCCATCCTCAAAATATTCATTAGGGTAAAGTGTCTCACAAGGGTGTCCATTGTGCATTAAAGGATTCTCCTGCAAGTGAAAACACATCAATGAGTGGCCAAGTTATAAACCTTGTCCCTCCAAAGATTTTTCAAAAAGTCAATGGCTTTATCTGTTCTGCCTCTACCCTTTGTTTTCCACTACAACAAGCAGACATTATCCCAAACTGAAACAGATCCAACAGTGTCCGGTTACCTGTGAGTACGCTCTAGAAATCTGCTGAAAGACTTTGTCATCAGGCGACGGGTTGTACTCAGATGTCCCCTTTTTGTCATCATCGTAGGGGTAGTTGACCACCAAGGAGCCTGCATTCCACATCACAGAGGTTAGACCAGAGAGTAAAGAAAACGTCTACATATGTGCCAAGCCAATTCAGAACAGTAACCCTCTAGTGAAGTAACTTGAATGAATGTTAATAGAAATAACAGATCAAAAGACGTATCAAATGATGGTATTGAAAGTAAATACTTCAATCTTTTTGCATTATGATTTTATAAGGAGACTGTACCTCCATGCAGGTTGGCTGACAGGATGAAGGGGATGCTCTTCAGCCAGTTGATCACAGCTATAGTCTCCGGCTGTCTGGGCTCTGTGATGGTAACAAACTGGTCTGGGAAGTTGCGGTTCAGGTCGAAATTGTTGCTGTTGTTGCGCCCACTGTAGCCCTGTTCATCCCCTGTGAGAAAAAAAGATCTTCTGATGAATAACCTTCATTTACAAAGGCTATTGGCAAGCTTTTTTGTACAAAGCATGATAGTGAATGTGGTTTTGCCATGTCTGCTTTAGATGTGATAGCAGTCAGCGAAATACACTGGAGACATTTGAGTTTGAGCTTGAATCATGTGTGCCCTTTATACTAAGATACATGCCAAAATGCTACAGGTCTTAATGTTATACCTTCATTGTTGAATGTGTAAGAACTTCTCAGTTGATGTCCCTTACCTTCAATGGCTACCTCATAGCCATCAGGGTTCATAGAAGGCATGATGTGAATGCGGGTACTGTTGACCAACTGTGTGACCTCCGGGTCAGTACCATAGTTACTGCACAGGTACTCGATGAGGTTAAGCATCAACTCTCGGCTCACCACTTCATTACCATGCATGTTGGCTATATACTTAAACTCGGGCTCACCTGAAAAAGAAAAAAGGTCAGAGTGAAAATCTATCAGAACACAACATTTAAAGAAGAATCTTCATGACATGTAAAGAAAAGAAAGTATCCCAATTCCTTTAAACAACCGTATAAGACATACCATGCTCATGGACAGTGGGATTGTCTGAGATGGCCATCACATAGAGCTCGCGGCCTTCCACGGAGCGGCCAATCTTGTAGAGATGGGTTATAGAGGGGAACTCGCTGCTGTATTTGCGTAAGAACAGCTCCACGTCTGCGTAGTTGTGGTGACGAAAGTACTGAGGCTGAAGGGGCTGATGTTCAGGTACAGCGGGGCTGGAGTTGCCTCCTTTAGAAGGAACTAACCGGGTCTTTGTGGAGTCAGAAGAGGTGGTGGTGGTGGTGGTGGAGATGTTTGAGTCATTGCTGGATGGCATGGAGTTTTCAGTCACAGTGATGCTACCTGCAGCCTTAGTGACCACAGGGGCCAAGGTAAAGTTAAGTTCTGTGGCTTTGCCCTCCACGACCTGGACACTGTTGACTGTCATGGGTGTGAAGCTGGAAGAAAAAAAAAAAACACACGCTTGAGTACTTTTACTCCACCTTAAAAAGAAGTGCGGCATTATGATGACTTAACACCCAAAAAAGAGTAGTCGGAGAAGTTTTCTTTCAATTTCTCTACCAGGAAGTAGAACAAGGACTTAATCTCTAACCCCTTTAGAGGAAGTAAGTCACGCATTACTTTAGTTAAGCACTTAAGGGGCATGGAGGGTGAGCTTATTGTCTACTAAGTTTGCTTTGTTCATTGTGGTCTCGCAGCAAGCGCTTGCTGAGCTGTCATTGCGATGAAAACCTGACAATCCTTTAGCCTTTTATTAGGCGATTCCTGTCCTTTAATGTATAACCCTTTTTTAACCCTATGCAGAGTAACTGTGGTGGTTTTACTCACCCTGGAGCCACAGCTGTTATGTTGTATGTTCCTGGGAGTAGAAGGCGATAGTACTCCCCATATTCTCCTGTGGTCAGGTTGTGGCGAATGCTTGCCACCACAATGCTGACATTGGCTAGGGCAGTGCCATTGATGGGCTCTTTCACAAAGCCACGAACACCTATATGGACCTGTAAAACAGCGGTATCGTTAAAAAAAAAAAGAAAGAAAGGGAATCCTGCTCAACTGGAGAAATGGTACGCCAAAGATTGGGATGTTATCCTAACATTATAAATAATGCTGATTAACATTACTCATTTATTTAGCTAAGAAAGAGTTCTACCTGAGCTATGTAGGCTAGAAGGGATTCCCTGTTAAGATCCCATTCCTGTTGGAGCTCAGAAGAAGGAGGATATTTGCAGCAGCTCAGCTCCATGGTGATTTCCAGACAGTTCCCATAGAGGTAGTTGTAGTCCTGCATTCCTCCTAGAAAACAGAGAAACCATGTCATTAACTAATCAAGCTAGAAATGGCATCAAAACATTAAACTAAATGTGATATAAAAGAGAAGAATGTGTCTTAATCTTTGAATTAAACTGATCTGTACGACAGGAAATTGTAAAGTCAATTATTTAACATGCTCTGCCTCTCTCTGGTGCGAGGCTAATTTATTAACAGAGAAGGACACGGTCTGAAAAGGCCTGAGTCCGGCTTTGTCTCTTCAATGGCACAGTTCAAAGAGTGTTTAATGTAGCCACAGGCCATGACTTCTGCAGTAAGGCAAACAGAGATACACACAAGAGGACCTGCTGTTCAGCTGGCCGTCCCAGCGGAGCGACAGCAGGCAGCTGAAGGCCCTCTGGCTGGGGGGGGTGACTGCAGGATCCACAGCCACCTTCACCACTTTACAACAGTCAAAGTGAAATGGCTCAAACATTAAACACTTCCAAATAACTTCAGAAAAGCAACCCGTCTGTCACCAGTCTCAAAGAACAAGAGAAAACTATGGCATCTAGAACTGTCTGTGATGGACAAGCAATCTTTATCAAAACACCAAATATCCACAGTCTCTGCAATACGATACTCTGAACGCCACAGTTGTTTGGCATCGGCTGTGTTATTCTAGGCTTTGTGTTACCTTCTTTTTCTGCACTTAACAATCATTGCTAGAAATCCATAACCCTGCACTTTGATATAATGTGATCGGTTTGCATGACGATAAAATCCTCTTGAAATAAATATTTCCAACTGTAAAAAAAAACAGCTGTTAAGAACATTACAATGCCTCCCTTTCACGTCAAGGAGAATGAAGTTGCAAGCATTTATGTGTTACACGCCTTGGATCTGATAGTAGGCGTACAAAAATATATACACCACAAACACAAGTTCCTCCCAGTTGTTCCCCGGCCGAGCAGCAGCTGTTCAGCGCTCTGAGACTTGGTGAGGGTGACTGGCATTTCCTGGAAACTGTAAAGGGCAACTTCTGAAGATAAGGTCTCCGCAGGCACGTTTCAGACGGGTTTTTTAGTTGTCCATTTTGCATTCGTGTAACAGAACAGATTAACTTTTAATAATGACAGGAAGGGCAAGTCCATTGTATACCCAGGACTAATCCATACATTCTCAAGTGGGTGGTCCAAACCTTTACACAATAGGACAATAGGGACCCATGCGCTCTGAGCTTATTTTGACAGTGGTGGTGTTTGTGTGTCGGGGTAATTCATTTGAGGTTTTACCCCCTGGGGTGGCAGCGCAGACAGCAGGGTGCTATGTCAACCAAACCAAACGTAGCCTTTAGAGAATACCAGGTGCTAATGATAAGCAAATAACACAAGATCTACATCCTGCTGTGACAATGTGTGGAAAATCCATACGTGGCTGAACCGCATGACACACAACCCTTTGCACCCTGCTGGTCACAGGACGTTAGGCGTTGAGTTGCACTGAGTTCTTTGAACAAACCTAAATTGAGTGTCCTTTACTTAAAGTAAACATCTTGAGTATGCAGACAGACAGACAGAGACTATGTAGGACCCAAACTCAAATATCCTGTGTGTGTACCGGATCCAGTGATCCAGATTCCAGAGACACACCCTGAAATGAGCAGCAAACCACTGGCTAGACAATGGAGCTCAAATCGGAGCTGGTAGCTGAACATGCAAAGAAGGGCACAGGGACATTTACGACTTTAAGGGTTTAGTTATAAATTGCGTTAGTCAAACATTTAAAATGAAAATCCATATTGAATACCAACAGTATCCTCTTAGGCAATTTCAAGGCTTCAGATTATCACAGCAATAACGCTGCATTTCCATAACGTAAAATGATATTCTTGACTTTGTTCTCCTGCATTACTGAAAGGCAGTGACATGTGACATATCTCAGAGAAACCTAGGCCTTTAAACAAATGACCCATAAATGTTTAAAACCATTTAGACTCTGAAAGATCGGATAGAGATAGTACAACAAATTAAACAAAGTAAGATGAAAAGCTTAGAAAACCACAATATACATTTACTACAACAACAACAACAACAACAACAACAACAACAACAGAGGGGCCTAGTGTTGTGCTGAGGGTTGCATAGTCAAACATAACAGCTGAAAAGTAAAGGACGCCCTCTGAGGCCAGACTGTGTCAAAAGATGAGACAAGATAACATGTTTTGCTGAATCATTATTTCAAGCCCTGACTCACAAACAAAACATCTCCTGTCCCTGACTCTGGCTCTTTGCCTGGACCAATCATTATGTCACAGAATGTCCTGACCGTTTCCATCCTCTGCCATTAGCCCAGTTTTAGCAGTGACATTTGATCCACCGGGACATGTCAGACAGACACAGCTCTGTGTACTCAACTGTTTAATACTTTTACCGTCAATCTTTATCTAGAGATACGGATATTGTTGCTGCTAAAAGCTTTACTAATTGGCTCCTATCGCTGATTTAAACTGCCTGAAGACGGGCCGTTTTAGTTGAGAAACAGCAACAACAAAAAGGTTATCTTCTTCGGGTAAAACCGCCATTTCATAATCACTGCGCTTTTCCTTTTTCGTGACAAATAAAGTAAACATTTACACAGATAAGTAATGGCAAACGTTATAAGTGTGTGCTCAAGGCTTTGGTAATGAGTTACAGCTCCAGGTCTGGGCTGGTGGTAAAACAAAGTGACATCTAATGATTATCGAGCTAAACTTTTTTTTTTTATTAAACCTAAAATGTCAATTCAACTACCAACATTACAAAATAATAAATTTGTAACAAATTATAGCAGGTCTTAAAGAAACTTACTATTTTTGCTTACAACGTGCACATTTCTCCAAACTACTTCACATAATTAACATACAGTTGTCATCATACTGCCATTTTATAATACCACAAACTCAGAACTACAAATGTGGTTAAAAGCTACTCGTACTCATAATCTGACCTAAAACATTGTCCTGAAGGAACAATCATTTGTGGAGCGATTTTAATTGCGGGCAACAAATGGTGCCTGCACCAGTTTAACAAGCTGGCTCCATTCAAAGAAATCCAGAAAAATAACACACAAAACGTGTAACACATTTCAAAATATATTTACTCTACTTCTGGAGAGCCACAACTACGTATTTGACCAAAGGAAATGCATGATCATCCCTGGGAAAACACCAGTTGATAGACACACTTTCCACCTAAAATAAAGTACAACAATGAAGGAGGCACATCTTATCAGGAGTAGCCGTGCGGAAACCCCCCCCCCCCCCTTCCAAAAGAACAAAGTAGAGAGTCAATGATCAAGTTTCTGCCAAGTTATGAAGGGTATTTTTCTTGACCCTGAACACAGAACAAGGTAAGGCGCAACACAATCTGCATAAGCTAAACAAAATCAACTTAAAAGGAGAACAGGGATACATTACATATTATAAATATTATATCAGTGCATCAATGACTGCATTTTAGAGCCGACGTACAAGTGTTGTTTATGAAGAATCATACAATTCTATTCTTTGCAGCTCTTTGAAAAAAACTTTCTATAACAAGTTACACAACGCAGCTATAATGTGCTAAACGTACCCGTGCTAACTATGAACTTTGCTTTATGTTTAATCAGCTTTTCGAGGAGGGGATAAAGCTATACTGCCTATAAGCAGATTTGAAAAGCAAGTTTTTCAAGTTGCTTTCTGGAATGTAACTTGAGCTACTCAACTGAGAAAAAAAAATTACATTTTTACTTGTGATCTGAGAAAAACCCTTATCATGAGAATGACTTTAAGCTGTGTAAGGAAATGATAATAATTTGTTCCTGAGTCTCCTAAAAATGATTTGCTTGTGAATACCAGCCACAAACGTTATGGTCTAAATTATAATCTCGGCTTTCAGATAACAAGATCAAAAGCAGCAACACAGGTTAGGACATAACACATATGTTCTCTTTCATATGTTCTTCTCTGCTGTCTACAACTTGAAGCAATTGAGAGAACAATAACGGGAAACAAAATATCCACTTAGCTAATAGCTCAAAGAAACAACACAACAATCCCACTTGGCCGTCTCCGTGACAACACAAAGCCTACTGTAGGTATCTCCCTTCTGAGTGTTATAACTCATAGCTTTAAAATAAAAGGTCGGAAGGCATATAAAACCCTTGCTTAGAGGGTGCAAACCACACAGTTCAAACAATGGTTCTGGTTGGATGTCATCACATCCAAAACAGAATATCAATGTCCGGTATGGTCAACCCAAAAGAAAGTCGCCACAGCTTGTGTTCCCCTACCAAGATTCAACAACAATAAAGAAAAAATGCAATCACTAAACCAGGCATTTAAAACCATATATAATTGATCATCTTACCAGGCACGTCGTACCACTGCGCCCCATTGGTGATGCCGTCTTTGAACTTTTCAGTGAGGGATTCGGGACAGTTGGGCTCACCGGTCTTCATCACATTGTGGTTCTTGGAATACACCAGGGCCAAGTATCGAAACAGGACGTCGTCCTCGGCCGAGCTGTAGTGGCCCTGCCGCTGGTGAATGGCCGAGTCATCAAAAGGGTAACTGGCCACCACGGTGCCGCCATGCAGGTTCGCCGACAGCACAAACCTGGAGAGAATATGGCTCAGTTCAAATGTCTCCTGCAGGGAGCTCTTGGGGGTCAGTATGGGCTTTCAATTGTTTTTCGCTTACAGGGTTTCCACAGCATGTCTACAGGGATATTGTAAACATGCAGGGTTTAAGTCTAGTCTTCCACGTCATGTGTAAATAAAAGGTTCAGTTTTTTTTTGATTTGCATATATTTCATGCCTTTTAACATTAAACTGACTATCTTTGGGGTTTGACAAAGATAGACATTTTCACAATTTCTGACATTTTATGGACTAAACTATTTAGCGAAAATGTTGACTCATAGCATATATAACTCAAGAACATTTGATCCCATTTAAGAAGCTTTAACTACTGGATGTTTTGCATTCTTGCTCGAAAAAGTAGCTGAAACACTATGATAGTATAGTGTCTCAATCAAATAGACGATGTTGACTTTATTGTGAATACCCCCTGCTACCTATTGAGGTCTTAAAGGAGACAAAGAAAAGTGTTGCTCATTGACGGGAATGTGTGTCCCTCTCCAAATCCTTTCCTGTGAGAATCACAATAACCACAACGTGTTTAAGATCATTGAAGTTTACTCAAGTCATTCCAAGCTGTGCTCTGGGCAACAAGACCTCACAGCAGGGGGGCGGTTATTAGCAGTGGTTGAAGGGGAACTCAGATCTTGTACTTAAATAAAACTAGAAATGCCAAAGTGTAGCAATACTGTGTTACAAGTTCAAGTCCTGGATTCAAAATGTCACTCAAGTGAAAGTACGATAATATGAGATCAACATATACTTAAAATACTCATAATGCAGAATGGCCCATCTCAGAATAATATAAAGTACACGTAATGATTCTAATTATTGATGTTTTAATATGATTATCACAGCTAGTAAAGGTGGGACTCCTTTTAATTACTTTATTTAATGCTGGTAGCTTCCAGCTGAAACCTAATTCTTATTCAAGTGTTGATTATTTTTGTGTATAATTAATCCATATTTGCAAAGTAACTAAAGGTATTTCATGAATATAATAGAGTATAAGTCTAATGTTTACGTCTGAATTGTAGTTAGGTAGAAGTACAAGTAGCAGAACATGGAAATACTAGAGTAAAGTACCTCAAAACTGGTACTTGGGTATATTTACTTGTGCAGTGTGTTCAATGGAGGACAGGCACTCACTTTTTCTCCTTGATCCACCTCATCACAGCCACCACCTCGGGGATATTAACTGGATTGAGAACCTTCTCATCGTACTGGTCAGGGAAGCTTCTGTTGAGGTCCATATTTAGGGCATTATTTCGACCCCCGTTTTGTCCATCGCAGTCCCCCTCTTTGGACTTCTCAAAGCCGTCAGGGTTCATACTGGGCATGATGTAAATATCCGTGGTGTCCACCAGCTCAGTAATGCGGGACTCCTCTCCATATGCAGCCAGCAGGTACTCCACCAGGTACACCAACACCTGCCTGGACACGGTTTCGTCGCCATGCATGTTCCCCACATATTTAAATTTGGGTCTCCCCGGGGTGTCTCTACTGGGGTCCTTAGTGATCCGTATCACCCACAGCTGCCTGCCTTCCACAGACTCACCCACGCTCGACAGGTTAGCTAAGTGAGGGTATTTCTCCACTAAGTACTGTAAACGCATGGTCAGGTCAACATAATTGTAGTATTTGTTGTAAGTTTCTACAGTTTCCTCCGTCGAGGGGTTGACGCTCCGTGTCCTGGTGTCACCCGGGGAGACAACAAGAGAGAGAAGAAAGGCGAGAAGAAGAAGTGACAACCGGAGTTTCGGCCTCGTCAGGAGACGCTCCCAAACGTGTACCATGTTGAAGTATCTTCTATTTCTACACCATGAGAACGTTCAAATTAAAGAGGAAACACCCGGTCCGGAGAGTTTGGCTCCCCAGCGACAGTCGTATTATTAGTGCTGTCAGACCCTGGCCTGCCTGTTTCCATCTACTTCCGCTCAGAGCACAGGGTGACGCTACACGTTGACGTCACATTTTAAGGTGGACCGGTGGAGCTTATTCCATAAACATAGACAGTCTATGAACCAGAGGTGGAACCGGGTGGAACAAGTCCAGACAACAAGTAATAGTAATAGTCCTGCACATTATGCAGGTTGGCAGAATTTCAGTATAATATAAAACGCTTGTTTTGATTATAATTATTGATGTTGAAATGTTGTCAAAGCTGGAACAGGTTAGTCACTATGCTGTAGAATAGTTATTGAATTTTACTTTAAGGTTTAACGAGTCATTTTAAAGTTGTGATTATTTAATCACATCATTAAACAAAATCTGCAAAGTGACTAAATGTATTAATTACATCTAGTGGAGTAAAAGTACACCATTTACCTCTGAATTGTAGTGGTGTAGAAGAACAAAGTAGCAACAAATTGAAATACTCAACTACAAGTCTCTCAAAATTGTACTTAAGTACAGTATTTGAGTAAGTCTACTTAGTCACTTTACACCACTGCCCCTAACAGCACCTAAGACTGACCACAGACACTCAAATAACTTAAACATCTGTTTACACCTCTCTGTACTGTATATTTACTTCTCATAATGCTCAATTCTCATTTTGCTTATAGACTTGACAGATCATTTTTAAATATAGGGACGCCCCCATTTTATTTTATTAAAAGCTTTTAGATTTTATCTTTTTTGCTTGGTGTTTTTAAAGACCTGACCTGCACCTTTTATGTCATAAAAGGCTTAATTGCATACATTCAGTAATAACTTATAGCAACCCTATTTATTTTTATTTTTTCATTGCTATTTATTTATTTATTTATTTAATTTTGTACAAATTATTTACACAGTTTTTCCATCTGTTGAATTTCACTGTGTGGTTTTCATATCAGTGCTATCCTGCTCTTGCCTGTTGTCAGTAACCTATGCAATCTTATTGTGTGTACCACCACTTAGCTATGTTTAAAAGTAAGCTTTAAGTTGTTGATTCAGGTAAGAGCTCTGATATCAGGGGATGATTTTCTCACAAAATAACTGTTGCTCTTGAATTTCAATAATCAACCAGCAGCATTGAATACATGTTGTGTGCATTATTTTTACAAGTAGCAAGCAAGAAGTCAAGATAAGAGTTATAGTATCTTAGATTTCACTGCTCATTTTTGGAGAAAGCTTCATTTTATGATTCGGAATGAATAGAGAAGCCATAGCGTTAATATATTTCCAAACCAAATCATACAAAATAAATCACAACTATGCAGCATGGAGGTTAGCAGCAGACTTTTGTTTTTCCGTTTATTTCATGTTGCCCATTCGTTCTTTATTGATCACCAGCTCCATGTTTAACCTTGAATACCAATGCCTCTGCGTGACATCTCCACCCTGAGGCCTATAACTTCATTCTCTTTCCTCCTCAGGGAGTGTCACTCAGGGGCTTCTCTTAAGTAAACGTTTTTCTCTTATTGTCTTTTTTGTTTTCATAATTTCTCTTTATTTTCATTTGGCAAAGAAACAAAAGTGCAGTAAAACATCTTGATTGTGAAGCACCAGCAAAGTGTCAGCCGTGGTTTATAAGGTCTGACGGAGCTGGATAAAGCTTGGAATGACTGGGTGAGGGGGTGAGGAGGAGGATGTGGAAGAGGGGGAGGAGGTGGAGAAGGAGGTAAAGAGTTTGGGGGAGGATGTTGCAGGTCTTATTGCTGGATTCGACGCAGCGACTGCACCTGGAAGGACTGAGCATGGGAGCCCCACTCTCTGTAATGTTTGTACTCGCCGCCATGACGATCACACTCCATGATGTACTGGTAACCACGGTAACCTGGGAACTGATAGCACACCCAGCTGGAGGAGGAGAGAGGAAGAGGGGAGGGCGGAGATTAATCATTGAAAAATAACCACAGTTCCAAACTATGCGAGAAGAAGGCAGAAGTGTAAGCAATATCGGAGCAACCTAAGAAAAATAGTTGTAATTTAAATGTATGCATTTTTACAACTTCCTTTGTTGATTAGAATCAGAAAATGGGAAATATGATCTTGGACAAAACAGATTTTTGCATTACTGTAATATAGAATATCTTTTAATAATTGTTGCTGAAAATATTGGTGATTATATTCAAAATATTCATATAGATAGAATATAAAATGTTGCTCTCCACCAAACTTAATTCAAGTTGTATTTCTATATTTATAACTTTTAACAAATGTTTAATAGAAATCAATGTTGAGTACCATTCACCTAAATCTTTTTGTAACAGTAATCAAAAAGTAATTTTTAAATAGTTTAAATAAAGAATTAAAATAGTACCAATACTTATTTCTTTACAACAGGATATCTAGTGCATGATCAGTATTTGTATGCATGTCTGCCATCAGACTTTACATGTATGTGGTTCAGCAGAAACAACAAAGACAAAGACAACAACGTTTAAAAAGACAAAGGTTTTTCGTGTACATTTTACACATTGGTTTCACAAATCCGAAAACATATAAAGAGTTATGAATTTGAGTGCAGAGGTTGAGACTTACGAGCCGCTCTGAACTTGCATGGAACCAATCTCATTGTTGCCCCAGCCCATGGCCTGCAGGGAGGGGTAGTCATCGTTTATGTCCCACTGCCGTCCCATGAAGTTCTCCTTCTCAAACAACACCATCTTTGACTCCTTGTGGTGCTGAAAAGACATGTTATAATTGTCATTTATCATACTAATCTAATTTATGTGGGGGGGGGGGGCTGGTCGTGATGATACATAAGACCACACTGCACATGTTGTGTGAGTCAATTTGATATTTTTGAGACACACGAGATGTGGTATGGAGGTGAAACAGAAACCAGAGCAGTGAGACAGAAACTCACAGCAGAGCAGATGGGGCGGAAGGACATCATCCTCTCAATGTGGTAGGCGTTGCTGCCGCTCCACGACTCCCAGTGAGGATACTCTCCTCTCTCCAAGACAAACTGCTGTCCACAGAAGCTGGAGTGCTCATATCCTGCCCAGCTGTCCTCAGCAAGCAGACACACAAACACACACACACGCACGCACGCACACACACACACACACACACACACACACACACACACACACACACACACACACACACACACACACACACACACATACACAAGATCATCACAACAAAACAGACTCATGATTAGATATGAGACACTGATTATGTTTTCATTTTCTCCACTGAATATTGGTTGTTTCTTAGTTCTGTTTGTTCATTGTGTTTATTTGTCTCTGTTATTTAGCACATGGCGGAATTTGAAATAATAGGTAATAATATGACTATCATTTATTAGAATCTGTATTTATCTGTTGAAAAATGTTTTGGTTAGTTTCTGCTTTTCACCCCTTTTTATTTCTGTTCCCTAAAACAAATTAAATGTATCAACGAAATTAGCCTATAAGTAAATAAAGTATCTGATTTTAATTGTGCGACATTATTAATTGTTAGTTTACTATAATTGTCCTCATAGTTTGACTTACGCTCCACACTCCACCTTCAGGGAGCGGATGTTGTCAACGCCACACTCCATGATGTTCAGGCAGGCTGAGGTAAACTCCACTCGCTTCCCTTGGAAGTTCTCCTGGTCATAAACGGTGATCTGTGGAAGACACAAATGCATACATGTAGTATGCACATGCAAAAGGCACACACTGATGTGTGTACAGACACAGGCACACATCATTGACATCATCAGGCCAGGCATGAAATTAAAAAAGAAAATAATCTGCTTTTGTTAATCAAGCGTGGCAAGACATCACACTCACCTTCCATGGTCCCAATGGGATGGGATTATTCAGAGCCATGCTATCTGTGTCTCAGTGCTGATTTACCTTCAGTGTGGGGAACAGGGAGAATCATATTTATGGTAATATTAAAGAACGATATACAGTTCAAACACAACCTGTCACCTCCTCAACATCAAATATAATGTAAGTTTTTGAGTTGTTGTTTATTATCGATTGTACGAGGTATTTTAATAGTCTTTGTGTTCCATACAACAAAAATCTATATGAAAGAAAATAATCATTTGTATGTCTTTAGGCATGAACCCTTTCTTGAAGCAGACTACATGCCCACACTTGATGATGCAGCTGTCGATGGAAGAACAATGCTGTTCGTTCTCACTGTGTGTGGTCAGTATGTGCATGCATGTGCAGTTTATAGATTTACGTGGCTCTGCAGAAACAACAAAGGCACAGACATGTAAAGTGACAATGGTCTGCACAGGTCTATAGGATGAACGTATTAAGATGGAGGGCTTACCTGACCGGCCCCAAAGAATTGCAGTGCAGTGCTCACAAGGGGCTCCACAAAAACGATGTCCTGACCCAAGAGTAAATGGGCCTATTTATACATGCTGGTGCTGAAAGGCAGCTGGGCCTGTGGGTCGGGGCAGGAGTCAGCACATTGCTGTTTCACTCATTGTTCAGCACTGAGCTGCCGGGCTTTATTTCTCTGGGACTAAATGCAGGGCACTGTGCCCAGTGCGGATATAATCAAGTTCCAAATGGTCCATGACCAGTGGGCCAGACCAAGTCCTGGTACAGCCTGGCCCAGGAAACAGATCATTACAGGTGCTGATAGTGTTGCCAGTGCCTCTGGTGCAAAAGGAAAAACACATTTACTGTTCAAGTATAAAGAGAATGAAATATGGAGTTGCAAGTTGCAAATGGAACAAGTTCACTTTGTTGGTATTTGTTTTTATATCCTGGAGCCAAACAGATGTGTTTTTTTTATGATAAAGCTGGATTTTTTTTAAAATAATGTACCTACTGTGTTCTTTCTACACTGAGCTCTCTCCGATCTGCTTGACATGTCCACCTCAACTGACCCCTCATCTCGGGTCCTTTCACCTTTTCTCACTCCCATATACACACATGTTCAGTCATGCACACCCACAGTCATGGCACGCAGATGCCTGTTCATGCAGTCAAACATACATACAGAGCATACAAAAGAACTCAGACACTTACACATCCTGTAGTCAGCATATTACTTTAAATGTAACCTAATCCTCCAAATGTTTTTTCATTCAATTTCTTGAAAATCACTTATTATAAAAGCACACATTATAGCCTTAACATGGATCAAAAGTGCCTTACTTCTTCACAACAAAATTGAAATTCTTTCAAATTGCTTCAGTGAAAGCCATTAATCCAGCTGACCTAACGGTAGAAAAATAATAACTTTTGCAAAAACTAATATCATACTTTTTTTTATATAGCTACATACAGCAATATGTTAATAACGTAAAAAAATAAGAGCATTTTTAAATGTATTTAAAATAGACATTTTATTCAATCCCAGAAAGATGATGATAATTGATGTGGACATTTTCTGACAGGTCACCTTGTATATGGTATCATCAGCTATCGATACCAATTTACTGTATAGCCTAATATCGTGGTTACTGTAAATGTAACATGACTTGCAAAGGCGAAGATACAATTATAACACATGAATGCATAAGCCTCAGAAATGCATCTTACGTAATTCCCATCTCAAAATGTAGAGCTGAATTCATGACGAGGTACAACCTGGAGGAAGGACCCTTGTGAATGTTTTCTGTTACAAGGTCAAACAGATCAGTAAGAGAAGAATATACTGTATTCCTGTGGTTAGATTATTAGAATCAGAGTGAAACTGATCCCTCTCGCCTCTTGTAATAAACACTATAAAAGTCTAAAATAGCTTTGATTTTTAAATGTGTTCATATTGCCTTTGTATTTAATAGATCAAGAGATTACATTTCCCGTGGGTTCTTTCATAATGCTCCAATAATTCCTTTTATAAATTCATTTTTCGCCCACAAGCTTTTCACCAATGTCTAACAGATGCATCAAGATCATAAAAATCACATGAGTTGATAATCACAATATTCACAAGATCTGTCTGCTTGCAATTACATTTAGTAAGCTATTAAAAGATCACAGTGCCACAGGTGTGGGAGATATATCGGCGAAAGAATATACATCCCACATGTAAAAGCATTTATCATGACACTCTAGCTTATTGAAACTTTGAAGACATTTATTATATACGTGACCTTTTAGTCACGGGATTACTATTTGTATCTATTTGTACAAGAAACACAAAGGTCATTTTGTGTTGGAGTACATTTGTGGATAGTACCTGAGTGTATATGTGGGGTTGTATGAAATGTGTATATATGGATACAGTCTGTCCAGCAATATAACAAGCAGAAGAGCGTCCAACACACGCCTGTCGAAAACAAAAGAGAGATGGAGGCAGCCCCTGCAGTCAGCACATTACACACACAGGGCTCAAAGGCTTGGAACGGCTGTAACACGGATCAAGAGAAAGAGACAGAATATGGAGTTGAAATACAAAGAGATTATATAGAAACTGAAGGAGAAAACAATAGAAATATAGTATCACTATCAGAACCCTGTGTCCCTGGGGAAATTGTGTTTTGTGACAGCTGCTACATTTTAGAATGATTTGAAATAAATGGTACATTAGAAAATAGAATACAAATATTGAGATCAACATAATAAGTTAATGAAGCATAAAATAAAATAAAAAGTGTGTGTGTGTGTGTGTGTGTGTGTGTGTGTGTGTGAGTGTGTGTGTGTGTGTGTGTGTGTGTGTGTGTGTGTGTGTGTGTGTGTGTGTGTGTGTGTGTGTGTGTGTGTGTGTGTGTGTGTGTGTGTGTGTGTGTGTGTGTGTGTGTGTGTGTGTGTGTGTGTGTGTGTGTGTGTGTGTGTGTGTGTGTGTGTGTGTGTCAAACTGCTGATGGCAGTGACTGTCCTCTGTTCCACACAATGGTGCTGGAAAACAAAACAGGCAGCCCAGTCAGCGCTTCTTGCCCACAGATTAGCAGCGTGACCTTTGACCCCCGGTACTCCAAAGAGCTCACAGCCAATGAGCTGTCAGAATTGGGCCTCCGTAGACTCGTCCTGGTTGTGAATGTATATATATCTCCCCACCGACCTCGCCTGTGACCATCAATTTACTCCAAGGTCGGTCCGTTGAACCTGCAATTGTAAGTTTTCAATCTAACGTTTTCTAACTTTTAAATAACTGGTGGTATTTTGTTGGCGAGTGAGTAGCATATTGGGGTTTCCTGACTGCCCACACTTAACTTTGACTTATTAGATAGTACATTGACATAAAACGCAGCAGGGTATGATTTTATTGTGTAGTGTTGCTGTGATTGCTTGGTTCAGTTGATCATCCTAAGCTTAAATTGATGAGAAAGACAAGGGGCTGCTTTCCTTATTTCTGAAATAAAAATGTGACTATGGCAGGTTTGACGTTCCATATACAGAGGAAACACCGCTTTAAAAAGGGAAGAATCAGATTAAACTATGCTGCTTACAAAATGGATTTTGGGATGGATTTGAGTAAGCTAATCATTTAAACAAGTTCAGTTATACTTAAAAACTATATGGTTTTACAAGTGTTGCAAATCTGCTTACTTTTTCTCCATTTTGCTTCTCATATTTAAATGGAATGAAATGCATCAAGGGTTAATGTTTAAATATATTATAGACGATAAAGACATATATATATTTATTATTAGAAATGTTTTACCCTTAAAGAGCAACTTAAAACACAATTTGTTTTACATGAAATGATAGTTACTCTGAAGTCTGTCAGTGCAACATGACATCATAGTTGGGTGAGGTTACAGGTGCTTATTCAGCTACACCCGTCAGTAATTCTGATTAGGGTTAGGGGTGAAACAGTCTCTCAACCACAGAGGGCAGTCAAACGCTGCTTTTCAGCCTGGTGAACCTTCACCAGAAAGAAAAGTCAGCCAGTTCTTGAGGGCATAAAATAATAGCCAGTTAACAGTAAAGCTTTTACACAATAAAGGCAAATTTAGAGATCTATTTTTTTCTGATGTGACTTTAAAGTTATGTGAATGTTAACAGAAGAGATACTGTGTTGGCATTGGTTGTTCAAGAAACAAAGTGTTCTTTTTTTAATCCCTGAGGCAAAAATAGTGGATGAATGAATAATGGCTTGGGCATCTAAAATTATTCCAGCAGTCCAGAAACAATAATTCCCCTCTTCAAGCCCCACAGTGATATGTGAAAATGTCTCACTGACTTTGTGTTTCTCTCTTTAGATCTGATCATGTCTCACTCAGGCGCTCAGGGTAGCATTGGCAGCCACTCTGCCATTGGTCTGCACAATCACAAGGTACTTCTACTGCTTGTTTATAATTGACTTAAAAACTAAGCCTAAAATTAAACACTGAAAACATTTTAACTTCAGAAATAAACAAATTGAGCTTTTATTTGCCTTTCAGGTTTACCTCTATGAGTTTGAGAACTTCCAAGGCCGTAGGATGGATCTGTTCGCAGAGAACCGCAACCTGATGGAGAAGGGTTTCGAGAGGATCGGCTCCATCAGGGTGGAGAAGGGACCGTAAGGGACCACAATGGCCATTCAAATAAGTGTTAGAGCTCTGTAACTCTTTTCCCTAAGTAACATTTGTTTCCATGTTTCTATCCATGCAGTTGGGTGGGTTTTGAGCAGCAGAACATGACTGGTGAGATGTTCATGCTGGAGAAGGGAGAGTACCCCCGCTGGAACACCTGGTCCAACAGCTACAGGTGCGACCGCTTCATGTCCATCAGGCCCGTCAGGATGGTGAGTCAGAATCAGCTTATTTTGCATCTCTTATACATTTTATGATGGCTTAAAGTAAAACATTTGCTATGGATGCAGTTATTGTATTTATAGATTCAATCCACTGCGTGTATTTTTGCTTTCCACTATCAATATGACAATGTTTAGAGTGAAAACCTACACCTATTCAGCGTTTCTGGCCTTCCAAATAAAAATTCCTTTCTAAATCAACAATACAGTAACTGTACTCATGTCAATTTGTAAGTCATTTAACTTTTTTGACTGCATTTTTGTTTTAAAACCTCTTTATCGGCTAAAATCTAGGACAAACAGCTGCACCAGGATCTGTAAGAAAAGTTGTCAACAGTTACTGATTTACAAATGATGCGTGTGTCTTACAGGATCCCCAGGACCACAAGATCTGCCTGTACGAGTGCCCCAACTTCGAGGGTCGTAAGATGGAGGTGTGCGATGAGGATATTCCCAGCCTGTGGTCTTACGGCTTCCAGGATCGCGTTGCCAGCATTCAGGTCTCCGGTGGAACGTAAGTCATTTCTGAGTAAAATTTTAAACTAAAACAGCATTTGGCCAACAAAAGTAGAGCAAACAGAAAAAACAGAATCTCTCATCTTACTGTACAGCCAGAACATTTGTAATTGAATGAATAAACCATTTATATCCTGTGGGGAGATAAATCAATGAACAATGTTGGCTGCAAAGTATTTTGACTGTTGCCATGAGTAGCTACAAGCTTTGTAGTAAATGTTTCGATTAGATTAGATGTACCAAAGCATTTTACAATCTGGAATCAATAAAGTATAAAAGCATTTAGTAGAAGTTGCCGTTTTTTAAAATTACAATTTGACCGCATGTTAGCTTTGGCAATAACCTAACCTAACCATTTTTGTAATAAAGCTCATCTGAATTGAAGTCAACAGAGCTTTGTGTGTCCTAAGTGTTTCTCTCTGCCTTCCCCCACAGCTGGGTGGGCTACCAGTACCCTGGCTACCGTGGATACCAGTATGTGTTTGAGATGGGGCCTATGAAGCACTGGAACGAGTGGGGAGCCCAACAGCCCCAGATCCAGTCCATCCGCAGGGTGAGGGACATGCAGACGCACCGCAGGGGCTGCTTCGAGATGACCGCATAGAAAGGAGTCCAGCAGACTGTGGGCTAACAGGGGGGATAGCAGAGGGGTCGGCATGCTGCAAACCATCCCCTTGGAAATTCTTCAACAGCCACCTAGCCCCGAAAGCTAATGGCTTTTGAATATTGTTACGTTTTTACTGATAGGATTTGGAAGTATGTGGCATCGTGAATGATTCTGATTGTGACTGACTTCCAGAGTCTGTAATACCGGTAAAAATGGTAGCAATGCTCTCTGTCTACAGACCTCAAGATAATGAAAGGGGGGTATGGGGGGTATGGGGATTGGTTAATAGCTTTTATTAGTTAACCCTTTTATTTTATTTTTATTTACTCGCCTATGTGTTTCTAGCTGACATGATGCCAATAAGCCTGTTCGCCGAAGCGTTTTTCCTCTATCTGGGATCCACAGATTTGAGAGAGTAAAGGGATAAACGATCACATAACTCCTCACAAAGTACTACCATGGACAGCTGCAGTAGGTTCACCCAGCAGACACAGGCACCATCTCCTCATCACAAAGCAAAAGGCTCACTTCGCTGGAGAGGACACTGGCCAGCCTGTGATTTTCCAAGAGAAAGGTGGCTGTGCAGGGTTGTGTTTTGCAGATGTGAATATCTTTTGGCCGGCCTGTTCCAGCTCATGGATGGGGCTATCCAGAAGATTCACATTTTACACTTTCTCAGGGATGCTGGCATCTGGAAAGCAACTTTCCAATGAAGAAACAATGAAATAAAGATATTATAAAGCTGAAAGACTTTGTTTCCTTGCTTTTTTATATTTTATTAACAACGTATTAAAGCGATAAGTGTGTGTTAATATGTTTAAAGGGGATTATCACCCAACTCTGCAATCTCTCTCAGCTATAAAGAGTGTGAAGTGCTTATAAATTTAACACCACTCTCATTGTTTCCGATAGCTGTAGGTAGTCTATATGATTAAAAAAATGTAAACAACGTAAGCTGGGGTATACAGCAGCTAAAGATCTAGGTATTACCTTCAGGACTTGGTATAAAACAGGGCCAAGAAACTCCAAAACATACAAATGTAGTTTTGTGTCTAATGATTGGGATTTATTGTGAGCATAATAACATTATATATTTATTAATGTAAAGCAATTTGGTCAACTATGTTGTTTTTAGATATGCTACTGTATATAAATAAAGTTGCATTGGATTATAGGAACATGAAGAATGTTAAAGTTATTCTGCCCTTCAGGTGGCCAAAAAAGGATGAACATTAAATAGTTGAATAAAATAAAAAAGACTGATGATTCCTTTCCTATCGAGGGAAAAATACTGCTACAGTATAGGGCCAAACTTGAGAAAGATGGTTTGTTTTAGGGAAGCTAAAATACATTGAGAACCATTCACTTATCACACTAAAGGAGAGCAGACAGTATTGTCCACAGGCCTACATGCTGATTTAGCAACCCCCTCTTTTCACACAGTAGTAACAGCTCACCTCAACAAAATATAACTCCATGATGTTATTTCTGACACCTGTCAGTGTTTGCTTCCCCGGATGTGGGAGCTCATCTTACAGAGTAATCAGTTACTCTTTCTGAGTAGAGCAGCCATGCACGCACTGCTGTATGGGCAGATGACGAGGCGCGCAGACTGTCAGCCACGCACTACGGCTCGGTTTAAAGCCACAGGATTTGGATTAAATACCTTGTGAGAGGACCGATGAGCCTTGAGCGCAGGAGGGGAGGGAGCTAAGGGCTGATTTTTATCTTTTCTACCGGATCGAGAAGGGGAGGAGACACGGAGAATGAGTTATTCTTGTAGCGGCACAGTTTGCTGTACGTGAATTATCCAAAGGCTGCGACGCAAGTAAATCTGCTCCTGCGGCGACGACGCCGAGAGCACCAGAAAGCCTCAGCTCCTCTCAGGTCAACCACCGATCATCCCTCTTCTGCTGGATATGAAAGTGCAGCAAGGCTGCAACGCAGACATGGGGATCCCGTTAAGAACTGAGGAAGAATTGCGCGGAAATACCGTAATATCGCCCGATGATGTGCTTGGGCTACAGAAGATCACCAAGGGTAAGTCACCTGCAAGTGCAATTGGCACGATGGAAAGAGTAGTTAAAGCCGCACAGTTATAGGAGATTAGTGCAACCCATCTGCTGCTGCTTCCTTGTTCATTGTGTCTTTCCTTAGGCTATTTAATGTTAAATATGCTCCCTGTGTTCATGCACTCTTTTTATTGGCTTTGTCGAAGAACTATACCATGGACAGCGACAGTCTGAAAGGAGCTCACTGTGTCTTTCAGCCTTAAATAAGATATATCCCCTATAACCGATGTGTGTTACAGGTTGTATGTCCTACCCAAGGACAGTTAGTATATCATGTATTTGTTATAATTGGTTATTTAATAAGCAGCATGTTGATTTCCCGTATGTTACTACCGTTTGTGTGATTGTATGCCATTGCACCTGTCCGAGTGTAAAGGCACGAGAGAGAAGGGGACTGTATGTACTTCCTGGTTTGATACTTTAATCCTGCTGTAAAAAAATAAATCTGCTGCTTACTAAATCCTTACCTTAAGACACCTGTGGCTCTGAGGAAACAGGTGGCCAGGGATGTGATCCATTATACATATAGCTTGACATTGACAGTAGTAAGCTTGAATAAGTATGACAAAATAACATATCAGCCTGTTGCTTAACATATTATGGAAACTGTTCCAGATTATGTCATGGCAACAGGACATGCTAGGCTGCTTAATGATATGAGAAGGCCTGGTTTCAAGCACCATTATAAGCGGAGTGAGGTGATAGGAGAGAAGTTTCACAAACTTTAAACTTGTATTTCATGATACTGCACTACTGCTTTATTTTTATTTTTCTATTGTTTACCAAGGTTTTGCTGTTTTGATTGAGGCTGACAGTGAGACTTACCAAACCTATTGAAATGTGAAAGAAGCACAGGTTTAGGTTCAGTTTGTACAGGTGGCTTAAAAAAAACCTACAGTTTGAAGTAAGAAATGTGACTAGTGGAGTCCAGAAGTCTAATGAGGAGCATTTACTACGTTCTTTCTCAGCCTTAATATTGGTTCGACAAATAAACAAAAAAACTCAACCCAAGGACAAACCATTTTTGGGGCTTTGTTAGTGAATGTGAGCTAACACTTGAACAGGATTTCTATGCATTTGGCACAAATATACACTTAGAATTAGGATGCATTTATTGAAATGCAGGGGTCAAAGGTTAAGTCAGTGTGACCTTACACATTTTTTTGACCATAACTCAAGAATTCATACGTTTAATGTTTGATAGGACAAAATGATGCTGTGAGGACATTTTGGATCGATACAAATGTAAACGGCAACTTGGAAACCTGCATTACGTCTGACTACAAAAAGGAAACAAATATTAGTTGATAACAAGTTCTTGTTTTCTAAAAAGGAACATTTTCATTGATTCATTTGTTTAGTCCAAACCAATCCCACTGAAAAAACACAAAATGTCACACCAACTCTCTGACCCTCTCCTATGTTTTCATTTGGTGGACCCTTTGTGGAAAAGCAGCACTAGGGCTCCGTCAGTGCAATTATACGTAAATCACTCATGGTGGTGCAGTAATCTCCACTCCCCACTTCATCCAAGTAACCTGGATTACGTTAGGAGTGCTTTAACGCAGCCTGACGTGATGTACCCCAGGTAATTAATGAACCTGGAGCTGAAGCGCAATCAAGTTTGTTTACATTGTGGATATTTGATTACACATTTAGTTTTAATGTTCCCATACCATTAATTTACAGACTTACCATGGCTGCAATCTCTAATAGAAATATATTATATGTGTTAGTTGCTGAACCACAACTAATGCTTGGTTTATACAAATGAACCGATGCTTCCTTGTTTCCTGTTTAGTGATGAGAGCACAGAAATGTCTCCCCAAGGCCCAATCATTTTAAACGACAGACCATACCACAGAGAGAAGCATTGTGTGCAGCTTAATTCAATCATTTTCTGCTGCAAGACAAAAATAAGTGTGCAGTTGTGAAAGAGGGAATCAGAAATCGCCTGACCCTACCGACAAAATGCCTTTTTCAGTAGTGCTTTTGGGAGGTAAATGCCACCATTTTGGGGCAGCCCAGCTCCAGTCTGTCACGCTGGTTCAGAGCTGATAAGCGAGGCACAGCGCCTCATTGTCACGCAGGCGGAGAGAAGAAATATAATCCAGGCAGCAGAGAAGCGCTGCAGTGATATGAAAAATGGCACATTATTAGTTTACTGTTTACATGAGGGATGATTTATGATGATATGAAGGCCGGCAGACAAAAATTAAAATAATGCCGTTACAAAATAAATGTTACACAAATAACTGTTATGGGTTAACCAGCCAAACAGTTAAAAGACACAGGGGTCTGTTTGTGGGAACGTGTTTTTTAAAGTAACCTATCAGACATTGAAATCCGATCCAGGAAGTCCCGTTTGAATAATAATAGATTGATGTGTTTAAAGGTTCAAGACAAATTTACAATACTCAGGCAGGATTGTAAAACTCTGGAGATAGATACAGAATACAACAACATTAGGAGCCCTGATCAGTGAAGTTGCCCCCTTTACTAACATGGTAATTTAGAGGGGATAACCTATTTATATTATGAACAGGGGGAATAATTACAACAGGCTTGTTTTCTTTTTAAAAAGACTTGAATAATTGCAAACCTATCCTTTAATGCAGGAAAAAAGCAAAAAACTGCAGATGAAAAGGTTGAGCTGTCATGGCATTTGTGTTTAATCAATCAATCAATCAATGTTTATTTATATAGCCCAATATCACAAATGTTACATTTGTCTCAGTGGTCTTCACAGTGTGTACAGAATATCAGTATGACAATACGACACCCTCTGTCCTTAGACCCTCACATCGTACAAGGAAAAACTTCCAGAGAAAACCCCACAGTTTAAAGGGGAACATGGGAGAAACCTCAGGGAGAGCAACAGAGGAGAGATCCCTCTCCCAGGACGGACAGACATACAATAGATGCCGTGTGTAAATCGAAAATATAATACATTTACAACATAGGTAGACCAAATGTTTGGAAATGCATGTGTCTATAATAAGAAGATGAATCCACAAGGATGTCAGCAATCTTGTGGGAGCCATCGGGGAAGTAGTATGGTGAGAGTCTGGCAGGACCGCAGAGACAGGTTCAGCCACGACTCAAAGTCCAGGACTCAGATCCAGTGCTCAGGATAGAGGATCCAGGACACACGACCACAGCAACAGGATTAGTTTAAATCTGTTCAGACTGACCTAATGTGACAGGGTGCAATTCCTGATGTCTAAAGATAATGGTTCACAATGTCAAAGGCATTTATTGTGTTGATCTCAGTTGCAAACATGTAGAGAATAATTGAAAAAAGCTTGAGAGAGAAGTTTGAATGTTGCAACTTCCTAGTTTAAAGTTTGACAATTGTTAAAAAAGTTTTTTGGTGTCTTGCCAGAGCCCATTACAATTTATTAACCATAATAATGTGTGAATATCTAATTAGAAAAAAAAACATTAGATGATCTATTGTACTGTGGGCATTTTTTACTCAAAGAATTGTGTTTTATTATGCCTCATCCAAATGATTTACTCCTTTTACACAAATGTGTAATCAATTGTTTGGCCTTAATAAGTCTGGGACAAAGAGCTTTATCTGCGTCAGGCGGGATTCCCCCTCTGTGATGTCTGCCAACACAATGGATACGGCTTTAATTAAAATTGATTGGTGCAGCCGGTTCTTAATCTTGCATGCACAGCTGTCACAAGGTTAGTCTTTCATAATGATTTGACATGGAGAGAGTCGGCTCGTTTCATCCACATCAGTAATCAACGCGATCCCACAAACTGTGTTTAATTCTTGCTTTCTTCTAGTCTTTGAATCAGGCGCTTGTAGCCAGAGTCAGGAACATTTGAACCATACATTAGAAGTGTCATCATGTTTAGTTGTATAATGTAAGGTTGTACTTTCCCATAGTGTTGAATACACTTATTGATCAATACCAAAAACTCAGCGATTACTGGCTGGTGTTCATATTTGTGCCTGAAGCACTTTGCTCACACACGCAACTGATGCCCATGTGTATAACTTATGATAGACATACCAACAATGTGTTATTATCTACTCCTATTGCAAGTACTAAATATTCAATAGGCCATATAACTTATCGTTATCCGATTTTGTAATAATACTTATAAGAGTACCATAATAATACTTCATAATTGTCACACTAACATTTTCTGTGCAGTGATCATAGTGTATTATAATTCCAACAGTTGAAAGAAATTATTATTAATGCTTCTTAATACCGGTTATATTATTATAAATTAAGTGAAGTAATACAAAAGTAAGATGTAATGCATAACAAGCTAGCTGTAGCTCAAAATATCAATTAAATGCTTTAAATAGTGGTTGTAAAGCATTCTGAATACTTATGAGTGCTTAAAACGGACATACTGTACTTAAAACCAGTTAAGCCCCGAGCCTGTTTTTCAGGCCTCAGGCTCGAAAATGACATTCCCAGAACAAATGACTATAACTTAACTTCTAAAAAGGGATAAATTAATCATCTTTTTTCTCAAAGCAATGATAAACCTGTGAGTTGGATGTAGACTAATCAGAATCAATATTGAATTTTTTTATTTTAAAATAAATTCAGATTGAACATAGTAAAAAAATGTAAATGATAGTTCCGTCCAAAAAGAAAAAATTACTTATAGTGAAAACCACCCTTGAATGATGGGATAGTAGACTAAAAGCTTTAGGAATCCAAACTATAACATAATAAGTACCCTGTATAAAGATTGATGCAAAAAGTGACATTTGACCTTTTTAGAGAGGTTTAGCAAAAAAAAAACACTTCTGGGGTCAGTTGGGTGGATTTTCAATATCTCTGGCCCCCCTCGGTCGATTTTGATGAGTGACACCTCTTTTTAACCGTTAGAGCCAATAGAATCGAGGGGAAGTTCCTCAAATCCATCTAAACATTACCCATTGGTGAATGAGTGATGCATAGCCAGAATTCCCAAAACCGGAAGCTGTCATACACTCTAGTAGCTATCATAGCAGCTATATATAAAAACTCCTTTATTGACATAAATATGAAGATGGATTATCAGTAATCATTTCAGACACATTGGATTAACCTTCAGCAGCATTTTTATCGTTTTTATTCCATTGAACACAACCTTTGATCAGAAACAGCAAAAGGTAAGACATTTCTCCCATGTTTGCTCCCTAAAGCTATGTGGTGTGGTGTCTGGGTTCGCTTCCCCTGTCGCTAGTTCTGATCGCTCAGTGATGATACTTATATGTCTGGAATCTCAGTTTGCTAATCGATATCTTGTTTGTGCAGATCCGCAGATTTTAAGTGAGTTCTGTGCTAAGTGCGTTAGAATTGTTTCGCTCAGGGCTAATTCCGAGCCTTTGTTATTACCCTCGTGTTTCCTTTAGCTAAAAATTGTTAATATTGTCCGATAGCTGAGTTTCTTCCCGTTAAGTGGGTATGACACATTCATAGTTTACTAAATCTTAAGAAGCCCTCAGACGCTGTTTCTTGCAAGATGTTAAGCCCCATGCCCCCGGTACTTAAGTGCTACAAACAGTATCTAATGCATTCAAATTATGTTTATTATAAAGCATTATAGACAAGACCAAGAGAAGCCTAGCCATGTATACCAAAAAGAGTATTAGCATGTCTAATCCTTAACCAAACACTCCTATATTGTGTTTAATCTACTTTTATATCTTCATTAGTTAAGATAAATGCCCCCACTATCTTTAAATAGGATAACATTGCCAAGTGATCTAATACAGAATAAACAGGGATGTTCCTGAAGAGAATGCAAACCACGTTGTTCTCCGTTTTTTCCGTACAGTTGGGACATATCTTTAGAACTGTACATACACATGTATTAATCTCTTCAATAAAGCATGCAGCTGGCATTTATTAAACTCTTTTATATTAAAAACAATGTCAATAAGCTCAACTCTTATTTATAAACATTTCAATTACTATTGATTATACTTACAGAACTTATTTATGCATTGTATTCGCAGTGTTTTTAGGTTCAGCTATTTTGCTCAAATAGGTCTCACACCATTGAGTTGCTCTGCAGTCACCCGTAATTGAAACTCACTTCTCACACATCTCCAATTGACTCAGCTGTCGTTTTTTCTTTCACCTACAATCACACGGGAGAAGCTAAGCTAATCCATTTCCCTCTGGAATAAGAAACTCAGTGTAAGACTGTTAAATATAAATTGGATAAACCTTTACATTTAAATCCCTGTTGACTGATAAAGAGCAGTATGAATGCATATGTGCTTGTGAATTGATGTTGAGTCTTATGCTGCGGTCATCAGCTTATTTGATTTATTTTGTAACTTTTGTGGAACAGTGTTGTTTTTTCAAAATGAAACCTTACTTGAACATCTTCAGCAGCTTTTGAGATTGCACACATTGACTGCACTGAATGCTGGCAATAAACAAATTCTGCATTTACCTGATATTAGACATACCATACAAATCAACTTTGTAAGGCATGAAAACTTGTTAATGAGCTGAAGTAAAAAAGGTAGTGATAGGAATTGATGGTACAGCAGTCCCGTCATTTCACAACTGATAATTATCTGATTATTATTTAAATATTCAGTTTTATAAAGTTATGATGCGTTTTGTTGCAGATAATTTATTCTTTTGACTTTGTTTTGTTGCTCCACTGTCCAATTTTAACTCACAATACATTTAATTATCTATTATCTATGACTAGGGAAAAGGATTAGTTCTGAAAAAAATGTCTAACCTCTTGAAACCTTTGATGCTACCACAAAGTGTTTGGAGGACCACTTAACATATTTTAAATAAAACACATTTCTTCTTCACACTCCTCAGATTTAGTGATTTTATCACAGTTAGTGAGCACAGTCAGTGGATTCAATTGCAAGAGTTGAAAAAACACAAAGCAGGCAGAATGAAAAGTTATTAATTACTAACAAGGGTATCCAGGGAGGTCAGTCCAGAGAATCAGTCAAGATCTAAGTATACAAAATAGGTCTGAAAAAACCCAGGACAGGGGCCATTTCTCAATCTTGAGGATACTGGCTTCCAAGCCAATATTTCAAGGATGCTACGTCATCAAGAGGCGCAGCAGGTCCGTTCCAATGTCCAGCATACTTGGAATTCCACCGAGGCCGCGTCCTTGGTTTGGGGGAAATTTCGAGGCTGCACATGGGTAGACTTCGCGTCCTTAAAATCCCCACAATGCTTTGCGCACGGACCAATTTCAAAAACCCTTGTGGAGAATGGCTGAACCGACGCAGCACACATTTAAATGTAAGTATGTAGTGGCGTAGAACATGTGTTGGTAAATATGTCACTTTGTTACATTTGTTATCACCAAAAATGTGTTCCGTGAAAGTAAAGCAAGCTCATAATTATACTGAAAAAAAATATAAATGCAACACTTTTGTTTTTGCTCCCATTTTTCATGAGATGAACTCAAAGATCTAAAACATTTTCTATATACACAAAATAACCATTTCTCTCAAATATTGTTCACAAATCTGAAACAATCTTTGATAGTGAGCACTTCTCCTTTGCCGAGATAATCCATCCCACCTCACAGGTTTTCGGACCCCCCCAGACCCCCCCAATAAAGCAAAACTGCACGTTTCAGAGTGGCCTTTTATTGTGGCCAGCCTAAGGCACACCTGTGCAATAATCATGCTGTCTAATTAGCATCTTGATATGCCACACCTGTGAGGTGGGATGGATTATCTCGGCAAAGGAGAAGTGCTCACTATCACAGATTTTTTCAGATTTGTTTACAATATTTGAGAGAAATCGTTATTTTGTGTATATGGAACATGTTTTAGATCTTTGAGTTCATCTCATTAAAAATGGGAGCAAAAACAAAAGTGTTGCATTTATATTTTTGTTCAGTGTAGTTAGACATTGTGAGGTATTTATTTTCGGTACAGTTTATGTTGAAACCGTTAGAGAGAGTGGCACACTTGTTAGCCTGTTCTATTTTTCTTCGTTTTCCGAAGCCGTGGCTTGGAAGCATACTTGCTTAGTTTCTGAAGGAAGTGACTTGGAAGTACGCGACTACCAAGCCAGCATCCTCGAGATTGAGAAACGGCCAGGAAGTAAAGGCGGTGTTTCTCAATGTCGAGGACGCTTGCTTGGTAGCACATGTCTTCCGAGTCACTTGCGTCAGAAGCGTGGCAAGAATCCTTCCTAGCTTCGGAAAAGGAAAAATGGTGGAACAGGCTAACAGGTGTGCAGGTGTGCGTCATATGCGAGGCCCCGCCTTAAATGGAGCGTGATTTCCGCCAAAGATTTGTAAATTGGTCTGTGCGCAAAGCATTGTGGGGATTTTAAGACCGCGGAGTCTACACATGTGCAGCCTCGAAATTTCTCGCTACGAAGTACTCCGGCCTCGGTAGAATTCCAAGTATGCTGGACATTGGAACAGTCCTTCGGCGGCACTCAATTAAGTAGTATGCTTGAAATAGTGGCTCTGGAACAACCTTCCTCGACATTGAGGGTGTTTCTCAATGTCGAGGACGCTTGCTTGGTAGGACATGTCTTCCGAGTTACTTCCTTCAGAAGCGAGGCAAGAATCCTTCCTGGCATTCGGAAAACGAAGAGTGGAACAGGCGAGCAAGTGTGCAGGTGTGCGTCATATGAGAGGCCCCGCCTTACATTTTTCGCCACAGTTTTGGGGAAATGGCCCGTGCGCAAAGCATTGTGGGGATTTTAAGACCGCGGAGTCTACACATTTGCAGCCTCGAAATTTCTCGCTACGAAGGACGCCGGGCTCGGTAGAATTCCAAGGATCCTGGACATTGGAACAGTCCTTCGGCGGGATTTGATGACGTAGCATCCTTGAAATAGTGGCTCTGGAGCATCCTTCCTTGACATTGAGAAACATCCAGTGAAACACCCAGGGTCTGCAAAGAAAAGAGGAGATGAGTTTCCAAATAAAACAGGAAACAGAATCAACAAACAAATATCAACCAATGCCCTTTGCAGAAGTAACAACAGAAATCTAAATATCTCTTTTAAATAAAAGTAAACGTTTGATAAATATGTATGATTTTAACTGCTGTGTTTCTCTGCTGTCATTTGAAATGAATCACTCAAATCTCTACACGTATTTAAAAATTGATAGCAACTGACTGAGCTGTTTGCCTTTCATTGTACTGACTTGATAGTGTGGTGCCATGGGGTTCACTTGAAGAAGAGACACTTCTTAATCAGATACATCATGGTGTGCTGCACATTGCATACTTTAGCCGGATTACTAAAGAGCTCATTGGTCCTTGATGCTTTTTAGGTGTATTTAAGCCCAAATCCTCTTTCATTTGCCATTTATGTTTTCAAGTGATCCTGTTGCTGTCCCATTCTTGTGAATTTAGGAAAACTTTGAGGGAATTTCTTCTTATTTGGAACAAACTTTGGCTCTGACTCAATGATAAACTGATCACAATATGGTGGTAAAATGTCAATGTCTGTATGACTTTCATAAATCATAATATTTGTCCTCATTAAACAGAGGAATTTAATTTTCGGCCGGATAGAGATAAGAGAAATTAATCTCATCTGCATTCAGCTGCTCAGAAGGCAACCTCTCCACGAACCTCACTGTTTGCCAGTTTGCCTAAAGGTGGTGTAAACCCAGAGACATGAAACAGCCTGCCATGCACAGGTGCACCGTACATCATGATGTGAACATTAAGGTGTAGAGCTAATGTCACCAGCTGCCTTTGGCTATGGCTTACTTTAAAGTGGAGACAAGTCAACACTTTTGCATTGTTATTGCTCATGTTCTGGGATTAATTCAAATTGCGGTCTCCGCGTTGACCGGAGACCAAAGGGTCAAGTGAAAAGAATAAGGCCTCTGAAGTCAATCCTTGTGGCTGAGAGTCTGTAACTCTGTGCTAATCTTGGGGATTAAGGGGCTATAAATGGCAGCTCGTTTGCCCTTTATGAATGCCACTTTGGTGTCAGACAGGCTCTGAGTATCCGAACACAGGAACACAGCATGACTCAAAACTCTGTGCTAATTTTACTCTCTTTAGAGGGGCTGCTGCCACATGAATATGTTCAGGGCTGCAATGCCTTTGTATTTCATTGGAGTGAAAATTATAATGTTTAACAAGAATTCTCTGTTGGCCTGGGAGTGTATGTTGGCTAAGATTAGATTGACTGTTACAAAATCATGCAGCACATTTTTTTAAGCTTAAAAACATCATATACATGTAGATACATTTAAATCAGAGCTTTCACACATAAACCCTAACATTATATAATGTTATTTACCCTGCGTTGCGATTTCAGATTGCAAATGGACTCTACTTACAGTATATAACACTTTATCCAGTCTTTACAACCCTTCTAAGTTTACATACTACGAGTCATTTCACACCCATTTCAGCAACTCAGGGTTAAGTATCTTGCCCAGGACACATCGACATGATGACTGCACAGGCTGGGATCGAACCAACAACCTTCTGGTTGAAAGACGAACGCACTCCCTCGCAGGCACAGTCGCCCTTTGACTATAATTGTGTCCTTGTGTGAACAGACTTGCTTGTTCCTCAGGGCATTCATGGCGAGTCATGTGTGTGCAACGCGATTTGGAGACTTCTATAAGTATGGTTCACATTGAAACCATCAGACAAATATAACTAACAGCAAAGGCATTGGTTGTTTATGACCAAATAATGAACCTGTAATGTAATCGCGAAGTCATGCATTGCCTCCTGGACGCTTTACCCAGGCGCCTCTTGCCTATACCAAACAGAGCATTTACAGTAAGTGAGCATCTCTAGTTGTGTGTTACATGTGTGCAAAGAAAATTCCATTCTATGAATTAAAGACCATTATGTAATTATGGCAGATCACCTGTACTGACACTTAATGACAAAGCATATATATATAATATCAGATTGTAATTGAAGCCTCTCCTGGCACACACACTCTCTGAATATTCTGCCTCAGATCTGCACATCCTGATTCTTCCTGTGCTTGTAAAACCAGGTACCGGGAGTCTATAGGAGGTTGCCTCAGGTATATTACCTCTATCAGACATGACACATTTCATTTGCATGCCACTGATGCCTAACCTGAGATGCTGTGCTTTGATTTGCTGCTGCACCTTGTTGTTGCGGAGCAGCCGGGTGGATGAGGGGAAGGAAAGAGACGAGCTAATCGAGCTGGCTCACTATCAGAAGGAGCGTTGCTAGGTGACGGTGTTGAAGGAAGTGAAGTGGAGCATGTGTGTGTGTGTGTGTGCGTGTGTGTGTGTGTGCGTGTGTGTGTGCGTGCGTGTGTGCGTACGTGTGTGTGTGTGTGTCGGTAAAAAAAAACAGATGACTGACTGATGTTTGACCTAGTTAAAGGGGACCTATCATGCAAAATGCACTTTTTTATGTCTTTTATACATAAATGTGTGTCGGGGACTCACGCAGGTACAACGAGCGGATACAGATTTGCTGCCGATCTGACGTCAAATCGGCAGCGGACCCACAGAAAGTTGCTATCAGAAACAATGCCTGACGTGTTTTGGACGTAATCTCGTCTTTGTTTACATTAGCAAGCCTCGCTAGCACTCAGAGCTAACCTGTACTGTAGAGCGTGTGTTTAAAAAGCAGGAAATAAAAAAAGGAACTCACCTTGTGATAAACCTGCAAGAGAAAAAGCATTTGAGCTCCATACTATGGCGTTTTATCACAGCAGAATTTAACTTGATCTCCGGTAGAATTCTGAACAGGCATTAGCTCCACCTCTTCTTTTTTGTTTTTCAAGCTAAGGACCCAAAATCCGTGTTTCTTTGCAGCGCGTAGAACGGTTTAAGCGTGCCGTGCCAAACCCGGCCCGTTTTTTGTTGCGTTTCCACTCGGCTAGTTCCGGCTCAGGGCTACCTTTTCACAGTTTTTCTGGCCCTCCAGAATCGTGGTTCTTTCTAGTTTTTTTTGTCTAGTTTCTGAACAGATATGAGGAGCTGTGAGCACTGAGTGCTCATAGCTAACGGCTGATGTTTGGTTTTGTGCAGCGCCATATAGAGAGAAGGTACTATCTATATGGCGCTGGTTTTGTGGTTCGCATTGAAGATGACGTCACGGCTCCGCCTACACTGCGTTACTATAGTTACTGCCCCAGCTACTAAACTGTAATGGAAACGCAGCATAAAGTGAGCCTGGCCTACCAAGGCCTAAATATACCATACTAGGCCCTGCAGTGGAAATGAGCCATAACAGGGCTGCAAAAGAGGGGTATGAGCAGTATGAGGCATGGCTACAATGGGTGATCTGTTTGATATTTTTAGCAAAAGACTTCACAGACATGTTTTGTATAGGTATGGCCCTACCATATATGTTTCCAATATAGCATAATAGGTCCACTTTAAGTAGTTATTTTAGTAATTTAATTGGACACTATTGAAAAGATGCAGAGTTATAGCAGGGATACTTCCGTCCAACAGGGTATTTTCATATGAGCAAAACAAAGAATGCCTAATGGGTTTATACACCTTAAGGACTACTTTTGTTGAAGCAAGAGCTACTTTTTAAAGGAATAGTTATTCTGGGAAACACACTCACTTACTTTCTTGCAGAGAGATGACAAAATAGGTACAACTCTCATGCCTCATGTAATTTTTTCTTCTTTTTTTGTGTAAATCCTACATCAATCATAGAGTAAAAACCCTGAATTGTGGATTTACAGAGGATATGTGTCAGACTATTTAAGCTAAGCTAAGAGAATGTTGCATTTAGCCCTATATTGACAGGATAGACATCAGTGGGATCCATCATCTCATCTAATTAAATACAAAATAACTCCTAAAGGTACATTTTTCATATTTGCAGACCTTGTGCTTCTGAAGTACTGTCTACATTGCTTTGTTGTAAGAGGGACGTTTTTCTGGTCAATGGTTAACAATGGAGATTTTTTTCTAATAGATCCCAATGAAAAGTTTCAATAGTAAGTTCTGTCTTGTGACCATTTTACTAAAAATACTTTGTTCTGTGTTTAAAATGTTCTCTGAGTATCAACATGGTTAACTAAATCATATGTTTTTTGTGATTCGGGTTTATGTTTTATATCCATTTCTCTGTAATTTGTTTAGTAAGAAACTCTTAAAACAGGGACCATGTCTTGATCGCTTGGTTTTTCTAGCTGAATGTTTTCAGAAATCAGTTTGAAAAAATTCTCACTTTGACAGGTGAGATTTTTTTGTCTAAATAAAGTAGAAATTAATTATGTAATGCTCTTACAGTAGGTATTCCCAAATTCAAGCTTTAGCGTGTGTTATTGCTGTGAAACATGGCCCTGGTTCATCAAAAAAATACTGTGACAAAGCCTGTAGAAGGATCATTAAGGATCACGATGCTTATCATGTCCGTCCTCAAATATGCTCTATACCCTCCATCTCTGTCTATCACAAACTGAAAATGATGAGTAAGTGTATTTTGAGGTTTTCTATACTTACATCTCAAACTTCATTGTGTTGTCACTAAACATTTGAAAATGTGTATTTTATCACAAACTTCTTAGACAGTAGACTCAGTCATCATCAGTCAAGCTGCTCCATGTGCAGAGGTTATGAAATCAAAGTGTTGCGGTAACGGATTCTGGGTTTAATAAGACTGTGGGGGAGACTAGGTTAGGTGTGAATACTTGCAGTGGACTGAATGGAAAATGATTCCTCTGGCTGAGCGATCAGATGAAATGCTCCATCTGTCTTTTTCAGCAGGTCTGGCACAAAGCCATTTCTGATTCACAAAATGCGTTGATGGGTCATCTTCCCACAGAGCGAGTTGTGCTCAGTGACTGCTGCCCGAGACGCATTCAGAGCACTCTGCCATTCATATGACATTTTAGTGGATGATAGTTCACCTTTTAGAAACAGTTAGCATCTTTACAGGGCTTCAATGATTTCACTTTCTCAGCGATCAGATAATATGCTTCATTATTTGCAACAGACTTTTTGCCAGATATCTCCATCAATGTTTTGGATTTAAGTGACTACAGTTTGAGGTAAACTGACTTCAAAAGTTATTTAACCAAGATAGGTAATACATACTACTGTGCGTAACATACATTTCTTTGTCCATTCAGCTAAAACAGACACATTTTATCATAAAATGCTGTCACATAAAGTGATTTTGTAACATCAAATACTCAAAATTGGGATATTCATGCTACTAACGATAGATTAATATCAGGAGAGCAGAAAGACTATCTTCCGTCGCAGACTGAAAACCCACGTTTCACTTGTACCTTGGCCATTAAACTCAACACACACACACACACACACACACACACACACACACACACACACACACACACACACACACACACATTAATTATTCACATTACAATAGACATTGATATTGTAAAACTACACAACACAATGGTATTTGTGGTTCTGTCATATTAAACATATCAAGTAAAACAAAGTAAAAAGTGGTGAACAGTTTAATAGAATGTTTATCACACAATTAAAAGATGTTTAAGTCTGGTTTCGTGGTCAAGATGGTTTGAACTGATCTCAGACTAACTCTCTACAGCAATCAGTGCTACATAGTATGCAAGTGCTCAATAAATAGTCTGTGAAAGTTGTCCTTTGGAAGAAACACAATCCCAGAATAACAGCAGGCTTATAGTAATATTCTCAGAGCAGATAAGCGTCTCACATTAGATGAACCGGCACTAGAGGGCACTGCATCAAACATCAGCGCTCTAACCCTCTTAGAGAGGAAATATGAAGAGACGGAGTAGCTTCAGATGGAAACGTCTTGACCAGTCCTGTGATGTTCACCATGGAAACACTCACATCCACAGCATGTTAACATGAAATCATAAATGAGACCAGTGCATTCAGCAATGTGAGAGATGTAACTGCTGAAAGTGTTAACAAACAGACACATTTATATACACACATATATACAAATAAAAATAGATTATATATAAATTCTCTTCAGACATGACATACATAATAAAGTGTTTAATGAAAAGCATTCATTTTTGATATAACACTACATGAGGTTGTACATTTTAAATAACCAGGAATGAGGAATTGTTCCAGGTGTTATATTCTTGAGTAAATAACATGAAATTACGTCATTTTAAAAATGTTATACAAAGTGGGGGATAGTCACTAAATAAATGTACTCAAGGACTGTACACAATTACATTTATAAGGTGCATCAAGTATTTTCCTTTTATGCTACTTATACTTCACAAAGTGTCATAGGCAGATATTGTACTGTTAATCTTACTACATGTACAGTATCTGACAGCATTAATGTACAGGTTTGTACTATATCAAAAAATAAATTAATCAACTAATACAGTATGATGTACTATTATTGAAATATTTACAGTATATACCTGGCAGTTAGAGATGTCCCGATCCGATCACGTGATCGGGGATCGGAGCCGATCACGTGATTTTCAAAAGATCGGAATCGGGAGGAAAAAAACGGGGATCGGGATTTTTTATTTTTTTTTTAAATACTTTTTTTTAAATTTTGTATTTAATGTTACAAAACAAAAATGACCATGTTCAAGTCTTAAAGTCATCCTGAGGCCTTAGTTTTGGTTTCAAATTACAGAACATCATGTATGTGTTGTTTCTTTGGGGCTTGTTTTCATAGACCTGGTTTCTTATTTCTCTCAAATCTGGCAACAGAGTGGGCAGGGCGCAGTGTCTAATTGTAGCAGTAAGCTAACGAGTACTGATAAGCTTTATTTTGTTTTGATCCAATGCTGCACAACTGAACTGATCCAATGCTGCTGTGAAAGAAAGAAGCTATATCCAGGGGCGCACATAACTTTCTCAGTGAGGTACTCAGATGAGTACCTGGAGTCAGTGTTTGGTACTCCATATTCTGGCTCCACTCAAAGTTATATGATGAAGCCCTCTGTATCGCGAACGTCAACGGGGGGGGGAGGCGAGTGGAATACTCCAGAGCGTGACCGTTGTGATCAGCTGTTTTAGCGCAGTTCTCCAGTGAAGGGGGGGAGTTTCCCTCTTCAGCCGGGTGGCGTAGTTTTGGCACAATTCCGTTGTACAGACCGACGTTAACAGCAGCCCTGTCTGTGCATAATGGAGACCAACTCTCTCATCCAGTGATCTAACCGCCTTCTGGAAAAGCTTCACAAGTACGTCGGTACGCAAATGCGTTTTGTGACACAAGAGACGGTACGCATTTCAGATTGTTGCCGCGCATGCGTACCTGCGTACCAGTTATGTGCACCCATGGCTATATCCATGTTGGATAGAATATCCAATTTAAATAAAAAAATAACCTTAAGGGACAACTTGAATGCTTTTTTTTCTCTTAATGCATTGCATAAAGATCGGATCCGGAAAAATCGGTATCGGCAAATTGTCAAAATCAAATGATCGGAATCGGATCGGGAGCAAAAAAAGGTGATCGGGACATCCCTACTGGCAGTATTAATTAAATGTATTCCTGTTATCTCATCCTTTAGCAGCTGAAAAATGAATATGACACAAGGAGATCTGATGATGATGATGATGATGATGATGATGATGATGATGATGATGATGATGATGATGATGATGATGATGATGATGATGATGATGATGATGATGATGATGATGATGATGATGATGATGATGATGATGTTATGTGATAAATGATAATGTAAAAAGAAGAGGAGGGAATATGACATTTAGACACGGCTATAAGGGCTACAAATAGGCTTCATGCTGAATTATGTATATGTTTTAATTAACATCACATGATCTATATGTTGAAGCACTGTGAAATATTGCACTAAAAACGACACACTCATCACGTGATGTTGCTCAAAAATGCTAATAGGGTTTGCCATGTGTCAAATGCATTTAAATGATCTATTAAGTCAATGGAATTTGTCAAGATGAAACCCCTTACTGTAAAAGGTCATGTGGTGATACTGATTCGCCTTATTTTATCTGATTGAGAACAAGATCCTAACTGCAAAAATAGTGCTTTCACGATAAAAAATAACTCATTTATTATAATAATAATAATAATAATAATAATAATAATAATAATAAATTAATACCTAATTTATTATAATAAGGACACCATTTTTCTTTAATTCTGTCATTGTAAGGCAAGCATACTGGCGTGAACAAAACTCAAATCTAACTTGAAGCAGGAAGTGGAAAGGTATTTTTTTTAATGTAACTCCTGCTAGGTTTCTGAATGCTCAAAGTCATACTCAATCAGAAAAATAAAGATAACAAACAAGCCGTATTCACACATAAACAAAAAATGTTTTCGATTGAAGGCATAAGATTATGGATGTTTCTTTTACTTGTACTGTCTGTGAAAAAATACAGTTTGTTTTTTGAGAGAAGTGCATCTATGGACAAAAGAAATCAATACACAGAATGTAAAAAGACTAGATATCCAGCCTGAAATGTTCAGCTGAAGTGAGGTTTGCATTAAGTCAACAGATGAAGCAGAAGGAACACCTCTCATAAGCCTTAAACCGTTGTTGCACCGTGATTGGACGAGAGGGTGGGTGAACGCACCAAGCTGGTTTTAATTATTTATTCTGAGTCAGTCCCCGGCGCCCTGCACAACAGGTGATCTGAATAAGCTCCAATCAACTCAGAAGAACTGTGACATTCAGCTAAAAGGAATTAGGAAAAGGGAAATGACAAAAGAATGAGGGGCTGCCACAGTCATGACTTGAGAAGAAAGACACTGCATGATCTGTCAACTTCAGAATCGGAATACCTTTATTTCCTCTATTACCTTTGCTGCAGTTTTTAAGTCAGACATTTTTATATTTCTACTTAATCATTCTGAAAAGCTAATTAGTGAAAATGTCACATAAAAACTGTGAAATTCAGCCAGCTCATCATCCAAGTCTCTTCCATGACAAAAACGAGCACTACACTATACTTAACAATAAGCTCTACAGTAAACAGTCCCGTTTCACAAGAAGGACGTTTTTAGATTTGAAGGTGTCAGGTAGTGTTTACTGGCCTATAAATATCTTCAAGCAGGTGGCTAAAGCCTGTGGGGCCCATCTGCTCTCAAACCCTCGGACACGGTAGAGGTAGAGGATACAATGGTGTGAGTTTATGTTCACCTCTCATGAGTGTGTGTATCCTATTTTGATCTCCAACACTTTCCCCTACAGTCTTTTGAAATGTGTTTCATGAAGTTCTTATAAATACCCTTATGAAACATTGATCCCTAATAATAACTGGCCTTACCGTAACCCTAATGAGATAGAGAGTGTGTGTGTGTGTGTGTGTGTGTGTGTGTGTGTGTGTGTGTGTGTGTGTGTGTGTGTGTGTGTGTGTGTGTGTGTGTGTGTGTGTGTGTGTGTGTGTGTGTGTGCGTGTGTGTGTGTGTGTGTGTGTGTGTGTGTGTGTGTGTGTGTGTGTGTGTGTGTGTGCCTACCAGTCGGTCCATGTACAAGCACAATAAGCCTCTTAGGTGTAATCCTGCCTGTTTAGGAGGGGGGTGATTCCAAAACACACACACACACACACACACACACACACACACACACACACACACACACACACACACACACACGCACAGACACAAACACATACACACACACACACACACACACACACACACACACACACACACACACACACACACACACACACACACACACTGCTTGGGTTTTTGTCCTCCAGTTCAATAGACCTAACTACTTTGTTGCTGCTGGATATCTTAACCTATAAATATCTGTCAATCTTTACTTAATAATTGATTTTTATTTATATTAGTTAATAATATGGATCTAAAAAGTAACTTAAATATGTCATATAAATGTAGAGGTAAAAAGTACAATAAAAGTAATGGAGTAGAAGTATAAAGTAGCATACAATTTGAATTTCTACTTGAGTACAGTACTTACAGTAAGTAAATGTTATTTGTGTACTATCCATCACTGGCTTGTGTGTGTGTGCCTGTTGTTAATATGTTGTGCTCATGCCTGCTCATGATACTCTTATGCAGTATTTAGACTGGCTCTTCGTTCATTAAATTAATCTGGATGATATGAATAAAAACAACACGACACAAACCTGCCTGACAGCCAGGGTGTGTTTTTCTTGTTAGTGTCAAACCTTGGCACAGATTAAGATCTGAGGCGTAAGAAAATAGCATCTGTGACCTTAATGTGAGGTTACAGTTAATTGCTTACCAAAAGGGTGTGAATGAGATCTGTTTAGATAATTATGTAACAGATTTGATTTGATATTACTGTTTCTTGGTAGGCAACTACAAAAAGTAAACACTTTCTCATTAAATGACAGCTCCAGATTTATTTCATTCACAGGTGATGGTTTGTAGTATTTGTGAGAGAATAAAATCTGACGGGTCTTTTCTCTCTTTTACAGACTATCTGTGTTCTCCGGAAGAAAACGTCCACATGATCGACTTCACAAGGTTTAAGATCCGCGACATGGAAACAGGGACGGTCCTGTTTGAGATTACTAAACCTCCAATACCAGGTCAGCTTGAAGCCAATTTGACATTTTCTATTAGATTTAGACAACAAATCGTTTTAGGAATTATGCCCCTATTTCAAGAACACTGAAGTAGATATAACACAGATCCCCAAATACATTCATATTTTATGAAGTTTTATTATGATGTCTTTGTTTTGTTTATGATGTGTCTCCATGTCACAGAGGATAATCGAAGATAAACAATGATATAGTATAGATATACAGTATAGATAGATAAGTGGCAGGCACCTTAGAAACTGTATGTGAGCTTTAGTCCCTTATATATTTCTTTCTTTTAAATGTCTCTTTTTTCAGCGGGAGACAGAAAGCACTTTGACCCCAACGCCGGCCGCTTTGTCCGATACCAGTTCACACCGGCCTTCCTGCAGTTGCGGCAGGTTGGAGCCACGTAAGGGTTTTCTTGAATTTTTTAACAACATATCTTGATCCATATTGAAATTCTTGACTCATGGAACAATTATGTGTAGCTTGTAATACACACATGTCTACAAATATAAACTCTGTGCCTTCTACGTGTGGACTGGTATATGTGAACATTATATTAAGAACAACGAGTGTTAAGGATCTGATTCTTTAAAAAAAATATTTAGCTAAAAGAATTTCATTCCAAATCCCTCTTACCCCATTACACTTGATACAAGTATCATGATGCTACTTTTTAAAATGGTGTTTTATTTCTTAGTTTCACTCTTTCTCCTTCAATAAACCGCAAAAGACAACAATCCCAGTCACTGGTGGTTGATGGTGGAAGGTGTTTAGTTGCAAAGCAAATTGCACAGGGTTACATGCATGTAGGATAAGACAGCTATCATCAAACTAATGCAATTAAACAGGAGTTTTTTATTCACCAATCAGCCACTTATATTTGATCACGCTATCAAGTGACAGGCTAATGTTAACTGTCTGCCTCTTAGCCTTCTTATGTTCTTCACTCTTGTCCCCTAAGTTAATATTCAGTGTTTATTTAAACACTTTGAGAAAGAAAGAGACGTGTGTGTAAAAAAGCTGAATGATGCATGATGTCCGGTCGACCCAGCAGCACTGACAGAAGACGCATGCGGGCTGTGGGAGGTGTGGGAGGTGTGGGAGGTGTGGGGGGGTGTCAGTGTGGGACGACAGGCTGATGATGATCTGAATATAGAGAGCAGCCAAGCCCACCTGCTGAGTCAAATATCTCTCAGTGCGCCTGAGTGCTGTTCCTCACCAGACTCCTACTCTGTGTCTTTCAATCCAACGGACTCCTAATGTTAATAGCTTAATGAAAAAACCCAACGAATGTTATATTTGTTTTTGAAAGCCATAATGGTTCAGGTTTTATGTTTTCTTTTAGCATAGCTCCTCGGAAAATATATGTGTTCACTGTTGTTCTGGGAGACCATTTAAATAAATGTAAACAAATCCTAGGTTGGATGATTTTATCATCTATTCAAACTGTTGATCACCTAAAGAAAAAAAACAAGAATAAAACACCAACCTCCGGCGACCATATTTACAGGAACAAATTAGGAAGTCAGTTGGTTTTTAAGTTTTACTTTACAAATGTAGTTATTTTTAAAACCAAATGACCTTTTCTTATCCTAACCAAGTAATTTTCTGCCTTCACCTTTGAAATGAGTTTTGCTTGTGTTTAAAATATTTAGTTTCCACGGTTTTGAAGAGGTCTTTAAATGTCAGTTTCACTCAACGGTGTAGAATGTGCAATGGTCCTGTCTGACACATTATTGTGCTAATAATGACCACTGATAACACTCAATTATTGACTTAATGACATTCAAAATGGGTGCAGTCTCGTCGCATTTGATTTGCTACCAGGCTGGTAAATTAATTTCATTCCTGTGTTCTTGCAGAGTTGAGTTCACAGTGGGAGACACACCCATCAACAACTTCCGCATGATTGAGAGACACTACTTCCGCGATCAGCTGCTCAAGAGCTTTGACTTTGAGTTCGGCTTCTGCATGCCCAGCAGCAAGAACACGTGCGAGCACATCTACGAGTTCCCAGCGCTGTCCGAGGAAATCAGTGAGTGTCGCACACAATACGCCAACATGCACGTGTGACCACAAGAGAGAAATATACTAACACAGAAGTTGATTCGATCTAACAGGATATACAGATGCAAAATCCTAAGTGTTGTGTGTGTGTGTCTTCTCTCTCAGTGCGCGAGATGATACTTCACCCTTACGAGACGCAGTCTGACAGCTTCTACTTTGTGGACAACAAGCTGGTGATGCACAACAAGGCAGATTACTCTTACAGTGGGGGGCCATAGGAAGACCACCCTCCACCTCCCACTCCCTCCTGCTCTAGACATTTTACATGTACCACTTCAGGACCGGAAACAGATGAACTAATGGACAATTCACTGGCATTAAACGCTCTTGTCTCACTCCTCCATAAATGTCCATTCAGGTATTCAGCTGGAGGACCAATAGATTTTTCTCCCGTTGCCTCTTTGCAGGAACATTGAATTCTGCCAGTTTAATCATCCGTTTGCATCCGAGTGTGTGAGTGAGTGTGTGTGTGGGCAGCCAACACATGCAGTGTCTGTACATACTGCTGATTTCAGTCTGTATACGTGGGTTAGACTTGATCATCAGGAAGACGCCCGATCATTTACATTTACTGTGTTTTATAGTTATTGATGTGAAAAGAAAAAAAGTGTGTCAGAAACACATCATGAAACAAAGACAGAAAAAAGTTACGCCCAACACAAGTTTAATAACAAATAATCCATTCAGATGCACATTTATATAGTTTGTATAGAAAGTTCATTACATATTTAGGTTTCTTCAATTCCTAGTAGCACACATCTGATTCATTCTGTCATTGTTCATTTGAATAGAAAATGTGTACTGTGTCTTTGTGAATGTGTCATTTGTTTTATGTTTACATGTAGTACTACTTATTCAGGAGTATTTTTTAAATAAATAGCCACTTTTACGTGTCAGAAAACCTACATCAGCCCAAATTCAGATACCAATTTTGATATCCAGTGCGTTCTCTGTAGTACTGAACACTGTGTATACTTTAATTATGATAAATGTTTTAAGTATAAAATGAAAAAAAGTATGTAAAGTTTTGACAGCGGAAATTCCATCACTGCAATAAATATGGACATTTTTCGAAATCCTGAAATCCATTGTTGTTTTTTCAGAAGAAAGTATAAATAAAAGTAAAAGCAGACAAAATATAGATAGAAAAGAATCAGAATCAATAAAATAGGAAGGGACCAAAAGAAAATCAAAACATACTGCAATTGTATAAATGTATTTTCCAGGTTTCACTGACTTGCATTTATTGGTAATGCTAAGTGACAATGTTATCTATCAATAGATTCAAATAAACGGTATGTTTTCAAATACATAGTCGATTTTCAGATAAAGCCTGAGATTTAGAAATTAACTATGGTCTTTATCTCTCTGGACTTTTTCAGGCTACGTAATGTAGAAATAAAAAGTACTAAAATGAACGATAGTGAAGATTATCAGACGATAATCCCTCGTTTTCAACACGTTGCAGGTGACAAAGTGTGTTTGCTGCCATCTTCTGTGACAACAGTCTTACTGCATTGCAGTCAGGATGACCCCTAATATCATCCACCAGGCCGGCTTATATTGGGCATCAGTATAGACAGCTTTTCTTATGCTGATACGATTTTTTCGAAATACGTAAAAGTAAATGGATTAAAGAGCAATGATGTGTAATTTTAAAAACAATGTCACGATACATTCTGCAACAGGTAAATAAGATAAGATAATATACTGTAAGGTAAGATAAACCTTTGTTGATCCCCAAAGGGTAATTATCAGCAAAAGCAACAAGGGTGAAGCACAGCATAGGAAAGATGAATTCACACAAGGATAATAATAATAATAATAATAATAATAATAATAATAATAATAATATTAATAATAATTATAACAATAATAATAATAATAATAATAAAAACAATAAAAACCATAATAACAACAGAAATAAAGAAATGTTAGAATAAAAAATGTGACAGTATAAGTTAACATTCAAAAAAGTATCTCATATTTGTTTTTCTCATTTATAAAAACATTGGCAAACTCACCGTGAAAATAGCTCTTGCAAATAGATAAATGAAAATGTATGATGTGTATGAAACACAGAAAAACATACCCACAGTCTGTGATGCAAAGGTAAACACAGGGTTAATGGGTTAAAATAACCTAAGATGCTTGAGACAATATTACTCATTAAATGTTAATATAGTGGTCAGAAAGTGTGAGAGCCCAAACAGTCTTTTTATTAGGAGATGGAGGCGGTGCAGGAGGTCAGATACCCAGCCAGGCTCTCCACCCCTGAATAACCCGCAGGATGCAGCCCATTCAAATAACCATCAAAGCTTCTGCCTGTGTTTCCGTCCTCAAACTCCACTTTTCGCCGAGCGACGCCAGTCCCCTCTGAAAGCTGACCCACAGGAGACGTGGTCTGAAGGCAGCTGGTTTGGACGTCCGAGGTGGAGGGGGTCACCTGTGAGTCGGGCACCAGGCTGTCCTCCTGCAGCTCCTCCCAAAAGTAACCTGAGAACAATATGTAATTCATGAAAGAACGCACTATTCGACATGTCACAGTAAAAAAAAGTTGGTTGTGGTGTGCGTAATAAAATAAATGCTGAACTGGTGTTAAAGGTGGGGTAGGCCTATGTAATTTATTTCAGAAACACTTTTTGTTATATTCCATGGAATGCTCTTAACATCCCGATAGCAATGAATATATTAAATGCTTTGACAATAAATACATAAAAAAATGTAATCTGTGGAAGCCGTAGCGCTGTAGAAAGCACGACCAATCATTTTAGCCGGCCCGGCTGTGCACCAGATTGATGCATTTAACTTCAATATTTTAAAAATAATCTTCCCGGGGGAGCATGCCTCCAGACCCTCCTAGAGGAGGTTAGGTCCACCCCCACCTAAAACATGTTCAAATGGGTAGGATACTAAATACATTTGCACACTTTTTATATGGTGGCCTATGTCCATATCAAATCAAATCAAGTTTTATTTATATAGCACATTTTTAAACAATTTTTGGTTGAGCCAAAGTGCTGTACATATAATACAAAATAACCTACAGTAAAGACACTTTACAGCAAATACAACAGGACAGTTTGTGCAGAATATCAGTATGACAACCTCTGTCCTTATATGTTTCTGTTTTGGTGGTCGTGCCACAACCGTGCATGTATGCACAAGTCGTAGGTGCGCTATAAAATAGCACTACACCCCTGCAATGTGTGTGAAAGACAATAGGCTTTACAGCATGTTTTTTGAAATTGAAGTTGGTGTTTGTGTATTGGTTGTTGACGGCAGTGTGTGCCCCCCCTTGGTAAATGATTGCCCCCCCATTCGATTTGTTCGAGAGCCGACCCTGCTTCTTCATGTTTGTGTTTCATCTCTTCCTGTGTCCCAGAATGTGATAACGTGATAAGTCCTAATGCTCTCTCCTTGCAGTACAGTAAGTATAAATATTGTTTGTTTTATTCCTATCCTTCATATTGTCTCTACCTTGCAGCTGTAGGTCACTCAGACTTGGGTTGAGCGTGTCGATGTCATAACTGGCGTCTCCCTCCACCAGGAGGTCCTGCATGCTCCTGGAGCTGTACTCAGCCTGCGGGGTGCCACTGTAAGCAGGGGGCATCTTACCAGCCATGGGGGAGTGCAAGCTCCCATTGACTGATAGGAAATCGGCTGCAGGCTGCTGTCCACAGGGGGGGTACAGGGAGAATGAGTTGCTGGGGTAAGCAGCGGCAGGGGGGGGGTAGCAGTGCTGCTGAGGCTGAACATGGGAATACTGTAGACGCCAAAGAGGTGGGCTGGATGGCGGCAGCTGTGCTGGGGAGCAGAGTGACGAGGTGTTGCCATAAAGAGGGGCCGCTCTGGTTATCACAGCTGGGTTGGTGTAAGGGGACAAAGACTTGAGCTTATTGGGTCTCTCTCCCAGAAGACGATCAAGGCTTTCTGTAGGAAAAGTGTGTATCAAAAAAAAGTACAGGACAGATCTGCAGTCTTTGCTCTTTAAGTCTCTTACTGTAATGAATCTGTGGTAAAGTTAATCTTTTGAAAAACATTATTTTCCATTGAATTTTCTTAATGTCCTGTTCTATGGCACTGACATTTTAAATAACAATGTTCAAGGGACTTACCTGGTTTTGCCATGCTCCTGCGAACTGTGACGGGGTCCTTGCGACGCCATTTGTGCAGCTCCTCCTGCATTTTCTCCACCTTGGCTGGATTGAGAGCCCAAAGACAGCCTTTACGGGACGAGTTCCCATTTTTGTTCTCCACCTTCACAAAGCATTTGTTGAGAGAGAGGTTGTGACGCACAGAGTTCTTCCATCCATCAGGAGCTGACTGAAAACAGACAGCAGTTGATAGATATGTAAGATGCAAAAGAAAAAATGTGAAGCAGCAATTCTATAGTCTTTACATTTCACAATGTCTTAGTACTTGTGCAAATGTTTATCCTACAGTATTGTCTTTAGTTGGTTGTTTTTTTCTGACCAATTATAGCAGTAGCCATTTAATGTTAATAAAAGATAATCAAAATAGATGCAAAGACATTTTGTTGAATGACTATACAGTATGATTAATTGATTAATTTGAGCTCTATTTGTTTAGATGCTTTTAAAATGTAGCAGGGCTTGACCTAAATGCTTACATTAGCATGCTCACATGATCACAATAACAATGCTTACATGCTGATATTTAGCAGGTAAAATGTTTACCATGTTCACCATCTTGGTAAAGCATGTTAGCATGCTATAATATTGCATAAGCAAATCCACAAAGTGCAGATTAGTCTGATGAGAATACGTTATGCCACAGGGAATTTGGTCATGAACCAAACTATTGAACAAATAGACATGTTGACCTTATGGCACTGTGTCAAATTAAATAACTCCCAAATGTAATTAATGATGTTTGAAATCCCTTTTGAAACTATAACAGACATCTCCTTTCCTGAAGGCGATATTCAAATTTGTGTTCCTTTTTCCACCATCTGCATGTTTAATATTTGCAAGCCATACCAATTTGTTAACTTAAATACTTGACAATATCCAGAAAGTAGATCTCAGCTTTTTGCGATCCTTTAGAAGATCCTTGAGGTATCGTTTATCAACTGCCGTTTTTCTAGCCCTGCAGCCTTTTAAGCTTTTAATGTAACAGGCAGCTGTTTGGAAAGCAGCCATCCTCTGGGTGCCTTCTTGAATAAGAATGGCAGCAAATCTATGAGCCCCTTTCCAGATGTGAGTCTGAACTTATTTGATTTATAGATAACTGGGATCCTATAGAGAATGTACAGTATTTGTGACGACCGGGGTTCAAACTGAGGGCCACCCCTGCAGCTGCTTCATTTTATCAATAATTAAAACACAGAGGGTTTAATATGCCAAGGACCTTTTCAGCAACTTGATACATTATGATATCTCTATGGTTTATGATCAGATTTGACACACGCATGCACACACCCACACAGCCAATATTAAACAGATACAAATCATCTCCTTATTAAGCTGCCAGCACTTCAGTGTATTAAGGCCTTGTGCCAATCTGAATGTTAACCCTTCTACTACTGATCAGAAAGACTGTTAGAGCAGGGATCTTGAACATTTTACAGGGCAAATACCCCTTAGCTGAAAGAGAGATGCAGCAGGGAGGACCCCTTACTATATGTGTATAGAGTTAAGTTGCATAGAAAATTGCGAGCGGCATAAAGTTCCATGTTGACCTTTTCATGCTGCATACAATACTGAGCTATACAATTAATATGACATAGCCATAGCTAACTCATTCACCATTATGGATAGATGCCACACAGGGATTTAGCAAAGATAAGCTAGCTCTTGATTGCACTACGATTCATTTGTAAGAATAGCATTATCATCAGGCTGTGGCGTAGTGGCGTAGTGGATTAGAGCGTTGGTGTTCGGATCAGGGGAGCACAGGTTCAAACCCCACTGCAGTCAGCATGTCGTTGTGTCCCTGAGACACTTCACCCCAAATTGCTCCTGTGGGGATTGCCCACAGTATTGAGTATGTGAGTCGCTTTGGATAAAAGCGTCTAACAAGTAACATGTATTCATCAATCTTGTTTAAATGTACCAAGAATCCAATTTATCGTCTGCTATTATGCAGGATTTATGTTAGTGTAATGCAGTGTTTATCAAAGTGGGGGGTGCAGAGGCATGGCAGGGGGGGCGCGAGAGACCAGGAGGAAAAATTGTTTTGAAAAATAATCATAATAATCATAATTTGAAAAATTATTGATTCGAAAATAATATGATACAGTACAGTACAAGTACGTCTGGGTCTCTGTGTTTCATTCAAGCTCGGCTCTGTGTTTGTGTGGAACGAGCCATTTTGTGTGCGAGAGAGAGAGAGCGCACCGGTACCGGAGATCGTTGTTGTTAGCTTCTGGTGCTAGTGAGCTAGTGGCCGGGTCTCAAACGGTTTGGTCACGATTAATGTAAACAATTATTTCCGAGGCACACGTTTATATGATCATTATAGTTATAAAAAATAAGAGAATAAATGAAAGTCAGATATGAAATACTATATGACAGTAAAAAAATAATAAAGTTTAAAAGGGGAGTGATTGTAAAATATCCATAAAGACAAAGTAAATCTGTTTACAGTTCTGTTTCAAATGGGTGTTGAGAGATGTATCCATAGATCTCTTCATTTTACTCTCAAAGTGCACCAGATTGATGCTTTTAACTTCAATATTTAAAAAAAACATCTTCCCGGGGGAGCATGCCCCCGGACCCCCTATGTTAGGTCCACACACTACCTATAAAAATAGCACTTTACCCCTGCTTACACCTATATGCCGTGAGCTGATTATCGAGCCTTCATTGTAACTGTCACTCTGTGTATTTGCGTGGGGATTGTTGCAGTAGAAAATTCCACTGTAGCGATCGGGACATTAATGGGAAACCCTAAATGTTTGAGCACCCTCTATGAAACGTCAAGCTACCCCACAGCACCCCAAAATAGATATCTGACACGTCCACTGAGCCTGCAACCCCGTTTTGAAGAAATGTGCAGTGCAACACAGGCTCATTGCAGCCACTAATGCTGTGATGAGACACTCTTTTCTGCCAAATATCAGCATTTTCTTTTCATTTTTTTGCACAGATTGCAAAGTATTATAATTTATTGTTCTAGCAAAGGGATTGCACAACTGTATTTATTTTTTCGACCACACAGACCTATGGAGCATTGTTTTATTATCACTGTTCTAGCAAAGGAATGCTCACGTTCATATTGATGTATTTTAAGAAATGTTAACTTGGCCCATTATGTGACTATTTGTGTTGGGGGGACCCGTCTTTTTTTTTTTCTCCTTAGGGGGGGCCTGACAGAAAAAGTTTGAGAAGCACTGGTGTAATGTGTATTTCAGAAGTATTTTCATTTTTAAAACAAATAATAATAATAATGTAACCGCCTCCCCTGCAGTGTCTCTGATGACCCCAAGCGGTCACGGACCCCATGATTAAGCCCAATGATTGAAACTTATGGAGCAAAATATTTGAGTTTTTAGTTTCGTACTTTACAACCCTTTTTTTCTGTTCTGCTTTTACAACGGATACATTTTTTCAGGTTTTTTGTATTCAACAATTGATAGATAAAACTGTGTAAAATAGAAAAATGGTGGCACCTTGAAATAAGGGAAGTGTTCCGTCATGAAGCTGTAGATCTCACTGACCGGCAGGCTTCCTGTTTTACTGTTCCTCAGAGCCAGGAAGATCAAGATGCTGCGGTCACAAAGAACATTTTTTTACATTGTTGCTTTGGACATGAATTCAAATGTCGGCCAAAAACGATACTGAAATGTTATGCGTGTTACCTGTATGAGTAAATGGGCTTGGGGAAGAGGGGCTGTGTGTTGCTCTCCTGCTGTGATTGAGTTGGGAGACTTTGGAGAGAATAGTTTGAGCTGTTGACCTGATCGTTGTTGTGGTACAGTCTGGGTGAGACCTGAGGAAACACACACACAAGCACACAAATCATGACCTCAAAACCAATGAAAGGGAATATGTTGCGTTTAAAGCCATCATGCATGCCAGTTTCTTACATTTGCGTTGGCTGAGTCATGTGCACTGTCCGCTGCTTTTGCAACAAATAAGGCGGCACTATCTTTGCTCATTGTTTGTGACACCTTGGAATCATAAAGGTACATGTCTTACTCACATTTGATCAATCATCACAATGACACCATCTTCTACAGTGATACTTGATGCAATCCTTGAACTGACACACTCACCTGTTGCAGAGGGATCAATGAGCTGTAGGATGGGTAGCTCTGAGACAGGAAGCAGGAGGGCTCTACAGGAAGGGTTAATAGTTCTGGGTACGAACTCTGAAATAAAAAAAGGAAGGAAATAGTTTCAAGAAAAAAAATCTAGAATGCATAATGTGTGTTAAGCAATTTGAAATAAATGTTCTGTATACAATTAACATTATGACCTCATTGAGACCTTTAAATCTGCAGTTCACTGATTTTTTTTCTAATTTCACATTGACATACAGTAGCATCAGCTTTAAGTTGATATAGTGTAATTCTCAGCAAAGAGATACACATCCAGTAGTTAGAAAGAGAAATTCTGTAAAGTTTGAAATTGTGTACTCTTCCCTAACTGATTCATCATTTTGTATTAATTTAACTGAATTAGAACAGAGATTTGCGATAGTCAACCATGAATAACATTTATCTCAACCTTTTTATGTTTTTTTGTTTTTGTTTTAGTTTTTTTGCTGTGATATCAACCATATGTTTGTTTATCATTTGAAATGTTGTTGTACTATTAAACTTGTCTTATTCAGTAGGGGGGGGGGGGGGGTAAAAAAAATCGACAACCTGCACACCTGTTTTTTTTTGTCTTTGACACTGTATTTGTTGTTTAAAGTGGACCTATTATGCTATATTGGAAAAATATATTGTAGGGCCATACCTATACAAAACATGTCTGTGAAGTTTTTTGCTTAAAATACCAAACAGTTCACCCATTGTAGCCATGCCTCATACTGCTCATACCCCTCTTTTGCAGCCCTGTTAGAGAAACGCGGATTTTGGGTCCTTAGCTTGAAAAAAAGAAAAAGAAGAGGCGGAGCTAATGCCTGATCAGAATTCTACCGGAGATAAAGTTAAATTCTGCTGTGATAAAACGCCATCCTGTTCAAACCACGTCAAGGATTATTTCTGAAATAGTATGGAGCTCAAATCCTTTTTCTCTTGCAGGTTTATCACAAGGTGAGTTCCTTTTTTTATTTCCTGCTCTCTAAGACAGGTTAGCTTTGAGTGTTAGCGAGGCTTGCTAATGTAAACAAAGACGAGATTACGTCCAAAACACGTCAGGCATTGTTTCTGATAGCAACTTTCTGTGGGTCCGCTGCCGATTTGACGTCAGATCCGCAGCAAATCTGTATCCGCTCGTTGTACCCCTGTTTTTAAACGATTTGGGTACGGAAGAAAAGAGAGAGGGTTTTATTTTCTGATGCTGCGTGAGTTCCCCGACACACCGGGGACGCATATTTATGTATAAAAGACATCACAAAGTGCATTTTGCATGATAGGTCCCCTTTAAGAAAAATAAAGTAAAAAAAAAAAAGAAAGAGCAATTCCTGATATCAACTTCAGCCAAATTAAGGGGTAGCATAAATCTAGAAACCTGCATGCTGTCGTCGTATTGGTCCCAGAAGGTTGGAGCCTCGCTGCCTGAGCTGTGTGAATGAGTGTCAGGGCTGCACACCTCCTGCAGGCAGCTGAAAGAGGACAAGTCCTGCTGGAGGCCACCTGCAGCCGGCACCACTCCATCACTGAACTGTCGATGGTACGGATGGAAACGGTCAGAGTCAACATGGCCTCCAAGGGTCCCATCAGTGCTGTGCCTCCTGTTCACTGCTGTAGGCCTCAAGCTGAAGGTGTTTCTCTCTCGCAGGGTGAAGCAGACGTTCCTGCCCTCGGTAGTCTGTGGTGTGATCCAAGTCATTGAATATTGTTACAGATGCAGATCACCGCTTGCTAATGGAAAAAGTCAGGGCTGGGTTTGGTGCGTTCAACATCAAACATGTCTCTACACCTTTTCATTGAATTAGAAGCTGCCAAGATGTCATTAATAGAAAACCTATTCTCTGCCAGTCAACAAAGAGAAGAACCTTTTAACCTGATCCTACATGTTCAAACACAGGTTTTACCTACAGTATAAAGTTATGTAACATTTTTCTGGGCAGCAGAACACATGCATTTTATTGTGATACGTAGAGCTTGTGAAACTCTTCCAGAAATTGTAAGACAATTGGGATGTCTGTTGTTTTTTTATTACAGCTAAACCTCGTTAGCTAAAATGTACTGAAAACAAATGGGGGAAAGAGCTAACCTGGCATATACCAACAACTGGTAATTGCACCTGGCCATGAAATGGTGTGTCCCGTAGTAAATTAGCATATACACGTACATTTTAGTCCAGATTAAACAAACAACACATTCCAAGAAAATTGTGTACCCTAAAGGTGCTGATAGGCATTTGTTTTCTACCTTTGGATAGAGTTAGGATGGCCTTTTCCCTTGTTTTAGGCTTTATGCCGAGCTAAGCTAACCGGCTGCTGGCTGTAGTTTTGTGTGAAACGTAAAAAGAATTCTCAATATTCTCATCTAACTCTTTGCAAGTACGGAAACGCAATTTTCAAAATGTCCTTAGAAAATGTGGTGTCAAATATATTACGTTTCAGCAGGTAAAATGATCCTTAAATAAATGCTCATAAAGGGCAGTTTAAAACAAATGTCTATGGAAATGTCATAATGTCCGAATAAGATTCAGATTTTTTTTTAGACAAAAACATTTTTTTTGTATTAAAAACAGAAAGTCATGAGGTGGTTCAGTACCTCTGATTCTGCCATCTGCTGGCAGCCGGTCCCACAGGGCTCACAGGTGTGCGGGCTAGCCTTAAGCGTTGATGCTAGAAACTTGCCACTGCTGTGGGAAAATGTCAGGGGGTGTGTAACTTTGCACCAAAATCTGCTCCTGTGAAGAGATGGAAATGGATCAATTTGAGATGGGAGAGAGAGAGACTGTTATTAGTCAATTACACTTTCTGGCCTAACAGGATTCTGCATAATGTCTGATGGATGACAGGTTTCTGTAATTACAATTTCCTTCTGCATTAATTTAAATTAAAGGTACACTCATGTTATGCTCTTGTAGAAATTGTTTTGGGAAATGCAAATATTTGCTTTCTTGCCAAAAGTCAGAAAAGAAGATATACTGTACTCTAATGTCTGTAATTTACCGCTAAATATGAAGCTTTAATCAGCAGCTGGTTAGCTTAGCATAAAGTTTAGACACATGAGAAAACATACAGAAAACTTACTGTGTTATGAGATTGCTTTGATCAGAGCCAAATATATTTTCAGTCTTTGTAGAAGCTAACCAGCACCTGTAACCATATTTACCATATTAGACAGTATTGATCCTTTAATTATTAAGAAGGAGAGCAAGCCTTTTCCCAAACGTCAACCTATTCCTATGTGGAAAAGGCAAACTGTAAAGCTTTTTGTTTGTTTGATTTATATTGCAGTTGGCCCATAACAGGAAGCGTATCTCCAGATCTTAAATGTTTTAACAAACCACTTCTTGTAACCGATCCTTTGAGATCATATCTTCTTATCTATTGAGTCATTTTTCCGCTGTAAATCTGCAAGACACACAGTAATATGTGTTTTGACAATGGGTGTGAGAACAGTTCACTTTCAGTGTCAGTTTATTAAAACATCATTAGCACTTGTCACGGGGCATAGGTTTTATTGGGCTGAGTGTAAAAAAGTGTTATCTGATCTCAGCGGAGGTGACAGACACGTGGCCCAAGTTCCAGTAAAGGTAACTTCAACCCCGACATAAACCAAGCTCATTAAAACTGCCAACAAACCATGGCTGTTAGGTCACATAAAGCCAAATAATGCTGATGCTGAGAGAGTGGGATCCATTGTGTGTGTGTGTGTGTGTGTGTGTGTGTGTGTGTGTGTGTGTGTGTGTGTGTGTGTGTGTGTGTGTGTGTGTGTGTGTGTGTGTGTGTGTGTGTGTGTGTGTGTGTGTGTGTGTGTGTGTGTGTGTGTGTGTGTGTGTGTGTGTGTGTGTGTGTGTGAGAGAGAGAGAGAGAGAGCGATAGAGAGACAGACAGAAGAAGCAAACATAGCTCTTTCTGTTCACATGAAAGGAGGCTAAGGTGTTGAAGTGAAAGCTGAGAGATTGCCTTTTAACCTATGTGGCAACAAGTCCTCTCATCTGCTTGACAGTCGCAATTAAAGAAAGAAATGTAGAAGCCTCTGCAGGGGTGTGTGTGCTTAGGCAGTCTTAGCCTGAGATGACCCACATGTGCACATGTAGCCCCAGTTTGTGTTGCTCTATAGTACGTTTGAGTCCCAGAGAAAAAGCTTAGTTTCTCGATAAAAAGTGATTCCAGCTATCACTTTTTGCTAAAAAATGCAACTCATTTGACAACATTATTTCCAGAATCCACAAAGAATCCTCTAACCCAGTAGTTCCCAAACTTTTTCTGTCAGGCCCCCCCTTTGGAGAAAAAAAAAAGTCGGGCCCCCCCAACACAAGTCAGGCTCAGTGGCGGCGCCAGAGATTTATTTTGAGGGTGCTGTGGGGTAGCTTGACGTTTCATAGAGGGTGCTCAAACATTTAGGGTTTCCCATTAATGTCCCGGGCGCTACAATGGAATTTTCTACTGAAACACTCCCCACGCAAATATACAATGTACCCGCAACTGTTACAATGAAGGCTCGATAATCAGCTCACGGCATATAGATGTAAGCAGGGGTAAAGTGCTATTTTTATAGGTGGTGTGTGGACCTCACATAGGGGGGTCCGGGGGCAAGCTCCCCCGGGAAGATTTATTGTTAAATATTGAAGTTACATGCATCAATCTGGTGCACTTTGAGAGCAAAATGAAGAGATCTATGGATACCTCTCTCAACACCCATTTGAAACAGAACTGTAAACAGATTTACTTTTTCTTTATGGATATTTTACAAATCACCCTTTTAAACGTTATTCTTGTTTTATTGTCATATAGTATTTCATAGCTGTTGTGCCTGAACATGTGCCTCGGAAATAATTGTTTACATTAATGGTGACCAAAACGTTTGAGGCCCACTGAGATAACACTGAGAGAGTCCTTTAGTTCACTGAGTCTCTCAGTCTGACAGGAGAGGACTCTCCTCCACTTGTTGTTGAAAAAACTCCTGATATCCGTTAGCGTAGCTCGCTAGCACCAGAAGCTAACAACAACGATCTCAGGTACCGGTGCTCTCTCTCTCTCTCTCTCTCTCTCGCTCGCGCACGCACACCAAATGGCTCGTTTCACACACACACAGAGCCGAGCTTTAATGAAACACAGAGACCCAGACGTAATAGTAATGTACTGTATCATATTATTTTCGAATCAATAATTTTTTTATTATGATTTTTTTCATTTAAAAAAATTATAATTTAACCCATAAGAACCTGAGGTGACGCGCATGTCACACACAATTTTAGGGTGTAGCAGGGGTGTCACTTCAAGTATACCCTTAATTTCAACTCATATAGTCCTGAAGCGACACCCAAGTCACATTTCTGAAAGGTCATGTGACCATTGGGATGACCTCATGTTCAATTAGCAGCCACCTTTCCTGACTGTTTTCTCCACAAGCTAACTTCAGTCTGCCAGCTAATTTGCCCCTCTGCCCATCCTGAGGATAAAAGGTAAGATCCATCAAATCCTATGGTTGAAATATTGGATAACATGTTGTTTGTCGAATATAAATCATTGTTTAGACTTTTTATTTTTTATTCTGTGGTAAAAGAGCAAGTAAATATGTGTGTGACATAGACGTCACTGCAGGCATTTAGACTAAACTGGTAAAAAAAATAAGTGTTGTGACCTATATGTCACAATTAGAAAACTTGTCATTATCTGATCAGTTTACTTAATTCAATTATACTCAGTAATATATTGTTATTATATTATATATATATAGCTAGCTATAACTAGTAATAACTAGTTACTTATACTACTATCTAGCTAGCTACCTACAACATGGCAGGTTTAGGACTAACGTCATGTGGCACTTTACCTCACAGCTGGAAATGATAATTACCGTGCTGTAGGGTAAAGTGCTACCAACGTTACATGATGACATCAGCTGAAAGTCATGATTATTTTCCATATTTTCTTCTCTAGATGAACAGGAAAAATAGGTGGGATGGAGACAAGGACATCCAGAAGATCCTGGAAATAATCCTGGATGGAAACGAAAGTGAGGTGGAGGGATTAGGTGGTGAGGATGAAGATGAGGATGAATTTGATGATCCTGTCTTAGATCCTGATTATCAGGAGGAGCCATATGAGTCGGAAAGCGACATAGGGGAAGAGGAACCACCTCAACCAGAGGGAGAAGAACCTCCTAATGAAGAACCTCCGACTGCAGCATCCCACCGTTCTACTGGCCAAGAAAGATTCTTATGGCGAAAAAAAGCTTTTGAAACACCAGACCACACCTTCAAAGGAGAGAGGGTCCAACCTCCAGATGAGCTCCCCACTCCCCTGCAGTACTTCAGGAGGTTCATTACAGATGAGATGCTTGTGGCAATGATGGAGCAAACCAACCTCTACAGCGTTCAAACCTCTGCCACCCACAAGAACGTGCAGACCACAGTAAAGGAGCTGGAAATCCTAATCGGCATGTACCTGCGCATGGGACTTTGCCAGCTTCCAGGAAACCGTGTCTACTGGGAAAACGACACAAGGATTGGCATGGTCGCTGACAACATGTCACGCGACCGTTTCCAGACCCTCCTCACATCTCTCCACTTCACCGACAACGAGGCTCCATCCAACAGGCAAAAAGGGGATAAGTGCTGGAAGATCCGTCCATGGCTTGACATGTTCCGCAAACAATGTCTCCAGATCACCCCGATGGAGCACAACTCCATCGATGAACAGATGGTCTCGTTCAGAGGAACGCGCTGCCCCATCAGGCAATATGTGAAGGGCAAACCCCACCCCTGGGGATTCAAGATCTGGGCCCGTTGCTCATCCGACGGAATCCTATGTGATTTCCAGGTCTATGAAGGTGGCACTGGGAAAAGAACCACACTTGGAATGGGAGGAGATGTGGTCGTCAAGTTGTGTGAAACTCTTCCATCAGGCCAGAACTACAAAGTGTTCGCCGACAACCTCTTCTCTTCAGCCACACTGGTGCGAGAGCTTCGTCAGCGGCAGATCTTCTACACAGGTAACACACACACACACACACATACATACACGCACACACACACAAACACACACACACACACACACACACAGGTAATAACAACATACCTATGGTCTCATTCTCCTTTGTTTCTAGTTTTGACTCATCTTGTCTTATTCTTTATGTATTACAGGAACAGTCCGCAGCAATCGCCTGGCTGGATGTCAGCTTGAGGATGACAAGAGTCTTGCCAAGAGAGGCAGAGGATCTTTCGATTGCCGGGTGGAGAAAGAGGGGTCCATGGCCATAGTAAAGTGGCATGACAACAGACCTGTCACCTTGATCTCCTCTCAAACAGCAGTGGAACCACAAGACAAAGCTAGGCGCTGGAGCAAACCCCAGAAGGCATTCCTTGACGTCATCCGGCCTAATGTCGTCAAAGAGTACAACACCTTCATGGGGGGGGTGGATCTCATGGATAGATGCCTTCTCCGGTACAAATACCACATGAGATCACGGAGATGGTACATCTACCTCTTCTGGCACACCCTCATGGTAGCCCTGGTCAACGCGTGGCTGATCTACAAGAACGACTGCAAGCTGATCGGTGAGAGAGCACTGAATCTAAGAAGATTCCAGGCAGAGGTGGCAACTTGCCTCATCCTCATCCAGGCAAGAAGGGGGCGCCCATCACTTGACATGAACACTCCATCTCCTTCAGCACCTCCCACGAGAAAGAGAGTCCGTGTTGGAGTTCCTGATGATGTCCGTAAGGACCACTTTGGACACTGGCCCGTGAAATCTACCGAGCGTGGCCGCTGCACAGTCTGCAAAACAAATGCAACCACCACCCTGTGTGAGAAATGCGACGTGCATCTCTGCTTCACAGAAGAGAGAAACTGCTTCAAAGGCTACCATTTCTAAACAGCCAGCAGTAGGCTTGGAAAGGATAGTGTAGGATGACTGGGAGGAGAAGAGGAACGGGAAGTTGTTGAGATGTAGGTGTTGTGGAATTAAAAATATTCCTGGTGATTATTGACACTCTGTTTCACGTGTTCCAAATGGTTCCAAATCTACCAGGCAACATGTTTTCTATTGTTCAGATTGTACTTTTCCTGCTGTTGATCTGAAATAATTTCTAGCCGGACATTGTTTTTTTTATTATTCAAGTGGCATTGGATGTTGATAAAAATAAAAAGTCAGCTACATTCTCAGTCTGATTAATTTTAGACAAATGAAGATTGACATTGACCTAACAGACAAAGATCCACCTCTCACCTGGTCCAGTTTGAAATGTCAGACACCTGGTGTGAAAAATGAATGAATGGCACTTGTTCTACACTAGTAATACATGGCATATTACATATAATAGATATAATACATATTGTATTGTCTCTTGAGGACAGTGTGGGACATGGACATGGTCTTTGAATAGAGTGCAATTGCGTTATCAACACAGGTGAGTCAGGTGAGCACTAATGATCAGTCCCTTGCTGCAGGTGTGGTGCTCTGGCGACAACACTTGACCTTTATTTGATGATAACTCCTTCTGGGAAGGTCTTATGGACCTTGGGGAATGGACTTGATATAATTGTTCCTTGGGAAATGTAGATGTTAAAAAACATATGGCATGCCTAGGTGTAGAGATGTTTGGTGGGGGCACTTTTGGGGCCAATAATGGCATGCGGGCCCTTTTGGGGGCAATCGGAAATGCAAATACTCCTTTCTCTCTCTGTGCTCTTTCTGAGATGGTTTGACCATGACTAAGTCATCTGAAATGGATTCCATTCCTTCTCAGCTTTCCAACCATACATAATATGCCTATGGTAACATCTTTGGAAGCTTCAGAGTTAATGGAATGTGCTCAGGAATGTCAGAAATGTCAGAAAACACTGTACATTTAATAATTTAATTTAACAATCAAATAAGACTGCAGTGACACTGATGTCACTTTTCAGATCTCTGTCATCTGGTGGTGGAATTTAGATTTTTTTTTTAGACATGTGTTCTATGTGCTCTATTCAACCTGTGTTATGCTCCCACTAATTTTTATTGAGCCAGAAATTGGTCCAGGTTCTTATGGGTTAATAACCATTTTTCCTCCTGGTCTCTCGCGCCCCCTGTCATTCCTCTGCCCCACACTTTGGGAACCACTGCTCTTACCAACTGTATTAAAATGCCACCATCATTCTCTCCCGTCATGCCTTGAGATGATATTATGCAGTTTGTTTCTCATGTGAGAGAGCCAATGCCAGTGGCTATTTTACATAATTTCCAAAGCTAGCTAGGCCAAGATCAACAAAAAAACTTACATCAAACAAAACGTAATGCCAGGTTATCACTGTGCTGTACAGATATTCCTTATTATCTGTTACATTCTGATGAAAGAATTTTTGACTTTTATTTATGATGTTTTCTTGGATATTATTACTGCTGCGTTATATTTACGTAGCATTTTACTGCTGTGGATCCATTATTTTAACTTCTTTATATACGAATGGGTAGTTTAAGTTAAAACAATGTATCATATTTTATAAGAACATCCTGTGTTTGTGGCTTTGCTGTCCAACGAGAACGCAGAGGCCAAAAAAGTTAACTTCTACTTTCTGGCATTTTTTTCATGATCCAAGAGGGTTTTCGAAAAGTTAGTTTAACAAAGAAATGTGCGTGGCTTTTCAATATATCAAAGAAAAAAGAATTCTTCATTTCTTTCAGAAAATGTCAATTCAAATCATAGTAGAAAGGGTATGAAATTGTAATCTGTAATCTGTATATATATAGATATATCTATATATATATGCAAATTACAGATTCACTATATATATATGTGTGTGTGTGTTTAAGTATAGATACGTGTACATGTGTAGATATTTTTCATTTCAAACAACCCTGGTGTTTCTTTTTAATTTTACTCATTTTTTATTTTACTCATTTTGTTCGGTATTTAATTTGTCATTTTCGGGTCTCTAAAAATATTTGATTTGCAAAACTGTACTTTTAATATAATGTGACACCAAATAAATAAAGAATTACAAAAAAAGTCATAATAGTAGCTGCCTTACATAAACAGTGGAGTGCAAACGACCGCTGAGATGTTGTGGAGTACAGATTGCAAAACAAGGTAGTACTATAAAATACCTGAGTACCTCAAATTTGCTACACATTTCATAAGCTTTACACAAATGTTTTAGAAGTATTACTCTTTCTATGGTAATCCGAAGACAAGATAAAATACTTATGTCTTTCCTCTTTCATGATCAAATGAGAAGGCGGCCACTCAAAGTTCACGGTGCCGATCAAACAGCAATCGGGACCTACAGCAGTGCCAACCCTATCAGTGCAGTACTGTAATATCTCTCACAGTAAAATGAGCATAAATCACAGCACAATTGTAGCAGCAGCTTTTCATTCAAACAACAACATTCACTTATTGGAAAACTGTCAAAGGAACTCACCTAACATTTACAAACAATAACCGGCCCCCTCTCTTTGTTGTGGATCTGCAGTTTCAGTTAGATTTTCTCACTAGTAACCTCTGGCGACATCAGGGCCCATTATATGTTGTGGATCTGTGCACCTCACTCCCCCTCACTGTGAGTGGAGCACTTCGATTAGATTGACTGTCTAAATATGTTTTGGAATGGTGGATGGGCTGGTTTCAGATTTTGACAGTGCGTGTGTGTGTGTATGTGTTTGGCACTCATCCAGGCTAAAGCCCGGCAGGAAGATATACAGAAAGAAAAACCTGCTGCAACAGGTTACATAACATCTACAAGTTGCAGCCATTGGCAGCTGGCAGTGCTCTCTTCCTCCTTCCATCATTCTTTCTTTGCCTGACTGAATGGTTGCTTGTCTTGACGAGACATTAGATACAGTGCAGATCAGAGCCAGTGGCGGCGAGAGCAGGCGCAGTGCCCTGGTTTCTGAGCTCACCCATTGCAGATGCTGGCTTAAATGTGATCAGGTTTCCACTTAACTGGTGCACTATAAAACAAACGTGTGCACAAGTAAACACAGGCGTTTATCCATTTAAGATGTTGAAGAACACACACAAAGTTACAGCTTGAGCAAACTGAAACAAAATAACTGGCTACTAGTTTTAAAAGAAGCAGTCAATCTGGAAATGTCAGTCTTTGATGCAGCCAATAGGAATTAACTCCTAACTTCTGGAAATGCCCATCAATCAGGCCCTTGTCATTGGCACAATGAGTCATATTTATTTCAGTCCATGTCAAACATTTCCTTTTTTCTTAATAAATCTTAAGTTTCTCTCTGAAAACACAACAACCTTAAAAAGCAAGGGAGGCAGAGGAGTACAGTAGAAAGTGAGAGAGGTAGAACGAGTGGAGGTATGTCATTACAGGTAGATTCCTATCCTATCCTCCCCATGAACCAGGAAAACATTGGAAGCCGTAGCTCGGTGCAATACCTTGAACAAATTCTGTCCTCAACAAGAGGGTGAGGCAGAATGACAGAGGTAAGGATTGATTACAATTCGAATAAACTCTTTTGTTACATAACCAGGCCTCTGCCAAGCTGAGCTAGTGCCCAGGGCTCTCACTGACAACGATTGAGTTCTTCAGGAGGGTGTAATGGGGCATTAGAGTCTTATTGTCTTCTAGGAAATAACTGCTCCAGTACTCATGGATTCTCAAATGCAATGTCATGTTCTTCGGAGCTAGAACATGTTATTTTCTGTTTTTACAGTTTTATGAACTGTAATCATCATCTTCCCGTTTTTATAATTACAGAATTAATCAGAGTTGTAATGAATCACTGTAACTTAATCACAGCCTGGTGACAGGTAACTGCCATTGGAGAAATTGGTCATGCTGGTACTCACACAAATATTGTAATGTTGTTGTAATAACGATGGTGAAAACAGGCTGTTTTTTACTGTTTTTATTTGACTGTTAACATACTAAACTAGCATTCCTGTGTCAACAATAAAGTGAATATAATTGACAAGTGGGAAGGGGGACATTATAGGTCACCTAAGCTGCTGCAGGGCATCCCAGGCTGTGATAGACAACAACAACAACAACAACAACAACAAAAAGAGTGAACAATTATCATAAAAAAACCTTTGATCATATGCATGGACCTAATAAAGGGCAGCTCCTCTCCTCTGACACCCTGCCAGTTATTGTATGCATGGTTGCACGTGTGTATTTTGGAACCTACTGTGTACAGATCCTTTTTGCATGTGTTTATTTTAACTGCAACTGTATAAAAACAACAGAATGAGTCTCCCTTTGTAAAGTGTATTATTATTCTTATATATCTTGATCTGTGACCCTGTAAAATTAAGTTTGCGACCCGCTTGTCCCAGGTTGCACAACGCATGTCAACGAGAGTTGGCCAATTAACCCAAAGACTAACTTTTTTTTCTCCAAGTGTTATATTTGGAGCTTTTCAGATCTTAGGTCCTTAAAATGTAAAATCATTCAGTAACTCAAAATGTAATTAAATTACACTAAATTGCAGGTGTATGTTTTATACTATATTGTCAACTTACAGCGTTTTTTGACAGCAAACTGTAGCAGAAAGGAGGGGGGGGGGGGGTCACACCACTTTTAAGCATGTAGCAACATGATCCATTTCAATTGCTTTTATTAGTTTTATAACCAATAGAATACACATTTCCAACAAAATATTTGTTAATCAAAAGATGTTAAAGAACTGGAAAATTCTTTTTTTTATGCAATCAAAAATACTGATTTATTAGTGTCTTCTAAAAACAGAGAGGAAACCATGCAGAGTTCCTAAGGCAACGAGATTTATCACTGAATACTTCACATTTTGGCTTCAGGGTAAGGGTATATGAATTCAGCAATTACCTTGCCTGGCCCGGGAATACTTCATAATAAAATGTGCAGCTGTCTCCCCAAATGGATGTTCTCAGTATTATATATTCACAATTACCATTTCATTACAGATTCAGGTTCTTTATTAAAAAACATGTTCAGAGATGCCCAGTACAGTCAGGTGGTAAAGATTTCCAGAGTATGATAACTGCAGATTTGTATGCATCGTCTCACTAAAAACACCTATTGCACATTCTCAGTAACCAAATACCAATTATTAATGAAACACCTGAACTACCAGCAGAGAGAATGTACTGCAGCATTATACAGCCTTCGTCTATTTAAACTCACAAATCACAAACTTGGACAGAGACCAAAAGTGATTAAAATAAGACAATACAAAGATATCATGACATAAAGATGTTGTCTTACCTCCGATCACAAGCACCTTCCATTAGTGCGAGAACCAGTTCAAATAGACTGATAGTTTCCCTTTGAATTATGTCGTCTTTCAGTCAGGACCAAAATAATGGTTGCGAGATTAAACTAAAAAAAATTGTATTTCATGATTGCTTACTCCTTTGACCTCTGTATACTGTAGTTATAGCATTTTGAAATCCTTTGTGCTCTCCACATACAGCAGATATGTGGACCCCGGCCAACAATTTCAATGAAATGTTTTTAATCAGTTTCCTATAATTGATTTCTCTTAACTTCAATCCTTTTGTATTTCTCCAACATTGACCCTTTGAAGGGATTAAGCTTTCTGTCCTCTGGCTCTCTTTACATCAATAAAGTACCCAGTGTCTCTAATCTTATGGATGGTAATGAGATTTATCCCATCAATAAATGCATCAGTCTTAAAAACGGCAGCATCTAGTGCTCCGACTGGTTTTATTGGAATCTGAATATTCTGTTGTTTAAGACAACATTGATAAGTTCGACTGACTAAATGGAATACGATGATTATAGTTTTCTCTAAGAAACCAACTGAGAAATTATAGATAGTTACAGTTCTCTCAAAACTCAGACAGACATGGCACAACAGCCATAAGGCAAAAATAGTCATAAGTAGTACACAGTGATATTTAAGTATGCAAATTCGTTATGTTGTTTACAATTTTGTTTAATAGTTGTATTTTAGGTTAGTCTGACGCTGCTAATTACAGATACAAAGAAAACACAGCATATGGCACTTCTCGCGGCAAACAAAACTGGCATTTGCTTCCATTAACACTTTTTAAATATCAGGTCTGCCAGGTCAAAATATGCTTGAATGACAGTCCATGAGAGTATTAATCGAGATGCCATTAACTCAAAAGAAGGTACTTTAATGTTTCTTGTAAACATGTTGGTTTCGGAAGAGCCTTACAATATGAGGGAAGATATAAGTCTGAAGAACCCCTCAACATCAAACTGCATTGGCCCGAGTATACTGGAGCATTCAATAAAAGTACCACGTAGACCATACACTTGCCTGCCAAATCTTCCAGTGGTGAAATCCTAATACTCAGACATTGTTCATATCCACCAGTTTTTCCCCCGTTTCCATTTTCCTGAGTTCACTTTCAAGGAGTTTTGGTGACATTGGCCCAACTGGGAAATTCATTAAGATTGAACATGGCCACCCCCCACGTGTTAATGGCAATGTTGATGGTTATGACTCCAAGAATGTTCAGAATGAATCCAGCTTTGGCCTGGAAAAACGAAAAAGTAAAACAATGAAAATAAACGTATATTTTCGATCTGGTTCAAGGCAAAACAGTGTTTTGACAAAAAACTATCAGAGTAGGTATTAATACCAATTTGTCTCCCTGAGCCTAGTATCCATGGTAATATGCAGGTTATTGTCTGTATACAAATAGATAATAATGATCAGATATAAGGATTTATATAAGCTGCTGCCCCAAAAACTAGAAATGAGCCTTTATCCAAACTACTGTATGCATGTCAATACGCTCACTTAAAGAGTCTCTATCTTTCCCAAAATATCTTACCATGTCTAGGACTTTGAGGTTGCCGTAGGAGAAGGCGATGGCGTTGGGTGGAGTGGCTACGGGCAGCATGAAAGCCAGCGAGGCAGAGATGGTGCAGGGGAACATGACGTACAGTGGGTGTATCTTGATGGCGGTGGCCTGGATTCAAACATTTAAAAAAGACATTCACACATTCCAAATAGGCAAGTGAAAAACGTTTAGTTTTTAAGCTTGGGGATGCTGAACTTAATGTTTGTGAATGTCTCCTAATGTCAACCAATACGATTAAATACGCAGTGTTATGTTCTGTCTTACCATTGAGGCCAGTATTGGCAGGAACAGAGTGGTGGTGGCAGTGTTGCTGGAACATTCAGTAAACATGGCCACCAGCAAGCACAGCAGGAAGGAGATGGCAAAAGGAGGGATGCTCTGCAGCGGTATGAGACTTTCTCCAAGCCACAAAGAAAGTCCAGATTTCTTTGTGCAATTTGGGAATACACATATGAGCGTCCGAACAATTGTAAAATGCATTATCTTTCAGAAAGTTGTGAACTTGATGATCAAATACATTACCTCACTTCCATGTGCCAAGGCAAAACCTCCTCCCAGAAGCAAAAGAATGTTCCAAGGCATCTTTTCATGGACAATGTCCCAATTAAGCAGAGCTACAGGGGCTTCAGAAGAGGCCCCTGTAAGGACAAGGAGACAAGGAGACAAGGAAGTACATCTTTAAAGCTGACAGTATCATTTCAGTTATTGGTTAGGGCAGTCATAAATAAGTACAAATCTAATCCAACTATAGAAAAGCCAAGGTTGTATTGCCCACTGATAAGATGAAGTGACCATAAAGGAGTTCTGTAAAGATACAAATCAAATCTTATAAAAAGGTAAGCCATTCAAATATAATACAAATGTGGTGTTGTAATGTGATGTTGGATTCCTTCTTCTAAGCAGTTTTTCTCTTTTCCAAAGTGGACTTTGGCACCTCAAAGTCTGACACAATCATTAACACACTCTTACACTCTTCTGTGTACAAAACACTGTTTTTCCTCTTTATGACAGGTAAAAGAAAAGCACTAGTTGCCTATAGGCAGGAGCAGGACACGCTTAACTTAAGTTACAACGGGAGAAAAAATTGATTAATTGATAGAAAAGTCATTTTTCTAAGTAACAGCACAGCATGTACTGTTGCACAGGCTTGACCTCGGGGCTATCAGGCTACAACTCAGGAAGCAGATGGGATAACGTTTATTATAAAACGCTGAATCAGCGAGATGAGTTTTCACAGGCAATAAAAGACATTGACGGTGTCTTTGTTGTAGTACACAGAGAGAAAAGACAGACATGCTTATAGAACTGCATATTATTGAATGTTATGCAATAGTGAATTAACTCTTCATTGTGCTGTATGGACCTGCACAGAAAGAACCACAAATATCAGGTACCTGCCGTCTTGTCTTAACATCTTATCCTCTTAAAAAAAAATCCCAATTGTATTAACATTGCTCAACAAAAAGAAAGCATAAACATGAAAATAGAAGTTTACTACTTAACATTTTTGTTTTAAGAGAAGAAAATCCTTTCATGTCATTGCTCAACATGTAATCCTCAAAAAGGTCTGTGGTCAACATGTTTATTCACCTTTCTAAAATAAGACATTAAGACATGTGGAAAACATGCCGGCTGACTTACCATCCTCTGACCTCCCGCAGCATCTTGGCAGTTTAGATGGGATGCAGAAGAAGAGTGCTGACATTAAAATGGCCACGGTGCCGTCTGTGACGTACCTGATGAGAAACACGTATTTAAATATCTGTGTTATGTAGTACCGACACAAAAATACTTAAGCTACTATTTTGTGGCTAGCGTCAAGATCAAAGATAAAAAAGGCAGTATCATTTAAAGTTAATGAGACAGTATCAATAAGAACCATCTATGTCCAGGCAGTGATTTATATTTAATCATGTTCCCTTCCTTATTTCCTTCTCCAACACTGGGCCATCCCTGGTTAACTCCTCACCTCTTCACTTTCTTATAAAAAGCCATGTGACAAACAGTTTTTCTTACTCACGTTTTTTCTTTGTTGAAGAGCACAGTGGCCCAGCCGGGTATGAACCCAGGTTCCCTGGTAAACCACAGAACAACCAGCAACGTGAAGATGGTCAGCACACAACCCTCAGCGAAGTTCATCCTGCCCAACTTTTTGTACTCATCTTTGATTACCTGGAACGCCTCCCTGTCTCCTTCTTTCTTGGTGCCACATCCAAATGTGCTTTTAAGGCTGCAATAACACAACGTGAAAAGCACTGCTTATATGGTTTCAATCAGGAAATATCGGACAGAGATTAGGTACATTACATGAAACTTACTTGAAGCCTAGGAACATAAACTGCAGCCACAACCAAGACAAGGCGAGCATTAGCACCATGTTGGGGAAGGAGAAGCCGAACCAGCTTGCAAAGTTGATTACGCCTCCATTATCTGGAAAGAGTCTGTTGATTATCGAAAGAAAACATTAAAATCAGAAAACAGCACAACCTTAAAACCTGGAAGTTGGTTGCAAGTAGATAGTAAATATTTCAGCTACAGAAAGGATGACAAAAAGGTACTTGATCATCATCTTGTGTAAATTCCAGTTTTTTGTTCAACTGCTTTGTTAAGTATATATATATTGTGCAATCAAAATATCGCTATGTCAGTTTCTTCCAATATTGTGCAGCCCTATACAGTATGTGCGAGTTGTGTGGGTATTTGTGTATGTGCAGGACGTACTCATCAATCTGGCCTTTCATAATGACGTTGGGTGTTGTTCCGGTGAGGGTGGCCGTCCCACCGATGCTGGCAGCGTAACAAACACTCAGACTCATGCCTTTCGTCAGCTTCGTATACTTCTGCTCAGTCTTCAGTCTGCGCTGCTGGGCCTCTAGACCTTCACCATTAAAAAAATACATCTTATCTGTTGCATATTGAATGTCATTTTCTGTTCTGGGCTTCCTTGCTTTACCAGTTTCTGTAATTGTTTAATGCAGTGAGGAGAAAGTTGCTATTGTATTTCAATTGTTCTTTGAATGTTTAGTTGGACACATATCTTTACCAAGACTCGTTTTGCTGAGATCTTGGGTGACTTAACCAAACTGCTTGAAAATGTTCATGTTAAAACAGGGCCAACACTTTTTTTTAAGATTTGTATTTTTACCTCATGCTAATCACAGTCAGAATACATTTGACCTGTACTTTGGCACTTTTATTTCTGATCTTTGTTTTCTTTGATTTTTCCTTTTACTATTTTAAGCTAGACTATTACTTAAAAGACAAAAGGTAAAAAACATACTTGATATTATGCTATCTTTATCTGCATCTGCAAAACACCATAAGAACAAAAACATCAAAAACAATAACAACCAAAGAGTTAAGAAATAGTAGGCTATAGTACAAAATATATGGACACTGCCACACACCCAAATTGATGGTGTTTTCCTTTGATTGGAGTTCTTTGCTCATTTTGGCATCACCCATCTCAAATGCCTGGTTATCCAGACCATTGTTTGCAGCGGACATGTTAAACTCCCTCTCTTCAGCGTTGGCCTCTGTGTCACACAGCTGCTGCAGCACAGCGTTGGCTATGGGCAGCATCATGGCTGTGGAGGCCGTGTTACTGATCCACATGGATAGGAAGGCTGTGGTGCCCATGAAACCGATCATCAGACTGTAGAGGATGCAAAACAAATGATTAGATGGAAAGTTGAAGTTTGAAAAAAAAAAACCTTAGAGAAAAAGCAAAGAAATGTATTGATAATGCCAAAAGAATATGAACCCTCTCAAACACAACCTTTTCAACCCCCTCCACTACTCTGTGAAAACTTTCCACAAGATAAGGTTCAATGATTTTATTAGGGATTTTATTAGTCATTAGTACATAGCTACAGTGTAGTTATGTTGATGAAAATCTTAGGTCACAGGCTCCACCAACAGTGCAACACAAGGAAACAGATACACAGAAAAAATAGTGCAAGTAAATTAAAATTAAAAAAAAGATAGTGAAATAGTAGGTACCTGGCCACAGATTTAGCACAATAAAATACAGCTCACAGTTAATCAGTTAATCCCGAAGGTGTGGGATGGACTTGAGGTCAGGGAGGTGTGACGTTGCTCAAAACAACAACAACACTAACAGAGATACCTCTTCCATTCTTAACCTTTAAACAAGCTTGTAAATTATAGGATTTCCATCATTTACAATTAAGTCAAGGAAAAAAAAGGTAAAGAAATAAAAAAAAAACAATACTAAGCGAATCAATTGCAGACTGATGTGAGTTTCAGATCATCATTTAATTGTCCACATAGTTTGTATTGTAGCTGCAGTGCAATTGAAATGTGCAGGTATGAAAAACTATACGTTGCTTACAGAGATGGCTTCACCCCCACAATAAGCAGCACTTGAAGGGCGATTCTCCGGTGCAGGTTCCAATGCTCAACAGCAATGGCCACCAGCAGCCCACCAATAAAGAGCATGTTGGAGTCTTTCAGATACTGGATACAAACCTGGATAACAGAGGAAAAAACACAAATCCATGTCAACCCATTCCAACAAGAAATGGTTTATTAGAATGTGTGATTGCTGTAGAGAATGGAGATACCTCGTTTGATTCCATGACGCCCATCATGGGAAAGAGGATGACGGGCAGCAGGGCGGTCACAGCCAGAGGGATACACTCCGTGCACCAGTACAGCGCCATGAGGATAATTACATAACCACATTTTGCCTCCTGTAATGACAGACAATGACTGTGATGCTTAAAAGTGTTAATACACAGTATGCGTATACTATATGTTACATATTATCTACATAAATGCTGTGATGCACTTGACACATGTGTACAAGTGAGATAACCTTAATATGCCTGTTAGCAAGTACAAACCCACCATAAACTGCTCAACCTTGGCTTACATAATATAGTTCAGTTAGCATAGTTAACCATTACCCAATAACTTTTGAAACTATCTTGAGTTAATCCTCTAGAAAATACTTTTGTTTTGTTTCCTTGCTGTTGAAATGTTGCAGTTAAAACATTTGCAGCCACTCAAATAGAAATGACATGATCAATTTCTTAGTCATAATAACTTCCTGCGTTTACCTTGAATATGTCTGGAACTTATATCTTAAAACAACTGCTGCTTGATTAAGATGACAAAGGTCAAACAATAAGGAAAAAACATAAACTCTTACATTTAATGACAGTTCCCTGTGTTTTATTGGGTTGCTTTTTACAACAGCTGAACACAAAGAAGAAAAGGGAACATAAATCTTGATTATTTCCCCACTTTTTCATTCATCATAGTAAATGATCACATAGTGCAGAGGGTCTTTGATGGAGTCGTCTTATTGAAGTAAGACTTGTAAAGAAACAAATGTCCAGAGGCAGAGACCCCTAGTGGAGTGGAGGGGGTCGTAACACTGGTTTAGCATAACGATGAAACCGCTTCAACACTCTGAGACCTGTTACAGGAAGAAAGGCTTTAGCTGTTCCTGGGTTTGAGTGCCAAAGCCAAGATAGTGGTAGTTCAAAAGTGTTTTTACTATCAGGACACCTGATAATATACATGATTAGTCCTGTCATCAGATCTGTTCTTTGATGTTTGACCTGTGGCTGTGTTTTGTTGAATAAAGGACAGACCGTCAAATCAGGATTATTTTGTATACGCAATAGGTCTAAGGTGAATCTAATACAGTATGCAATTGCAGCAATATTCGTTAAAGTCAAAATAATATTCTGTATTAAGTATTTTGTTGCTGCAGAGATGTCAGGTCCAACAAGATGTAGGCTATTCTAGACTTTAACAAAAAAAAATGTTGATTGCATTCCTCCAATATATTGAATCACAGCAATTACAATATCAGTATAGTTGCAATAAATGTAAAGTTTCCAACTGAATAATTCCTAAGTGAGGGTGGTTAAAGGGGTTTTAGAAGAAGTTTGTGCTCTACAAACAAATGGGTATATTAGAACTTTGGAGTAATGCAAGTAAACAAGCCACCCCTAATGGTCAGGTCCTCATTCTTAAATATGTCTGTAGATATGTCCTACAATATAAAAATACAAATATACATGTTCATTTTCTTACCGAGGTTGGGCTGATCAGGGGCAGAGGAAGAAGTAAAAGAGGTGTAAGGACTATCACAATGTAATTCCTATACTTCCACAGGCATGTGAGAATCCCAGCCATGAGCCACAAGGTGCGATGGACATCCAACGTAGAAAGAGAAGAAAAAAAAAACACCGTACTAGAACGTACAGGCACAGTATATATATATCAGAATATATAGTACGTCACACTGAAAAAGATTAAAAATTAACTTTAGTGGTCTGCATGTAGAGGGAGTGTTTCCCTGTGGGAAAAAGGGGGTAGCTAAGATTCTAGATTTGGTAATGACCAGGAGAAAAATTAACCTTTTCACCACTGCTTTTAATACGTGATTAGTGTTTTGTGGTATGTGTTTTTGGCATGCTATTTTTGTGATCGTCTTACTGTAACTTATATAGTTTGTAAATTGCATGCATTATTATAAAAACAATAAATGTGTATAATGAAAAAAACTAGATTTTGACATGTAGTAGGCTTACACTGACACTATTTCACACTAATTGAATTTAGTTTAGATTCCAACAACTGCAACAAAGAGAAATCCATGATTTTAGTGAAGGAAAAGGCCTTTCCTTTAATGGACGGCAGTAGCTAAGTATTTAGGAACCTGGATTGGGAACTGAAAGTCCAGAGCGGACCAAAATTACAGAATGTTGACTGGTAGCTCGAAACGTGACAGTTCCCCACCTGGCCACTGTCCAGGTGTTACTCTGCCACCTCTCCATAAAACATAAGAGTGTGTGTGTGTGTGTGTGTGTGTGTGTGTGTGTGTGTGTGTGTGTGTGTGTGTGTGTGTGTGTGTGTGTGTGTGTGTGTGTGTATGTGTGTGTGCGTGTGTGTGTGTGTGTGTGTGTGTGTGTGTGTGTGTGTGTGTGTGTGTGTGTGTGTGTGTGTGTGTGTGTGTGTGTGTGTGTGTGTGTGTGTGTGTGTGTGTGTGTGTGTGTGTGTGTGTGTATTTCAGGCCTGTGTGTATTTCAGGCCTGTGTGTAATTACAAAATAACACCAGAGATTAACTGAATTTCCCCGCAGGGTTAATAAAGCTGATGATTATATTATACTCTTTGGCGCATGTGTCAGCCCTGTGGTTGTCTGCCAGAAGCTGGTATTGGTTTAATTCAATTTTAACTTGACGAAGGACTTATGTCATAACAAATGTGGATCTTGAGGTATCACATAAACAGGCTGAACAAACGTAAGCCGCATCAGAAAAAACATAGATTACCTATTTAATTGAATTCAGTGTTTTAAGTTGATTTAATCATGTAGTACAGTTTATTTTAGATAGGAGGATAGTTGGGCTTCATGTAAAACGTTGTTTTGCTGACAGCAATGACAAACCCTTACAATCCCATAATAACTAATGGCACGAAAAAAAGCAGTCTTTTGTAATAGTTAGGAACAAAGACCTCTAGTGGCAAAATATCCATATTACGTTGTTACGATGTTTAGCCCAAAAATAAACAAAAAGAGGAAATCATAACTACTACTGAATGTGCCTTTTTGTAACTAATAAAGTGATACGTCTGTTCTAAAGGGCAATCTGGAAAAACAAAGTCACACTGGCTAGATAACAGGGTCTATGGCCTTGTAAACAGGTTGTGTCGGATAACTTCCAAAACAGTGTTGTAATTCCAAAGAAAAACCTGGCACAGAGGCTGAAATGTAAACCAGATCCTCCTACCGTGTGTGTGTGTGTGTGTGTGTGTGTGTGTGTGTGTGTGTGTGTGTGTGTGTGTGTGTGTGTGTGTGTGTGTGTGTGTGTGTGTGTGTGTGTGTGTGTGTGTGTGTGTGTGTGTGTGTGTGTGTGTGTGTGTGTGTGTGTGTGTGTGTGTGTGTGTGTGTGTTTTAAAGGTTAAATAGGTTTGCAAAATGGTGTGATGATCAATGTTTAATTACTTGTTGAAACCGTTGAAACCCTAAGAAGTTATATTAAAGATTGGTGAAAGTTACTGCACAAGAAAATATTTCATATTCATATATCATGCAGATTATGTATCATGCAGATTATGTATCCAGCCAAACTAAACTAAACTCAGGCCAAGAACAACAAAGTTATGCTTCTTTGAACAGAGGAGAAGGGTGTGTTAGGGTTGGTACAGTATAATTATTATTTGCAAAGACAGAAAAATAATAAGATATATTAATCATTAAATCTATAAAAAAATTTAAACTTTTTGCAAGATACTAGCTGTTTAACTGCAAATTGTTAAAAACAGAGGATTTCACACATATCTAGACATTTCAATCACACTACTACTTCGACTATAAGTACGCTTTGAAAGAGCATTTTATTAGTTTTATTAGTTATACCCTGGACGAATGGCATAACAGGCTTAAACCTAGGGCTGGCTTCTACATTTTCTATTTTCCACCAGATTGAGATACGTTTTCCCAGAGGGGCAAATACATGCCATTTGCACAACAAAATAAAAGTGCTTTATCCCTGTTCCTAATCAATGACATGTCACAGACTGTGAAAAAAAAGAACACCACCCTAGCCTTCCGTTTTTACGTAAAAAAATGACAGTGGCGTTATGTTAAGAAAGCGTTTTTAATTTGTTTATGGCCATTAAACATCATAGTGATTACTTTAAAGTGAGGTACAGCTTTAAATGTTTATCTTGAGGCTTAAAGTGGAATACCCTGCAAGTGCTGCATTCAAAATATTATTTAAGTACAGGTACAAAAGTAATGGCATAAAAATATACTTAAAGTATGTAAAGTATAAGAACTTGTTTTGCAGATTTGCCCATTTGAGAATAATATTATATGCTCTGATCATAATTATTGATGCAAAGCTGATGAAGGTGCAGCAAATTCCTTTGTATGCTGAAGGGTAACTTGTCGATTTACTCCAAGTGTAACTAAAGTCTTATTTAAGTGTTTATTAAATATAATTAAATTAATCCGAATCTGAAAAGTCATTAAAGGTATAAAAGTACACAATATACCTCTGGATTGTAGTACATAGTATTAGAAACACTCAAGTAAAGTAGAAGTCCTTCAAAAGTGGTACTTACGTACAGTACTTGAGTAAATAATCTACTATTAGTTACTTTATACCACTGACAGCAAAGCAGTATAGTCCCCCTCGTTGTCCAGACGGGGGTGCTGAGCTGAAGCCTTCAATGAGCCTCAGCCCAGTCTATGGCCTCAGCACGGAATCCTTTATTTTGCTGAGCTGGTAGCTACGTTTCCTTCCCACTAGTTTTATATCAGAAACCAGCAGCATAAACAAACTAGCATTAGCAGGAAAGGCTAGTTATTTACGGAGCTAGCTTAAAGAAAAGGGCTACTCAATGTTTCGCTTGTGTTCAGGCAATCTCAATATACAGTGAGTAAAGTTACCACGGTTAATGTTTACGCTGCCTGGACATGGACGAGCCGGACACCGCAGCGATTCTTCCCGGGGACGTTCTTACCGCCAGGGACGAGGAGACACACGACTCTGGGGACCACAAACATGACGCCGAAGTAGCGAGCACCGGCTTCATACGACCACCGTTTAGGGTTACATGCCCGGTGTCTGTGGAGCCGGTGCTGTTCCTCTCCATGTTTTCTCTGGCCTTGCAGGTGCCTCTGTCCACTCAGTACCTGTGGGACCGCATCAGCGAGGACCTCGGTTACAACGGCTCCAAGAGGTCGGGGTGCAGCAACGGTTCCGTGCCCCCCGACCCGCTGCAAACGGTAATGTCTTTAAACGGTTACTCAGCGGTAGTTAACGTCTTTTAACCGTTACTCATATTAAAAAATGTAAAAGACTCATTAAAAATGGTCTTTAATGGCAGTGGCAGTACATCAAATCGTGACATGGACTGAGGTTTACATTAGGGAATAACTATAACATTCACTTTATTGATTTATTTAAAGGAAGTGTGGGCAAATGCTATTTTCCTATGTAATCCCAGCACAGGAGTTACTTGGTCACACTTAATGGTCAAAATAAGAATGTAAATAGGCAGTAATAAACGTGCTATTTACTAGAACCCTAATGATGTGTTGTAATTAAGAACACAATACAATTAGAATGCAAAGGAAATGGGATTATGGGTTACAAACAGTAACATGATTCCCCTTTGTTTGCTGATGAGTGTAGTTAACCAGGTCCCATTTTTCTTTTTCTGCAGGAGGTGGAAATCTTGACTGCCCACTGGAACCTGTACATCAGTCTTGGGGGATTTTCTGTAGGCCTGTTTGTGGTGCCTCTGCTGGGCTCATGGAGCGACCTCGCTGGTCGAAGACCCGTCCTCATCCTCCCAAACATTGGCCTGGCCCTCCAAGCGGTGGTTTACCTGGTGGTGATGTACCTGAAGCTGCCAGTGGGCTACTTTCTAGTTGGCAGGCTGCTAAGCGGCCTTTCCGGGGATTTCAATGCCATCCTGGCAGGCTGCTTTGCATATGTGGCTGATACCAGCGACAGAAAGTCCCGCACCATCAGGGTGGCAATCTTGGAGGCTTGTCTGGGCCTTTCAGGGATGCTAGCCAGCATCATCGGAGGGCAGTGGCGGCGGGCACAGGGGTAAGAAATCTGTGTTGTTACTAATGATTGGACCATCTAGGATTGATTGCAGATAAAAATGCACAATCAAAAATCAATAGGTTTATCATGGTGAGTTTCCATTATAGTAATAATCATCGCAATATTTGTGGCAAGGATAATTGGGAAATTTTATTTTTCAATTGTCACAGTATACAAAGAAGTATCATTCACAACAATTGACTTTCTTTCAAAATCAAATCTATTTAGATTGACATTCATTTCCCTTATATTTGTACCTCTGTTTTTAGGTACATCAATCCCTTCTGGCTCGCCCTGGCCACAAACTTGGCCTCGGCTCTGTACGCTTACCTGTTCGTCCGTGAGTCGGTCGTGCCTGACCCCAGTGCCAAGCTCCTCACTTCCCACCACTATAAAGCTATCTGGCACCTCTTCTCAACAGGAGGCAGTACCAGTGACGCCGGCGGGACATTTCACAGATGCAAGCTATGGCTTTACATGCTGTGTTTCTTTCTGGTGGTGACCGTACACTTCGGCAGCAGGGAGTTATACGTGTTGTTTGAGCTGAGCTCCCCGCTCTGCTGGGGGTCGGCCCTCATTGGCTACGGATCAGCAGCTCAGAACCTGGCCTACCTCAGCAGTCTGCTGGGGCTGAAGATCATGCAGCGCTGCCTGGAAGACTCCTGGGTGGCTCTCGTGGGTCTGGCCTCCAACGTCATCGGGCTGGTGGTGTTCTCTGTCGCTGACACCACACAGCTCATGTTCACAGGTGAGAGAATCTGAAGTGGGGGGGACGATTTTGTTCTTGTTTTTCTATCTAAAATATTTTCTATTCTTGAATGAAATGAAGCAAAGAAATTAGTATTTATCAAACATATTTATCCTTTAACATGGCATGAAGGCATGATGTCGAGGAATACAAATCTATTTTAGGATTATCCATCACAGAAAAATAGTAGATTCAGTATCAGAGTGTAGCATGTAGTAGATTGCATGAATAATGAACATCATCTATAAAAGTTTACCCATGCAATGTAATGTGGATCTCAAGGATAGTAAAATGGTTGCACAATACTGTACCGCCATTTATGACAGAATAAGAACATACAGGAAGGATACATACATAAAAATGATGGAACATCATTTAAAACATTATCAATCAATGTGTTGTCCCCATTTCACATTGGACAGTATAACTTTTTAGCTGACACTGTTGGAGGCCTTTATTGTGCATCAAAGTTCAAATGTGTTTCTGTCACCAGGTTACGGTCTGTGTTTCCTGTTCATGGCTGCGACGCCTGTGCTCAGGTCAAAGCTGTCCAAGTTGGTCGGCCAATCAGAACAAGGTCAGTCACTAAACATGCATAAATCATACTTGTGTTTTTAAACAGGTGGATTTAACAAGGCAAACTGCAACGATTTCAAGATGTGACGATTGTTTTGAAGTCTATTGTTTTGTTCTCCTTTTTGTAATTGCACCAAATTGCTATTCTACAGTCTGGTTTAACTTGAACTGTTGTATTCATCAATAGTGTTTTTACTTTCCCCAGGCGCCCTGTTTGCCTCTGTTGCCTGTGTGGAGAGCTTGTGTTCCCTGGTGGGCAGTGGCCTTTTTAACTCCCTGTACCCAGCCACGCTGCACTTCATGAAGGGCTTCCCCTTCCTTTTTGCTGCCATCATCCTCTTCATCCCTGCTGGCATAATCGGGTGAGTGTTGCCTTATTGAACTTTCTTTGGCTTTTCTATTAGTGAATTGTAGTCATAAAAGCAATTGTGACCAAAAAGCATATGACAAAAGAATAATTCCCACTTTGCAAAATTAGTCATTCACCATTTCCATGTGTGTTTTTGTAGGACCCTGCAATGTTTGGACCAGAGGAGAGAAAACAGAGACTCCACAGCATCCTGACCTGAGGAGAAGCAGAGGGCAGGAACGTGTCAGAGAGCTAACGTTTGTCTTGGTGTCAGTCTATGAGGTGAGCAGCTCTGACATGCATCTGTCCATCAGTGGTCCTGGGAGAGACTTTAATCTCAACAGTGATAGGGTAGCTGACTGTTTCTTAACTGGCTCAATGGAAGAATTCTTACTAGTGTCACCAAAGGGATCAAGACTTTAGGATGAAGAATCAACCTCCTGGCTGAAATGACTTTAAAACCGCCACAAAGTGGAGAGGGGGATTTGTTAAATCTCTGCTGGCCCTTAAAACTAACCAGTCTTCTGATGTTTCAACATGACATTTATACAAATGGTGAACAGAACAAGGTTCGTAGCACATTTTATTTTGTGATTCTATATATTTTAAATGCAGTGTAATGTGTGCCAATGAAAATGCCTTATATTTCAATTAGAATGTATTAATACACACAACAGCTTAAGTGTTACGGTTGAGTGAAAGAAGCAGGACCCAAATGCAGATAACTCTGATTAACCTTTATTTCAAGGATAAAAAGAAAATAACTTGGACAAAAAACAGAACACTCACCGGTGAACTCATTCACAAACAAAAGACGAACCCACACTGAACACAGGAAGAGACAAGACTAAATACAGGGAGGGGTAATCACAAGACGAGAAACAGCCGGGCAGGGGAGGAGAAACACAAGGGCGACAGGTGAACACAATCAGACAATTAGACACACCAGGGAAACTAACGAGAGGGGAAAAACACAGGAAGAAGGACCAGACAATATACAAGAGGAAAACATGACAGGGAGAACAGCAAAACACCTAAAACAAGACATACGAAACGTGATATAACACAATAATCGTAACATTAAGGTGCTAACCAAAAGAGGAAAATCACAAACTCCTCAGTTGCTCCAAAACATTTCAAACAAGGGTGCAACCAAACTATGAGCAATCCACAGCAGAGACAGTGAAATAGGAGCTGCATGCCGGGGAATACCGGATTACACTTTGACCCTCCTCGCTCCATAGTGTACACTCCCTGAAGAGTCCCACCACCACAAACAACACAGGATAGTCCCAGAGCACAGGCCCAGCACCAGCATGCACACCGGGGTCAGGACTTATGCACAGAGAGGGAACAAGAGCTGCCAAATCATATTTAAAATGTTCGAAGGGAAGATAAAGAGGTTAGGTGAAGTATTAACCCAGCTACTGTGAATTGATCAACATGAGATTACTTTCTCAAAGCCATTATGCAAATGTTGGGGCAACAAAACTTTACCCATAAAAGGATAAATGTTTTTCCTATTTTTTGTCTATTGTGCATTATTTATTATAAGTTGCAACAGATGTATTTATGACATACAACTTGATCATGGTTTTGATAGTTTGTAATCATATGGTTAAAGGTAGGGTATGTAAGTTTGAGAAACCGGCTCGAGATCGCAAGAATTTGAAAATACACGACAGGAGAAAATCTGCCACTTCCTTATAGAGCCCCTCCTCCAACACACATATGACCAATGAGGGCACGAGATAAGTTTGTGCACAGATGGAAGGCTGACAGGCAGGTAGGCCATCCAGTTATTTTAGCCGGGCCGTAGTACTGTGCTTTTTACAGTACTACGGCTTCCACAGATGACATTTTTTTATGGATTTTTTGTCAAAGCACTGAAGATATTCATTGCTAAGAGCATTCCATGGAATATAACAAAAAGTGTATCCTCTCGAGCCGGTTTCTCAAACTTACATACCCTACCTTTAAATCTGTTTCTGTTTAAATGTCACACAATGATTAAGTGAGGATCAAATAAAGGATTTCAGTTGTTTATGTTTTTACAACACCCCTTCCATCATGTTTAAAATAAACGGACCAAATTCTATTTTCATTCAAACATATTGTTGGGTTTTTTCATTTAATTTGATTCTGTTTATTACACTGAGGAAACAAGGATAACATAAAAATAGCATAGCAGACACATTACTTCTCAGACTTAACACTGTGATCAATTCAACTTCAAGTCAGCAGCACTACATGATTAATGTTGTATCAGCACTCTACAAGCCACGCTGTAACACAGATGGGATCTTTTTCACATTCAAGAAGTAAACGGTGCATATTTGACTTCTGTGAGCTCATGTATGTATAGGTTGACTACAGAGTAGGAAAAGATCCTTAAATACTGGGTTTTTCTTGTTGCCTGTACACTGCTTGAACCTGTATTTGGTTAGAATAGGGAAGCAGTTATACAACATGTAGCTTTATACAATACTTCATGCCTCTGGTTTATATTGAGCCCACCATAGAAACTCTCATCAATTGACCACATCTCCTATAAAGTTTCTTAACTATGACAACTCAAACATAAAAGCACAAATGTCCGTAAAGTCAGAGACCTGCTTTGGTCATATGAATGTCCAATGTATGAGTTAAACAAAAAGTGATGGCATGATTTGTGATTATTAACCTCTTCAAAGATTGCGAGTGATGATTTTGCTGGGTTGCCAACAGCGGCTAATCTATCACAGTTATTTTCCTGAGAGACAGAAGGCATATACTGTACCTGATCACACATATACAGCAGAACGAGGGTATATCATTAAAGGCTTACAGTTTATTATATACAATCTGAAATCCCCTTTTGATTTTCATTTATTATTTGCATTATACTGCGTCAATTTATATCAGGGTCTTGTGTGAGCATAAACATAATCAGATTCACTTCACATGCATTTGGAGCAGGGGAAAGCTGCCGGCCTTTTCACCGTAGGCAATGTTGAATTTGGCATAATTTAAAGTCATTATAGCTGAAATCAAACTTCAAATGTCAGATTATTTCTTTTTCTGCCCTTCGGGTGCATCCTTGCAGTCGATTTGGTTTTGCTGTTCTTTCAGAAATCGTAGGATCTTCTCGATCGTGGCCTCCTGATATTCGTGGGACCATCTGTGTCAAGACAAAGGTAACAAGCAATTAAAACCTTAAGAAGAATTAAGCCCTGCATATAAAGCAGATACGTTCTCTAATGGATGTTTTACATGAATCACAACAACAATAAAAGCCCAATTACACAGTGCTAACCAACAAAATATTTGTACATTAAAGTTTTGGTTTAATTAAGTTTTAAGAGCAAGCAGTTACTCACTTGATGCCGTTGAAATTGAGAATTGACCTCATGTCCTCGGGCAGAGACATGGGGTCAGGCCACATGAAATTATCTGTGACAGGAACTATGTTCTTCTTCCCAGCCAAGGCGGTGACTATCTCCTGCAAGATTAATGAGCATTCCTTTGAGTCTATAAAAACTATAAAACACAAATGTTCTACAGATGTAATCAGGGAGGGGGATAGGGATTACAAACAAAATTCCCAAGCAGCTAAAGTATCAATATGAATCCAGAATACGATTAAGGTGCATGGGTGTGAAAGCTTTAAAGGTGACCTATCATGCAAAATGCACTTTTGTACGTCTTTTATACATGAATATGTGTCCCCGGTGTTCCAGGGAACTCACCAAGTGTCTGAAAACACAACCCTCTATTTTCCTCCATACCCAAATCTCTTAAAAAGGGGCTGCAACGGATCTGATACAAACTGATCCAGATTTGAACACTTCTATGACGTCACAGAAGTGGCGCTACGGCTATTGGGCCAACTCCACCAATCAGGAGGAGACAGCCACGGACATTGCCGTTGGAAAGCGCTGGAGACGCTGTAGTACATATGCCAGGCCTGTAGATGGTGCTGTTCTCACAGAATCAGCCCATGCAAAGACAGTGTTAAATTGAGCGAAATGAGGAATGGCTAAAATGCATGATCTGTTTGGTATTTTGAAAAATAAAAAGTATAAATATGCCTTATATAGGTATGGTCCTACACTATATTATTCAAATATAGCATGATAGGTCCACTTTAAGCAAAATGTTATACAATAAAGAAAAATTGAAAACTTCCAACCTTGTGCACCCAATCCTTCATGTCAGTGTCACCCATGCACTTGTCGAGTGCATTGGAGGACAGGACCAGAATGAAGTTACGCGCCCGCTGTACGCTCTGGATCAGTTTGTCCTCAAATTTTCCGGCCTCCAGCTTCTCCACATCTATAAAGACGCTGTATCCTCGGACCTGCAGGTGCACCTTCAGAAGGCTTGGGACAAAAATTAGAAATTACATTTTGTTGCATGTACCTTCTCTCGTTACTCTAAGTCTAATCTAACTAGAGCTGTAACAATTACACAACTAATCAATAAGATGAACTTTAAAAAAAAACATCCCCATCCATCTTTTAAGTAATTTTTCATTCATAATGTTTTGAGTTAGAATCCTGACCTTGCCAGCTGGGAGCCAGTAGTCCGACGGTAGCTGATGAAGACGTCGGGCCCTGCAGGCTGAGCATCAGTTTGGCACGGTTTTAAGGGCTTGTTGTTAGCTGAGAGAATCTTGGCTCTGTGGACGCCGTTGTCTATGTGGCAGTCGTTCTGGAGCTGCTGATCCGTCAGGCTCTTGAAGTTATTGCGATCCACTCCTGACTGGACCAGTCCGTAGGTGTACTGCCGGAAACGAGGGTCAACCTCCACTAACCAGTCAGCCATGTTGTTTGGGTCACATGTGGAGTAATTGGCATACGTCTTCAACACACACAGGTCTCTCAAAAACCTGCAGGATGAGACAGAGCAGCTGTCAGACCACTGTTACATGACTCATGTTGAAGGGTTTGTGGCACTTGCCTTTTGCGACTGAGGCCTGCAGTCATGCCCAGATCATGGCACAGCTCCTGGTCTGTGATGTTCAGCAGGAGGTCTCCATCTACTTGGAGCTCCTGTACAGCAAACATGTTAGAAATGTCTGACATAGTGTATAATATGTAGATCTTAATGCCTATATTATCTCTCTGTTGAGTAATAAAACATACCTGGAATCGGTCACAGTAGGCACTGAAGCCGACCTGCTGCAGCCAGGTCCGCACTTCACAGGTTTTCCAGTTGGGCACACATGACAGGATGCGTCTTGGCACTTCCTCTCCCATCACGCTCAGTGCCCGCTTGGCGAGGCCACAGGCTGTACCGTTACTGGAGTACATCACCATTTTTTTTAGGCTCTGCACTGCTCCAATCTCTTGAAATATCTTAAAATAAACACAAGGGTCCAAGGACAGAGGGTGTCGTATTCATATTCTGTACAAACTGTAAAATGCACTGAGACAAATATATTAGTATTGGGCTATATAAATAAACTTTGATTGATTGATTGACAAGGTAAAACTAAGTCACATCAAAGCTACCAGACAATTATACATAACATTTTGAGCTACATGTGGACAGTGATGGTACCTTAGTATTGCCCTGACGAGACTTGATGCTGGCCTCCACACAAAGGTAAAAGGCTGCAATGCACTTTCCTTCCAGTCTTGTGCCATCCAGTAATGGCAGAAAATGCTGCAGGTCAGCTGCTGTCCTGCCCTGCATGTTGTCTGAACTGTCCAACAAACTGCGGGCAAAGTCGTCCGGATCTAAAGATGCAATAAATGGCTCCACCAGCTCCAGGGTTCCAGATTTCACCACCTCTTTCTCAATTTCTCGGTTTGCAGCTAACACAGTCACAGCCAGACATGCGTGGAAGCGAATGATTTCATCCTCTTTGGAAAAAGCCAGAGGAAAAAGCCACTCAGCTGCCTGCTTCTCAATCATCCACCTCTGGCAGCGGTGGCCTCCGTACATGGCACAGTTTGCTAGTGCCACGGCACAGTGGCGCAGCACTGTGGGGTCTGTGCCGCGGCACCAGAAGAGGAGGGCATCCAGGGCCCCGTTAGAGATAAGGTGGACAGACGTCTCCTCAGTGTGTTTGAACATGTGCTCCAGGATCCCCGAGACACTGCGAGCCAGCTGTGCATCTTCCTGATGTCGAGTGAGGTTGAGGACGACCCCCAGACCCATACGGGCTACATAATCCCTGTCAACAGAAGTTTATAATATTGATATCAAATGTTGAGTAAGTCAATCAGACATCAAGATGTTAAATGTAAACATTTAAGATTCTCCTGAACAAACAGGTGTTTGCTTTTCAACTGTGAGGATGGGCTACCATTATTGTTTTGATGTCATGCTAACTGTGACCTCTTTTTTGTTGCCCGAGAATCAACATAGATATACAAATAGTAGACAGAATACTAACACTGCCTTTAAAATGTACAAGCCAATAAAAACAGCCTTGCTATTTTTGATAAACGTTGGTTATATATATATAGTTACAGTATGTCCTTGCTGAATCAGCTGGCATAAACATATTGCCTACTATTGTATTGCATTGCAGGATTGTACATTGTTTGTGTTATTTTATCAATCCCTAGTGTAGCTACACAAACGGATTGCATATGGTCCAATTAAGTACTAAAACACACACAACACATAACCTCATCATACACTGAACCCGTCAAAAATGTAATTACAGATTTGCATATTGCAGAGCTGCTGTATAATATTGTGAAGGTTGAAAAAGTAGCTTACCTGTTCTCTGAAGTCAGTATCTGCTCCAGCAGTTTTGCAGACTCATAGGTGATCTCCAGAGCAGGATTCTGCTGAAGCTGCAGCAGCAGCTCCAGGCCTCCATCCAGCCGGATCCTGTTGCAGATGTCCTCGGCCACCTGACGCCCTACAGTGGGCAAAACCCAGGCCTCCTCCACCAGCTGGAAGAGCTCGGCGATGGCCCTCCGTGTCTCATCTGAATCCGAGGTCTCGTGCGAGGACTTGAGCCTCTGGATGGCGCAGCGCAGGGCGGGGAGGGCGCCATCCAGAACCAGCTGGACATCGGCTCTGACGCCCGGAGACACTGCTTTTGGCTCGGATCCGGAGCCGCTCCTCCCTCTCTGCAGCCGGCTGACATATTCCGGGACTGTGAGTCTTTCTGAGCTGAACATGATGGAGAAATGTCGATAGAGCCTCCACAGGAAGAGCGTCAGAGACAAGAGCATCTACCCGCAGAACCACGTCCGCTTCCGTGTATGAAATGTTTTTACAAAGGCCTGTGAGAGATCTGATGCCTCGGAGAGATGCGCCAACCAAGGCCTGATATTAGATGTAAATCAAAAGTGACAGCTTTCACCAATTTGCATCACTTCTCTCTGGTCGATGTCATCCCTGGCAGTAATCTGTAAACACTGATCAGCAGATCTCGGGCCCGTCACAGTAAGCTTTCTCATAGTCAGGTGCTTCTTTGTCTCTTTTTTCCACACCGACCAGAAAACGACTTAAAGCGTTGACAGAATCGAAGGGTCTTAAAGAGGCAACTCCTCTGCGCCTCACAAAAAAAGTGGAGAGCCAATCCTCCTTGTTTCCTGGAAAATAAAACAAACTATTGTTGTCTGTGTTTGCAGACAAAGAAGATCTGTTCAGATTTTCTCCCTCCTTTTCTAACGCACTGTAGCGGCTCGTCTCCCTGCAGAAATACAAAATATATTCACACTCTGTAGTGTCTGCATCTATTGCATCCTCTGGTCAGCATCCACAGGCTATCTGTATCTTCAGGGGTCTGCACCGCCCACCGGCTCCGGATACTTCCCGGGATGAACAGGAAAACAAGTACCCCCTCCTCTTTGGTCCCTGCATCACAATCGGTCAGAGCTCTCTATGCTCAGGGATGTAAACACCGCAGGCCCCCTGCTGGAGGAACAGGAGAATAACCTCTGATTCACAGCTCAAAAACTCCTAAAATGTATTTTGCAACATTTCCGAGAAGACAATTAGCTCACACTAAATGTCTTGAAGGCTAAATTAATGCCGTACGGAGCACTGGCACAGTTAAATATATGTATTGGAAAAATAAAGAGATAATATGACACAGGTGCAGTACCACAAAAGTAATAAATATAATTCTCTCAATCAAGAAATCCATGCAAGCTTTACCCATATCTTTTGGCCATGTGAAACGTAAATGTTCCATTATTTTCTTGTTAGATTGGAAATTGTGAAATTTTAAGTGGATCCAGATATTAATTAATTAGTTGTAATGCCGCATGAGTTATGAATAAAAAAGGATGCATGTTTAGCCCACTTGGAATTTTAAAAATAACTTGTTTAAAAGTAATCACAATAATTATTAGGAAAAATATGACAAAATAAAATGAAAGCATGGAGAAAATCACATGGTTGCTTGAGACAAAATTGACTGTTCTGAAACCAGACAGAGGACTGTGATTCATGATTGAAATCATGGAGGCAACATGTGGAGGGAAGTCAGCTGACAAACTAATCTTTAATAGATTCTATAATAAAAATGTCCTTTCATTGCAGTGTACCATTTAGACCTTAACATTGAGAAATAAATCCAGCAGAATATGGAGTAAAACGTAGTGAATAAAAACAATTCAGAGACTTTGTTTCTGATGTCGGCCCTTGTTTTTTCTGGGTAGAAAGTTTTAAATAGCAACCCTGGCTGCGGCCCTGATTGCAGTGATTGTAAAATGTCATTAAGGCAAATATAACTGCTACTTTCACAATACAAATTATAGTTCAATCATACACAGGACAAGGATGTCTGTTGTCACGCTTTCATACTGCTGTAAAAATGCTTTTACTAGCTCGTAACCGCAACACAGTTTTATTAGGTGACACAGCAGGTACTTTGCTTCCCTCTCTGTCTTCACTGAGGCCGCATACAAGTTACATTCTACATTCAGCTTTAGTCTTTTCCTGAAAGCAAGTAATGAAACAACACACATTCATGTTGTTCCCATAAGCCAGTGGTTCCCGAAGTGGGGGGCGCAAGAGAACAGGAGGAAAAATGGTTATAAAAAAAATAAAATCATAATTTGTAAAAATTATTGATTCGAAAATAATATCATACTGTACTATTACGTGGGTCTCTGTGTTTCATTGAAGCACGGCTCTGTGTGTGTGTGGAACGAGCCATTTTTTGTGCGTGCGCGAGCGAGAGAGAGAGAGAGAGCGAGAGAGAGAGAGAGAGAGAGAGAGAGAGAGAGAGAGAGAGAGAGAGAGAGAGAGAGAGAGAGCGAGAGCGAGAGCGCGAGAGGTGCTAGCGAGCTACGCTAACGGATATAAAGAACAACATTCAACAACAAAGTGGAGGAGAGTCCTCTCCTGTCAGACTGAGAGGCTCAGTGAACTAATGGACTCTGAGTGTTTAGATAGTTAACTTTAGTCTAAGTTATCTCAGTGTCTCAAACGTTTTGGTCACCATTAATGTAAACAATTATTTTTTCCGAGGCACACGTTTAAATGATCATAATAGTTGAAAAACAGGTATATATGACAGTAAACAAAGAATAAAGTTTAAAAGGGTGATTTGTAAAATATCCATAAAGAAAAAGTAAATCTGTTTACAGTTCTGTTTCATATGGGTGTTGAGAGATGTATCCATTCCATAGATCTCTTCATTTTGCTCTCAAACTGCACCAGACTGATGCTTTTAACTTCAATATTTAAAAATAAATCTTCCCGGGGGAGTATTCCCCCGGACCCCCCTATGTGACGTCCACACACCACCTACCCCTACACCTAGCACTTTACCCCTGCTTACACCTATATGCCTCGAGCCTTCATTGTAACCGTCACACTTTGTATATGCATGGGGATTGTTGCAGTAGAAAATTCCACTGTAGCGACCGGTACATTAATGGGAAACCCTAAATGTCCCACCCTCTATGAAACGTCAAGCTACCCCACAGCACCCCAAAATAAATATCTGGCGCCGCCACTGAGCCTGACTATTTGTGTTGGGGGGGCCCAAATTTTTTTTTTCTCCAAAGGGGGGGCCTGACAGAAAAAGTTTGAGAACTATTGCCATGAGCTATGCTTCAGCCCTCCCGCTTCTACTAATTTTGTCTATTTTGTGTGTATCAATCAATCAATGTTTCAATCAATGTTTATTTATATAGCCCAATATCACAAATGTTACATTTGTCTCAGTGGACTTCACAGTTTGTACAGAATATCAGTATGACAATACGGGGTGTATGAATTATACTTCTTTGTTTTTGTATGAATTTAGTAGAATAAATACAAATAAATGCTGTTGGATAGAAGCATTACTCAAACTAAAGAGAGAGACCTCTGCTCTGTGATCCCTATATGACAAAGATTTGAGTAGAAACTCAAAAGCAACAGGGTCAGAGGTAACATTTCCTATCGACTTCTTTCTCTCTGTTTATTTGCTCCGATAGAAAGACGTTTGCAAATAAGGTTAGAGCAAACAAGGAAGCGGGGTGAATGACACATGTTTCCAATGATTGTGAGCATGCAGTGCTTCATTATTTCTTCATTCTGCCCTCTCACTCCGCAGAGACAACATGAGGCTGTGGGCCTTCCTGCTGCTCGCTCTGATCGCTCTGGCTTTAGCCGCAGATGGTAAGTACAACTTTAAAAATCACTTTTAAAGTTCAGAGAAGTGTTTGTATTCATTATTGGGAGAAATGTTACTGGTTGTTTTTCACTCTTTGGTAAAATGTAATCATGTTTCAGTAAGACCCGATAATGGGCCTTTTCTGTGTGTCCTGCTTACTAGTAGGCCTATACAGTGTTAAAGCGTCAACATTTAACAACATACATATTTTTTGTTTTTTTTCAAAGCTTAAATCATAATCAGTAAAGCTAATGATTATTTCTCAAATTAATACATGAATTGTTTAGTCTAAAAAGGCCAGATACTTGTGAAAAATATGGCACTAATGACCAGAATACAAAATGATGTCTTCAAATTGCTCATTTTGTCTGAACCCAAGCCCAAAAAACAATTTGTTTTCAACCTTTTCAACTTTATTAAACTTTAAGGAGCAGCATATTTTCATATGTATTTAATGTTTGCTTGATAATTGACTTTACAATTTAGCCAGTTCCAAAATAGTTGAGATCTTTGAATCAACTACTAGTTCCTGCATTTATTACAATTATCAATACAAATAGGATACTATAGGCAGCCACTTAAAATGTTGAGATACAAATCTGAAAAACTATGAATGATAACGGACAACATATTCAATTAGTCTTTGTTATTGACATGCTGCCAACGCCTATATATTTAGTTTCATCTCCAACACGGCAAATTCATTTGGTCAGAAGTGCAAAGAATAATGAATAAAACAATTTCAAAAGTGTTTAACGCTGTCATTTCATCTTCAGAGTCGTGTATGAGTCGCTGTGAGAATGGCTTTAACTCAGAGAAGACGTGCCAGTGTGACTCGATGTGCAAATATTACAACAGCTGCTGCTCTGACTTCGAGGTCTATTGTGGCATGACGAGTAAGAAACCCCTCTTTAAGATACCCTAATGTTGTGAGACAAACATTTCTGGTGAAATAAAAAAATGGCATATAATAATTTTAACAACTGTTCTATATTTGGTCTTGTTTAACATTTAAATTAATCTTACTGTGCTTATGTATGCACCATCATACACCAAAGCATATGTGTATACCTACGTGGCAATAAACCAAATTCTGATCCTGAAAGTTGTTCATTATTATGACTTCCCATTCTCAGCTCGCGGGGACACGTTTGTGTTTGCAGAGGATGATGAGGATAGTGAGCTTCTTCAAAGCACCACTCCCACTCCCTCGCCTCAACGCTCATCCCACAGTCTGTCCATCACTGCTACCGATGGCAAGCTGAAGCCCACCGAGCAGCCCATCTCAGACTTTGGTCGCAGACAACAGGAACAACATGAAACAACTCTAGAAATGACCAGACCCCCTCGACTGATGGAAACAATACTTCAGAAAAAAACACCCGTATCAAAGACAGTGGCGACTGCACAGATAACAACTGAAACCCCTGTGACTGAGGCAGTAGTTGAGACCACCACCGGCCCCGTCACAACAGCCACCACCGAAGCCCCCGACCCAGACGCTATGGCCTGCAGCGGGAGGCCTTTTGACTCCTTCATGCAACAAAAAAATGGCTCCATGTATGCCTTCAGAGGTGAGTGATCCCTTCATATTTAAATGTGGAGAGTGCAACTTCAAGCGAGCCATATTGTGCAGCTGTACTAATGACAGAAAAACAGACAAAGCCTCAACAACAGATTTGCCAGTAATGGTCACATGTTGTTCCTGCCCCGGGCCTAATTCAATAAAATAAAATAAAATGCTGTGTCATACTAGAAAAAAAAAAACCTTAATATCCGCCTAATAATAATAATGAATCATCCTATCCTTTAAGAAGAATATGCTTTTGTTGGCATGCAGTGCATTTGAACTATTTTCTAGTTTTTGACAATTGTGTTTCGCTTCATTACATTTGTATAATTCTCATTCTTTTAAACATCACCTATATGTAATTAGTATTTTTACTTAATTGTATGCAGAGTGTTGTCTGGCTCTGAACTGAGTATGAATGTTATTTTATGTTTTTTAATCCAATAACTGTTATAATGTAATGTGTTGGACCCCAGGAAGATTATTGGAATCCTTTTCTGTCGCGGTGAAACACACTTGTGAACATCTGTGTTTTTTTTCTAGGGGAGTACTTTTTTGAACTGGACAAAAAGACTGTTCTTCCTGGTTATCCGAAGCTCATAAAGGACGTGTGGGGCATCAGCGGGCCGATTGATGCTGCCTTCACCCGCGTCAACTGTAAAGGCAAGACTTACATCTTCAAGGTGAGGACTCAGCAAAGTATCTTGTATTAATAAATCATGTTTCACATTTCCTTTGTTTTGTTTTGATAATAAGTGTATGTATTAACACAAAACCTACCTCAGGGAAACAAGTACTGGAGGTTTGATAACGGTGTGATAGATGAGGACTATCCTCGAGATATCAGCGTGGGCTTTGACAAAATTCCCGATCATTTGGACGGAGCGTTTGCTCTGCCGGCTCCTGGTCACAATGGAAAGGAGAAGGTCTATTTCTTCAAAGGTACTGATAATAAAAACAAAAAATCCAGGTATATTCTGTATAATCTTCGGTTTTTGAACATATGGAAAGAAAAATCTCACTTGTTCCTAATAACAGAAACCAATCATTTCATAATGATACGGCAAAAATATTCCAGGTTATATTACTTCTTTATGAAAACATATTTTAAATGTATTATGGAATTGGACAAATAACCTTGTGAATTAAAAAATAAAGTGTATATCTTTTCAATAAAGCATCTTATTGGTTTCTCCAGGGGATCAGTATCACACATACGAGTTTCTGCACCAGCCATCCCATGATGAGTGCATCACCATGTCAGAGAGCTCTCCGCCCCTAATGTTCAGACGCTACACTGATTTATACCACAACAACTACGAAGGTGTCATCAGCGAGCTGTTCTCTAGCTGTAAGTTGAGTCAAATTATAGATCATGAGATGCAGATGTAGATGCACCTGTTGCTACAAGCTTACAGTTTTTTCTTCTCTTCTCTAGCGCCTCAGCATCACGACAAACACCACTTCATTGACAAGGACTGGAAGGGCCTCAAGTCTCCAGTGAATGCTGTCATGGCTGGCAGGATGTACGTCCCTCCAGTGAGGCCCGCACGACGGCGCAACGACTACCAGCCAGGGCAGCCTTGGAACCAGCAGAACGGCCAGAATTACCAGCAGTACGGTCAGCAGTACGGTCAGCAGTACGGTCAGCAGTACGGTCAGCAGTACGGGCAGCAGTATGGGCAGCAGTGGGCTCATAGGAGGCAGAGCCGTTCCCCCTACTGGGGCTCCACGGCTGAGCAGGGGATGAACATGGGCCAGGGCTTTGCGGACAGGGGGATGGACATGGGCCAGGGCTTTGCAGACAGGGGGATGGACATGGGTCTGAGGTTGGCAGAGAGGGGGATGGAGATGGAGGAGAGACTGGGACGAGACTGGAACAGACGATGGGATCAAGACTCGGACCAGGACAGACGGAGAGGCGGGACCCGGCAGAACAACAGAGGCAACCACGACTCCAGAAATGTTGGGTCCGTCTCCAGGAGTCTGCCCATACAGAGCGTCTACTTCTTCAGAGGAGGTTGGTGCACTTTTAGATTAATAATAGCCATAACAAACTATTTAACAACATGAATTCTCACACAAAAGACTTTGTCTTATCTAAGTTGAAATGTGGGCTTTTTCCAGACAGATGAAAGAAGACCTTTCTGGGATGAGTTCCAGAGAGAAGACTGGAACTCATTCAAATATTATTTAATTTATTTTTACAGAAGGCTTATGTAACTGTTTTTTGTATTATGCTGCCATATGACAAACAACATAAGAGATCCCCTGCAGTGCATTTCTGCCTGCCAGTACTTTTATGATCCGTTTTATGATTCACCAAAAACAAGAAAAAACAAGTATAAAGGAATCCTTTCATTAATGCTGACGGCTATGACAGATCCAAAGTACGGTTGATTTATCTTTACCAACAAAGTGTGCTTTACGTAACACAAAAATGACAAGCCCGGCCTGAACATGTGCTGCTCCAGAGAGTGGAAATGAATGAGTTGTTTTCTGTGTTTTCTAGAGTTGTACTACAGAGTGGACCTGAAGACCAAGAGAGTGGACCGAGCCTCTCCTCCATACCCCAGATCCATCGCCAAGTTCTGGCTCGGCTGTTCAGACACCACCGGGGCAGAGAAGTAGTTGCAAAATGTTTTGTTATTTTAATATGACCACTAGGACTACATTTGTATATAACTGATTATTCATTTCCCCTGAAACTGGCAGTGTTGGCTTCTTGTAAAGTGTGACACTAAACAAACCGCTCGTCAACGTCAGCAAACATTGGAGATCAATGAAGGTCCAACACTGCTGCTCTTCACCGCCGTAGTGTTTTAGCATGTCCAAAGTTCAATTGGTGGATTAGGGTTATCTCATCTGTTCTCAAAATCAGCTGACCGACTTAGTTAAACAACTATAAGGAAAAAAACCTCCATTTGGAAATCCGGAAGAGATCGGATACTCTAGTATAATTCAACAGGTTTTCTGTTCCCATGTCTTTGTTTTGGGGTTTATAATATTCAAGAATTTTGTTCAACCAACACAGATGGTAAATCAGGGACTTTTTTTCTAAACCATGTATTTACACATGTTTATTTTCCATTGTTTAATCATAAGCATACAGTAAATAACACAATATAAACAGGGTTGATGAGACTTTTCATCCACAAAGGGGTCATAAAAACGTGGCACGTGGTCGTACAGATTGAGTAATTAAAAGGAAACATTCTCTGAAATGCAATAATGGCGGTTTATGCTAACAGTAGCATTGTGTAACTGCAAAGGTCAGAGAGCAGCGGCAGATCAGACTTTGACCAGAGGTCGTAGAAAACATTGTTACAATTAAAGTTTTATAGTCCAAATCATACTAAAATGGCAAAGCAACCTTGTTTACTTTATATGTTTTTTCACGGATCTTTGAACAACCTGTTACATCTGTTCCAACTTGTACGATAACAAATAAAAACGTCATATATTTAAAGTCTTTGTTTTGTATTATTCATCTTTCAACCTAAATAATACATTTTATATGTTTTAGTATATATTCTGGAGGCTATGCAAAGGTGTATTTTTTCATCATAAATGCTTTGTAAACCTTAATTCATGTAATACTAGAAAGAAATAATTCAAGAGTTTTCCCTTTCGTGCCTGTTACATTGTAACGGAGTAATAAATAAGCAGTCCTGTTGGATCAGAGCTGCTGACAGTTTCTCTGAGGTCATGTGTGTTTAATTATGACATTTTCATAGCAGGGCTCGTCATTCACACTGACCACCACTCCTTCGTCGGCGATGACCTCAGTGAGACTCTCTGCATCTCCTGCTGCTCCCACGGTCAGGTAGGGGCCCTCAGTTTTTCCCGAGGTGGGGTCACTGCCCTCCGCCCTCAGATCTGACCCTGAGTCAGCTAAAGCCAGCTCTGGCACGCTCTTCAAAATGGACGACAGCGGCCTTTTTGGAGTGCCGCTCTCTGAGGATGTGTCGTTCTCACCAGCTGTGTCAGGGGTGTTAACAGAAGCATGCTTTCTCCTGATTGGCTTACATATTCCTACCTCCCCGGCGGGTGGCGCCCCCTCCTCCCACACGCTCGCCCGCGCTCCCAGCTTCCTCCTGGGGGGTTTGACGATAGCTTCTGCTCCTTTGGGCTTGGGCCTGCCTACCTCCTGCTCCCTCTGTCTCTGGAGGCTTCCGATGCGCCGCAGCATGGCCTGAACGGGACCCTCAGAGCTCGTCTCCGTCTTGGACACGGGCCTCCCTGCCTTACCCACCGTCACATACACCGTGGTGGCCTTATTTAAGACCCCCCCCTGAGCATCAGAGGCAGGTGTCGGCAGCTGGGTCCCTTTATGAGCAGCTGTGTTGGACATAGTCCTCCTTCGTCCTGAGGCACCAGGGACCTGCAGGGTGGTCCGGGAAGCGGTCCTGTCTACTTCCTGGTCCCCTGCATCGTAGTTAGTTTCCTCATATTCTGTCTCCTGCACATCCCCATCATCATCCCCCTCATGGTCCTCAGCTCCATCTTCCTGCGCAGTTTTAGAGGCACTTCCTTGACTTTGGAGAGCAGACAGCATCAGAACACCCCAGGGTGACTTGGGTTTGTTTCGCAGGTGACCAGGGAGAGCGCCGGGGTCCTGAGCCGAGCCACGCCTCTCTTTGGGGCTGAAGCGGGTCCCCTCTGCAAAAGAAACAGAAGGCCGCTTTGACTTGGCGATGCTGGAGGTGCGAGGGATGTTGAAGGGCGAGGTGATGTCCTCACAGCTGAAGCCAGAGGGGTCCATGAACATGTTGCACTTTGAGCTCATCTCGTGGAACTCGCCGCCCGCCACCGAAGGGAAGTCTGCCAAAGAGAGGGAGAAAGAAAAGTAGGGCGACATAAGAGGAGATATTCTGCTCATTACAAAAGTATTGCAGTGGAAAGTCTGTCCCTGTTCCTACCTTCTCTGGGAGGGACACAGTAGAGCGCCTCCCCCTCCTCCTCATCACTGTCGAAGGACGACCCCTCCGTCACCCAGCCAGACGACGGAGGCTCAATGAAGCTGTGGTTGAACGTCAGTTCTGGGTCATGGTGAGACACTGTGTGTGAGAGGAAAAATTCAAAAGATAATCTTAGTCGAATCCATACATGGCTTGTTCTGCAGTATACTAAAAGGTTATGGCTTTTAAGGTAAGGTTTGAAGAGAGACTTTTTTTTGCACTAATGTTATATTTTCAGTTTGAAAAAAAAAATTTCATAATGAAAAGTGTGTACATGTTCTGTGAAATTTGGGTAACAAATGTATTTTTAATTCCATTTTCCTTAATAACTACCTATACTGGACCTATATGCTGCAGGTCTCCCTTGAAAAAGAGATCTATGATCCCAATGGGACCAATCTGGTTAAATAAAGGTTTGAAATTAAATGAAATGAATAACTAAATCAAACCCTGCTTGAATATTTCACAAATCCAGGAACAGCTGGGACTTTTTGACTAAAAACAGCATCATGTTTTATGATAAATGTATCTATTTTCATTTGATTCCCAAGAGGCTGTATAAACACACTTGATCAGTAAGTCAAGAACTAAGTGTTGTAAAATGTTGTTCAACTAAGGGCTGTAACCCAGAAGAAGAAGCAAACTGATGATAAACAGTAACTGGTTGAGCAAAGCGACTGAAATTTGACAGCATATCATGCAGTCATTCCTCCACAGAAAGTAAACCACATTGTCCGTCACAATGTAACTGAACTCTTAAAGAGAATAGGTTATTCTTTGTGAATTTCAGAAAGGTCCATCTTGTCCTTTGTCTTCCTTAAATATATGTGCAACTTTTGTATGTAGAGTTACACAATCCATGAATTACAATGTATCACTGTTTAATGCAGCATGACTCTATAAATGCTGCAGGACTGACCTGTGACACGGGGCAGGCCAGAGGACCAATCAGAGATACAGGGCAGGGCCGCTCCGATGTTGGCCAGGACGCTGTAGACGTGATACTTCATCCGGACTGACCAGCCTCCCTCAGCCACAGTCGCCCTGGAAGAAGAAACGTTTATATTGTATGAATTTAACACTATTGCACAGTGCCCTCTCTGTATTGAATTTCTTTCAATCGGGGCTGGCATGATAGCAGATTCTGACTACACGATTATTGTTGCCAAAATAATTCAAGGTAAATATATTATCCCAATATATTGAAAACATTCAAAAAAAATCTAATAATAAAGATACTATCAGTCAAATTCATCTTTAAGTTTTTGGGCTTTTTTTATAGCAAGTGAATTGATTTAAAATGGAAGTGTAGGGTGGCAAAAAAGAACAATTACAGTAATGGATAGTGTAAAGGCCTTTATAATACAAATATTACCATATGTTTATTATTAGAATATCAATAACTATATATTTTTATTGTCAATACCAGTATATGGTGCCATCCCTACTTTCCACCATTCACAATGTCAGGTAGAATTATGATTGCAGGTTTTGTTGTTAACTCCTGTTCTCTCCTTGAGCTGTAGAGGGACAGGCTCATGGCTCAATTGATAGGGAGCAGTGAGGTACAGACCTGTCTTTGCCCCCGGCAGGAGCCCCTCCACAACACAAACAGCAGCAGAGCACAGCGAGGAGCAGCAGGAGGAGAGGAACCAGCACACCTGCTATCACTGCAGCCCTGCCACCTAAAACACACACACACACACACACACACACACACACACACACACACACACACACACACACACACACATACACACACACACACACACACACACACACACGATAAAATCTTTGATTTAATTTACCTATCCATGCACCAGATACACAAATGTATTTTGATAGACATATGGATGGACGTACTGTTGGGACACACTCCAGTGACTGGGTCGCAGCCGCCCCCCTCCCCACAGTCACAGGCGGAGGAACAGTTGAAGCCGAACTGCAGGGCGGGGCAGCTACTGTTACAGCTGGGAAATATACGGAGTCATGCAATTACATCACAGCACAGAAGTCATCCTATGCATGAACACTGAGTCATTTTCTATTTCAGTGTGCAGTGAAAGAATACTGCTATAAACATACTGTGTCTTAGAGAAGAAAATGAAAGGGACCATAACTGTTTGGGGTCAATGAGCATCACATTAGAGTGGGCCTTTACTTGGTTAGAGACTCACACTGTATTTGTCTCAGTTGAAATATTTGCACAGACATCTATCATATGCTCCAACAAAGGCCTTTATCATCAATCTGCAGACACATCAGATTTTATAACTCAACAGGCATGACTTAAAAACCCAACATAGAGTAAAACCGTTTGAACATTATGCTCACCTTTCTCCTGTAAAGCCGGGCTGACAGTCACATCTTCCTGTCACACGATGACAGTCACCATGGAAACATGGGCTACACAGGAAACCACAGGCGTCTCCAAACGTCCTGTTAGTGCAGGACTCCTCGCACCTGGGCGAAGGGAACAAGGACATAAATAATCATTTTACACGCATTTCCCTTCTTTAACCTTTATCTCACTACATGAAAAACTGTTTAAACAGATTTACACAATTGTATGGATATTGTTGTAGAAATCTAAGCACTAATGGACATTGCAGGAAGAAAAAAGGGCATGATTGTCCATCTTTATCACACACTCACCTCCAGTTTTATAGTTAAAATAAAGGTTACACGTATGGGTTACACACACTATAATGCTGGCCACTTCAGAAATGTGAAGATGGGAGCATAGATAAGATCAAGAGGCAAACGTCTTCAAACATCATACCATTAGTTCTGCTTAGTACATTCACTATAAACCTTGTTACCTTTAAGTTACAGCCAACAATAAATGGATTAAATAAAACACTCATCCAGACCTGGGACCAGTGCGTCCCGGATTACACCTCCAACAGTTCCCAGTTTTTGGGTCACAGGGTTCGTTGTTCCTGCAGAGTGGACACTCCTCCAGGCAGCCGTCACCATAGGAACCAGCCGGGCACGGCCGGTCGCATCGTGTCCCGTTCCAGCCGGACTCACAGGCGTCACAGGCGCCGTCAGTGTCCAAGCAGGGCCGGTGGTCTCTGCAGAACCCACAACTGAGAACAGGAGACGACACAAAGAGATTCATACAGTAGGCAGGGTCGTGGGAAGTAGGGGTGCTGAGGGTGCTGCAGCACCCCCAGATGGAGGACAGGGAACCTGCACGTCCACAAGATTAAATGGAAATATAATACAAAAAAACGAATTTTCAGCCCTGATGTAACAACATTCATAATTAAGTAAAGATAACACCCTTTTCACCCCGGTTACAGTTTCCATTTGCCCTGTACGATGAAAGTGGGGGATGTTGGCTTATCAGGCGCCCGCAGCTCACACACAGGACAGATATCAGCTGTCTGGACAGGACTGATAGCCAGACAGACTGAGAGGCTCAGTGAGGTAAAGGACTGAGTGTTTAGATAATTCACTTTAGTCTAAGTTATCTCAGAGGGTCTCAAACAGTTTGTTAACAATTTATGTAAACAACTATTTCCAAGGCAACCTTTATAATTATTGGGATAAATAAAAACAGGTTTGAAATCATTCCAGTGCATATAGGACAGTAAACCAGAAATATTGTTTAAATCTGGAGAGATTAAAGAATATGCATAAATAAATAAATGTTAACTGGTAAAATAAGAAATACATGAACAACAAAAATAAAATAAGTTACATTTACTTGTTATTGGCTATGTTAGGTTATTGGTTATGTCCACATACTTATTTGATTATTAAAATGTAAACCGATCTTTTCGATATGGGTGTTTAGAGTTGTACCCCTTAGATCTAGTCTCTGGCAATTCAGCTCAAAATGCACCAGATTGAAGCATTTTACTTTATAATGTTGAAAAACAATCTTCCCCCCTGACCCCCCTAGAGGATGTGATCCCCACAGCACCCCCCATTTGAAACATGTTCCCACGGCTATGACAGTAGGTGTCAAATAGGACATATCAGGTTCATACTTTGGGTTTGTACTAGAACATGTTTACATGCTTAAATGTTTAAAACAATGACATTATATATCTCATACTGTCTATCTTAAAATATTAACCTTTGTATCGAATGCTTTGTGTTAGCGCATGTCTCTTTAAGACCCCTCCCACATCTCCAGTCTCTCTGATGGGCCAGCATTTTCCTGTTTCATGTCTCTGCACCTTCATAACAGCAGAATGACTGAAACAGCTTTGTAGGAACACTTTTCTACATAGTATAGTGTATCTTGTTCTCTTGTTGCTGGTCACTAGAAGTTACCAGACACAATTTAAATGTATTCGTACAACGATAGTAAAGTATCTTGAATCTTGTGATATCAAAACCTTACAGAAGTTTTCCCAGGCCACACATATATGTCCTTTTGCAGCACATCATGCACTTTTATTCTGGGATGGGAATTTTTTAATGTATGTGAGCTTATTATTTTGAATGTTTCTCATATACTAGTTTTGATCTTATATGCTTGTTTTTATGTATAGTTTCGTAATATTTAAGTGTGGAGGGCTGAGCGTAAGTATTTCACTATACAGTCCGTGTTTAAAACTGTATATATGACAAGAAAATATCTTGAATCTTATTGTGGGCTGTGTACATTTGTATTGTGAACTCCATGGGTTGATAACATTGTTTCTTTAAAAGTAATAATATAGCACGAATACAAATACATTAAATATCACTATTTACAATATGGCATCTTGAATCAAAAAGCTATATCTACACAAACCTCCTTTTACAGTCACTGCCGTATTTCCCAGCTTCACAGGGCTGGTTGCAGTAGACCCCCTGGTACCCCGGCTGGCACAGGCACTGTCCAGTGTTCGGGTCACAGCTGCTGTGTGTGAAGTCACAGTTACACCTCCGGTCACAGCTGGGCCCCCACCAGGCTGCCTCACACTCACACACACCTGTTCGCTGATTACATTGGGACAGGTAGCAGTTGCAAGCGACGGGACATTTCAGCCCCCAGTGGCCCCTGTTGCACTGACACCGGCCTGTCAGCTGGTCGCAGCCAGGGCCCGCAGACCCCCCGCTGCCGCACTGGCACGGCTTGGAGCAGGTGGCCGTCCACCAGCCCTCGTCACAGGAGCAGTTCCCGTGGACGGGGTGGCAGTGGCCGTGCCGGACGCACTTGCAGGGGAACTGGCAGAGCGGGCCCCAGCGGTTGGGGTTGCAGGTGCACTCTCCGGTGACGGGGTGACAGCGGCCGTGAGGGAAGCACTCACACACCTTGCGACAGTCCGCAGCCCAGAACTCACCGGGACAGCCTGGAAACAAATGAACAAACACAGAGAATAATGCAACACCAATACTACACTTAAAGGTCTCCTATTATGCTATTTTTAGGCATATATTGTAGGTCTCAGATATATAAAAATGTTGTAAAAAAGTGTTTTGCTCAAAATAACAAACAGATCACCAATTCTAGCCATGCCTCATACCCCTCTATTTCAGCCCTGTTAGAGAAGTGCTGATTCTGGGTCGGTAGCTACAAAAAGAAAAGAGGAGGGGGAGCTTATGCAGGAGAATTCTACCGGCAGATACTCATCTAAATGCTGCCGTGATCAAATATCATGTTCAACACCACATCAAGGATTATTTCTGAAACAGTATGAAGCTCAAATGCTTTTTCTCTTGCAGTTTCACCACAAGGTGAGTTCCTTTTTTTATTTCCTGCTTTTTTACACATACTCTCTCCAGTACAGCGTTAGCTCTGAGTGTTAGCGATGCTTGCTAATGTAAACAAAGACCATACTTCCAAAACACGTTGCGCATTGTTTCTGATAGCACCCCGTTTTTAGAGATGTGGGTACGGAGGAAAAGAAAGAGGGCTTTGTTTTCAAACACTTACACACCGGGGACATACAAAGTGCATTTTGCATGATAGGTCCCCTTTAATACCTTCGTATAGGGATGGAATTTAGTCAAGTCCTGTTTTTAGTATAATTTTGAGTTTACTTGTGCTCAAATTGACTAATTAGATTGTATGATACTTCAAACATGCCAAGGATAAATATTGTACTATTTACTCCTGTCATTTCATGTTTTTTTAAATAACTAACTATGTTGTGATCATTCTATTTGCCAAGTTGAATGTAGAGCTAATTTAAATCTGACTTTATGTTGTGGCATGTGCATAGAAGATATTTGTACGCAATTAAGGTTTATTTATGGTATAGTTTTTGAGTGGTCTGTAACTGAAACATTGTTACTCTGTATTTATTTTCAGTTCTACATAAAAATATTTATGGATAGAGAGGAAAAAGGAAAACGAAGTGAAACATTAAAACGTATCTCGCATGTTTGAATTCTTTGATCTTCTTGTTAGCTCTAAGTTTTTACTTAGATGGGACATGCATTAGGGCAGAATAATAGCAAAGAGTAAGTACAAAAAAACATTTGAAACAATGTGCTAATACCCATATACTGCATGGACAATAACATATAAGTCATCGGAGCAATTGCTCTGCATAAAAAGCTATTTATTTTTAAATACATCAAGCTGATAAGTACTTTTTGCTTCAGTAGGACAAATTCAGGACCTCCAGTCATAAAGGGGTATTTTCACATGGTATATAAATGTTATATTGTTAAGATTTGAATACTTTCACAATAGGTTTCATACAAGAAATTAACTTTTGTAACATTTGGCAAAAAGGACTTGTGCTAAAATATTCACATTCTCTAAAACTAACAGACATTAATAAATCAATGCTCCACTTGTTTCTTGTAACTCACGTGTTTTACAGTGAGCTCCGAAGTAGCCAGGGGGGCAGCGACACACTCCAGGATACACACAGATCTCATCCTTCAGACAGGCCTGCTCACCCTCACACACAGCTACACACACAAACACACACACACACACACACACACACACACACACACACACACACACACACACACACACACACACACACACACACACACACACACACACACACACACACACACACACACACACACACACACACACACACACACACACCAGTGAATGAGACAACAGGAAAGCTAATCCAATATGGAGGCAGTAAAAGCATAACTCCTGCAGATTGTCGCCCATAAGAATAGTTAAACTCACGTAAGGTGCACTCTGTTCTCTCTTGACGCCACCCAGCGCAACAGACCAGGGTGGAGGGGTCCCTGAATATACAGAGAATAATCAGCCTGACAAATCTGAAACTTAACAAAACTCCAGGAAGAACCGACTAGCAATAGCCTGATAAAACAATTAATAGGAGAAGATTTACATTTTAGCCGTCTAGTTCAATCCTTAACTCCTTGAAAAATATCTTGGCTGTAATAAAGGCTACAATTTGTCATAGTATTATTATAATGCTTTTTTGTGAAGTTGTACCTGATATTGTGGCAGACGTTTTTCCCAGCAGGATCCAGTGTTTGTGAGGAGGACAGCGAGCAGCAGAGCAGAGCACTCAGAGCTCCGAGGAGAAGCTTCATCTCCACACAAACTCCGTAAATAAAACCCAGGAACCAAATGTCTTTCTGTCTCTTTATGTCCAGCCTGTTCCTGACTTTCCTCTAAACTTGCTCTGCTTCCAGTCAGAGGCAGTTTCTCTCTTGCTGTGTGCCCTCCACCCTTCCCCGCTCCTTCCTCTCCTGTGAGTCGTCTTGTGGCTCCACAGCAGCCAAAGAGGTCAAAGCCCCCAGGTTTCCTCTTCCCATTTCCTGGGGAAGTCAGAGCCACTTCCTTCTATTCAGCCAGACACAGAGAGTTTTAAAGATGGTCGAACACTAACACATGAAAATCGCCGCACACACTGGTGGGGGCACGTAGAAATGCAAACACCCAACCCTGAGGTTTTACCTTTTCCCAGAATCTATTGTTGACAGTCATTCAGGAAATTATGAAGAACGCACTCCTTATAAGTCTGGACCAAAGATAATCATGTCATTACTTCTGCCTTCATTCAACAGCAGTAACAGTTAGTGCACAATGCCAATTGAATCAATTGAATCATGGGAAAAAATGGGTAGAGATCATTTTTATATTCAATACAATTCTGTGTTTATTGAATTGAAAGGTCAGTTTTCATTATCACAGTCTGAATTGTTCTACATTTCATCGATAAAATATTAAATATTTTTGTCAGCAACAACATTCTTACAAAAATGTATTGTGAACAAAGCATTTTAAGAAAACATGATTTGATTGGAAGGTCATAGATTGTCTCAAATACACCACTGGTCACATTTGGACTGAGCAGACGGATTAGATGTGGTTACTTTAGGGTAACTAGTCAGCAAATGGTGGTGGAAACTAACGTAACCAATCTGCAGCGGCTGGTACATCAGCCACAATGAACGCGTTTACTCACACAAATACAAACACACATTTATGGCACCGGCATCAGGCACACACCAGCCAAATATTTTGAGTGGTGCAATGACTGAAATTGAGAAAATATATATTTAACAATACAAGCATTGAGTTAAGGCTTAAGAGATTAAAGTGTACTCAATGCTGGAAGTGACTGGTAATGTACAGTTTTCTTTGTTTGTTCTTGAGCATGAAATTCCTTTAAATCATTAAAAAAGTACACAAGTAAAATCTTCCCTACTGAGGTAAAGTTGCATAACAGCTTCATGGTGACATCTTGATTGTTAGTTATAAAAAGAAACAATGCCCTCTTGTGGAACCGAGGTGAACTTAAAATACTCCTTTCTTTTTTTTCTTTAACACAGGAGAGGAAAAAGCTAACCTTGTAATATCTTTGGTTTTTGTAAAAATTGTTTCAGGATCTATATAAATATTGATGTGTAGCCAATTTTTCTCTACCCTAAAGGATAAAAGGACTCATACAAAATATTGTTTAGTAGCAAAAGAACCCCTCTTAATACTGTGTACACTGTACCACACATACTGTAGTACCAGTATACTAAATATACTTTTTATAAATTCCAGTAATCAACAAAAGGGGAAATGAAAGTATTCATATCAAAATAAAGTTTCTTTAACACGTTTGCACTTTCTCTTCACACTAAGTGCTTTTGTGTGGGGCTGCCTTCAAATGTCCTTGTTATGTTTCTCCTGAGTCACTGCAACATTTTCTGTTACAAGCCGAGGAAGGAGATGTGACTAAGGGAAGAAGGGTGAGGCTGTGGTGGGTACCAGGCTCAGGGGGGACGGTCACTGCTGCCCCGTCTCCACGCTGGCTTCTGAGTCTCCGATGATCTCCCAGCTGGAGGCGGAGCTGCTGATGTGGGCGGGGCTCCGTCCATTGCCCGACCGCGTCAGGAAGCCAAAGCTGCAGCCGGCAGGGCAGAAAACAGACAGGCTGGGTCAGACAGGTTGTCAGGGATTACAGCTCAAAATAGTCCAGACTCTCAGGACAGCGACAGAGTGAGCAGAGAGCTGAAACCATTGCTATGATTCACAGATGATGTTTGTTTTGCTCTTTCTTTCAATTTGATTATTTATTGAATCTATCTTTTTATATCTCTTTGAAGACTTTGGGCTCCAAAGAATAAGAATATTCTTTTGTGTCTCTTTTTCTTTTTAGATAAACAGTAGAAGGGGACCATGCAAAATGCAAACAGATATATTAGAATATTGTTTTTTCTAATAAAGAGACAGGTCAACATCATCATGACACATGTTTTACTTTATCTCATTCTCAGTCAAGAGACTTCCCCTATAACACAATTACTTTCCAGAAGTGAAGGGAATTTCCAATGTTCTAGTCACTACCGGTAATCTTCATGAGTTGATGGGGGTTAACATCCTCTTCTATCGGAACATAGGACAGACCTAATCTATGGGTACGAGTAAATTAACATGAAGAACAAGCCTATTTTAATTGTGTTGATTTGCTGAATTACTACCAGGTCAACGAAATGCAGTTTTAGTGTGAACATGTTACTCAAATAAAACACTTTAAGAATGTATATGTTGTAAGTTAGGCATCATGCTTCAGTTTGTAAATAACCTAAAGATTCAGACAACAGGGTTCAAATCCATCTAAGGACTTCAGAAATGTCTGACATTTCCCATGCTTCAAGCAAATGGCCTAGAATAATCTTGAGCTTTCCTGTACCTAACAAAAGGGATCATACACTAGATACATTCAAACGTATCAGCTAGCTTTTAGAGGAGCACTTCCTGTGTTTTGTCTCAGGTCACTAAAGTCAGTTTACTTTTGGGTAAACAACACTTTAAAATCATGCATGCACAGAAATGAACCAATGTTCTCTTATTGTAAAAACATCAAAGGGACAGATGCTGCCAGCTTTGTGGTTACAAGTCTGAGCAGTGCAGTGCAGGGCAGATGTGTACTCACAGGTTTCGAATGCGTGACTCAGTTGGTTTCTCGGTGTCATCAACATCAGCCCCGTCTACTTCTGTGTGCCCAAAGAGAGAACTCCTCTCCTCCTCATCACTGGCAAGGAAAAATCAAATAGAGAATTAAGTATTGATTTATGTTTATGTGGTTGATGTAGAGTACCATGAAATCAGGCCTTTCATTTAACATGTATTTGACCATTATTCATTTTGAAGCTATCTTCCATGCTTTAAAAAAAGGAAATGCATAAAAAAAAAACTAAAATGTTTCATAGATTTGATCCCTCTAAATAAAACAGTTTTAAACAGGCTCATTGTTTATGGATAAAGCAGGCGAACCAATGATCAGACAGACCTGCTGCTGCAATCGTTGGCAGGAATCCCGAGCATCTTTGCCTTGATGAGCTTTCTTTTTTTTTTGATAGCAGAGCGGACAGCTTCTAAAAGGAAACCTGGACACCTCTCCTCATTCAGGATCTCTCTGCAGAAACATACAATCATTTTTATTTCCATTTGCTATCAGACAGTATCCCCCCACATACACAAACGTCCATGAATTGCTCAAATGTTCGACTAAAGCTTGCTCTCAGATTGATGGCAAATCATCTCCAGCAGACCCACCTCTGGTAGTAGTTGAGCTCCTCCTGAACCAGGAACAGGTTGGTTTTGAGCTCGTTCCTCTCGAAAAGGATGCCACGCACCTCCTTCTTGGTGAAGCATGGCGGATCGGGGTCCTTCTGCTCAACCGTGGACTGTTTCTTTGACTCCGAGGCGGTTTCATTCCTATTTGACTGATTGGCAGAACAGGGTCAAAGGTCAAACTTCAGTCTACAAGTCTAGAGCTCCTTGGAGGAGGAATGACAAGCATTTGGTTGGAGTAGGTCTAAAGCGGCTGGAGTCTCATCAGCAGTACAAGCTTTAAATAAAGTTTTTGAATCCTCAGCTCCTGTCCAGAACATTACAGAATGCTTCAAACAGCAGAATTAGTTATTGTCCAGACACATTTTAACCTGCATCTCAGTAAATGTAATTATTTATACCAAATGTAAATGAGAAAAACAGTCAGCAAAGAATCTTTTGGATATGAAATAAAGGAAACATAATAGGAGTCATACAGGGCCGTTGCTGTTGGTTCTGTCCAGCTGGGTTTGGAGGTTTTCTATCTCTTTGGTTTTCTCCTTCAGGTCAGCCTCCATGTCGGCCTTCCTCTCCACGACGCTCTTCAGCTGGGCCTGCAGCACATTCTGTTTATGTCGCAGCTCCTGATTCGTCTTCATGAAGCGCTCCAACTGCTCCTGGAGCTGCACACACATACACAGATTAACAATACTTATTAAATCATAACACACAAGATAGTATCCATATTGCCAACCAGGTGTAAGGAAAGTTAAACTCCACACTAACAAGCCAGGGCTGAACCACACACACAATCTTTCTGCATTGGAGAGTGGGGTGAAAATGTCCCCATGCGTGGGATATGGATCAAAAGGTCTGGGGGAAGGACAGGGCAATGAATGAAACCACACAAAGCATTCATTTTAAGAACGGAAAAATTCTAGGCATCCATTTAAGTGAACAGAGGGACTAGTTCAGAGAAACTAATTCAGTTTTTCATCTCATGTCAACTGACGGAGCAAAAAGCAAAGCAATGCATCAACAAAACGCACATGACTTAAATGATTTAAACCACGTGGTCGTTACACACATACAGACGCATATACTCATGCAAACTCTCATAGTAAGAACACACACAATGGCTGTGTGCAGGGCTCGAGCTTAAGGACCTCCCGTCGTCCCGGGGACGAAAAAAATAGGGTCGGGGACGATTAAAAAAAATGTTGGGACGGATTTGGGACGAGAGTTAAAATTAAAATATACCCTGCTAACTCTACTACGAACGGCGATGAAAATGAAACTGACTGCACGTTTTGTTTAGCACACAGTTATTAAAACCTCCTTGTCAACATATACACACGCACAAAGCATTTAGCAACCCGCAAAATACACACACTCACACACACACACAGTACGTAGCTACAGCTGTCAGCCACCCGCACAGCTGTCTGTGATGCCTCGAGCTCAAACACACTCAGAACGTAGCTTGACCCGCGAATTCCTGGCCCGCGAATTCGCGGGTCTAGCTACGTTCTGAGTGTGTGTATTTCGCGGGTTGAGTGATGTACAATAATAATGGCATCCCGTGGAGGAATTCTGCAATTTTTTACCATTACATCGAGAAAACGCACAGCAGAACCAGACCCTGGAGCGCCGGCCTCAGCCATAGCTGTAACGGGGAATTCAACCCAAGTCAATGAGGTAAGCTTGCTCTTATTAATGTTAACGTTACCAGTTAGTTAACTAACGTCAGACTGATGTATTGTTAACGCTAGCTAACCAGTCAGTAGCCATTTTACACAGTGATATGACGATAACGTTACCTTAACTATGAGGAGTCAAAACTCCGCAACAGTTCAGATCATGTTTCTAACTTTAACCACTTATTTATTTAATTACTCCTCTTCATCCCCTATGGGTAATAAGGCTGAGATGAGAACTCTCCATCGCATTTATTTCTTAGCAATATGCTGCGCCTCTCCCCATGTAGGGATGGGTAGTGTGCGAGGGGGCGCCGCGGGGCTGTTTACACACACACACACACACACACACACACACACACACACACACACACACACACACACACACACACACACACACACACACACACACACACACACACACACACACACACACTAATGTAGGCTGCACACTCAATTGTTCAACTTTTACATTTCTATTTGCAGGTTGCCTCAAATGCCTCTAGCTCAAACAAATATGAGGCAAAAAGAAAACGCAAATGGTTGCCGGAGTGGAAGAAAACCTTCCCATTTGCTGAATTTGATGCAGAGACAGGCATGATGTTCTGCAAAAGCTGTCGTGCTTTTCCCAGTCTTGCGAAGGGGAACAACCTTTTTGTTGGTGTGGATGGTGGCAAAATCCGGATAAAAACACTCCAAGAACACAGCAAAACGACATCACATTCTGACTGCGAAGGTGCTCAGGCTGCAAAAGTAAACCCAAGCGGAACACCCATGGCTTGTGTCCTACAAAAGATGTCAGAGAATGTCAGAGAAAAGATGACAAAGCTATTTAATATAGCTTACTTTGTGGCAAAAGAAGAAGCCCCCTTCACCATGTTTCCAAGCCTAGTTGACTTGCATCTCAAAAATGGTCTGGACCTTGGTGACACTTACAAGAACGACAATGCCTGTCGCACCTTTGTCCAGGCCATAGGTCAATCTATGAAGGATGACCTGGTGGAGAAACTAAAAAACACACACTTCTTCTCTGTCATGTCCGATTCCAGTGTTGACCGATCCGTGAAAGATCAGGAGATGGTCTACTTGACATATGTGGAAGATGGCAAACCTGTCAATCAATTTGTGGACATTGTTTCATTGGAGCATGCCCACAGCCAAGGCATCCTTGACGCAATACTTGTTGGTTTGAGGAATGTGGGCCTGACTGAGCAAGACTTGAAATCCCGGATGGTTGGCTTCGGCTGTGATGGTGCATCTGTGATGATGGGAGTTCACAATGGAGTGGCAGCCAAGCTGAAACAAATGTGTCCCTCAATTGTACCAATCTGGTGTGTGGCTCACAGACTGGAGCTGTCAGCGCTTGACAGCATCAAATCAGTGCCTCTGCTGGCTGAATTGAAGGAAACACTGAATGGTGTTTACAAGCACTACTCCCACTCTGCAAAAGCTTCCCGTGAGCTCCATGCACTTGGGAAAGTTATGGGCATAAATGTGGTCAAACCAGGTAACATTGATGGGACAAGATGGCTTCCACATATGTCCAGGGCCCTTGAAGGTTTGGTGAAAAACTTCAAAGTTACCATGGTTCACTTTGAGAACCATGCTAGTGATCCGAATGACAGGGAAGCTAGTGCCTTAATGAAAGGGAGAGCACGTGCCATTCATCGGTCCCTGACACAGTACAAGATGGTGATGTTCATTCACTTGGTGTTGGACATTCTTCAGGAGCTGAAGCAGCTCAGCCTGCTGTTTCAGAGGGATGGACTGACCTTGCAGATGGTCTCTGATGGACTACAAACAACAACATTGTCACTTGTAGCCATGCAGGTCAGTAAAGATTTTTTTGATTAATTGTTGAACATTAACAATTGAATATACAAATTGGTAAAACTGGTATTTATATAATCCCTAAATATGAAAAACTATAAAGATATTGTCATTTGTGATTATATTATTGAAAAACTGTGGAAGCATTTTGTGCTGTTATTATAGAATAAGAAATATTTTAAATGTCAATAATGTACGCCTGGAAGTCTAGACATTATCAACATCATCAGAGTAAATATTCTATATATTACACACATTTCAAATATTAATTATTATAGTCACAATATAACATACTTTAAAACATTTTCATTTTATGGATTACAATGAGTAAAATGTTTTTTCTTTCCTTTTATTACAAACCTAGACAGACCCAGGCCCAAGGCTCCAGAAGGTACTTGATGAGGTTGGACCTGGAAACACCTGGCAGAATGTCCAGCTCAACAGGAGGGAAACGGACAATTCCACCTTCAACTCACTAAAGCTCCGCCTCATTAACGACCTGTGTGGGTTTCTGTCAGCACGCTTTGGGAATCTGGAGACAGGGATTCTGAAGGCAACCTCCACCCTCTTTGATCTGTCTAACTGGCCAGAAGACACAGCTGAACTGGCGACATTTGGCAATGCGGAGCTCATTGAATTAATGGAGCATTTCCAATCCATCCTTGCAGAATGCGAGGACTTTACGTCTGGAGAGGCAGCTAAGAGAGAGTGGCTTGACCTGAAAGTCCTCGTACAGCGTCACTACAGGCACATTGAACCCCAGGTGCTGTGGCAGAGGCTACTTACGGGTGCTATTGGAAGGGAAGACCAGTTTAAGCAAATGAAGGTCATAGTGGAGATCACACAAGTGCTCCCCATGAGTTCATCTTGCTGCGAGCGTGGATTCTCCAGCATGAAGAGAATTAAGTCAGACTGGAGGTCTTGCTTGTCTAACGAGATGCTTAGCTTCCTCCTGCACATCTCAGTTCATGGCCCTCCTGCACAGCAATTCAATGCAGAGAAAGCGGTCACCAAGTGGTGGAGTAGTGGCTGCAGGAACAGAAGGCCCCAGTTCCAAGAATAATTAATGTGTCAAGGTCTCCTGACTGTGTTACAGTCATCCTGGTTACTGGTTACTCTGGGTTCTGTCTTCAGGACAGAGTGTTGGATTTTTGTTAATTGGATGGGACTTGACTGGATTACATTTGGAGTAACTTTCTTGTTTGTGTATTTTTAAAATATATTATTTTTTTATGTGTTTGACTGATTCACTAAAATAAAAAGGTTGATGAATTATCATCTAATGATTTGTATGATGTTGTATTTATGTTAAAGGTCACTTTGAATGATTTTAACTAATGATAATATAGAAAAACTAATATTTTAAATTCGGGACGGTCCACATTAATTTCGGGACGGCTTAGATTGTATTTCGGGACGGTTCCGGGAGGATGGGGAAAAAAGTTAGTCTAGAGCCCTGGCTGTGTGGGGGAGGAAACTCTGCCCAGACTTGTGTGAAGTGCAGCTTAACCTCAGTAAATACTATGGATTATCTCTGCACTCTTCCCATTTTCTCCAACAAACTTCATATCTCCAAGTGTGTTTATTGGTATGCTTTACCTGATGCTAATTTGCTTTTGAGGTTGCATGTGAAATGTCATATTAACGTAGCATGATAGCAATATAATAAACACTTATTGCTCTAAGAGAAAACCCCACATTCCTTTAAGGAACTGACCTTTGTAGCCACAGCCATAAATACTGTATTATGATACTGTACGTGCGTCCAAGTGGTTCAGGTGTCAGTGCTTTGAAGCAAATATAGCTTCCTTTCTACTTTTGCTCTTCAGGCTAAAAGCCTTAGTGACCATCAATCATATTATCTTGCCGATGAGCATGAATGATCTCATACACAGAATCATTTTCATCATTACATTACATGTTACTTGTTAGACGCTTTTATCCAAAGCGACTTACATAATCCATTCTGTGGACAATCCCCACAGGAGCAATTTGGGGTGAAGTGTCTTGCCCAGGGACACAACGACATGCTGACTGCAGTGGGGTTTGAACCTGTGTGACCCCCTGATCCGAACACCAACAGACAACCCAACGCACAACCCACTGCACCACACGCCTTCCATCAATATTCCTTACCGCCTCCACCTCTTTGGAGATGGTGGTTATTTCCTGGACTTTGGCCCTCAGCTCATCTCTCTGCTTGTCCACCACCTCCTTCAGCTTCAGCATCACCTCTCGCTCCTGCCGCTGGACACGGTCTGCACACAAACACAAAAATACAAAGGGTCAGGTAAAGGTATCTGCCACGACTGTTTAAATGGGTAAACGTTTTTCGGGCAGCTAAGTTGGGATCGCGGAGAAATGCTCTCCGCAGACCCATGCTCTCCGCAGACCCATGCTCTCCGCAGACCCATGCTCACAGCGTTATAAACCTTTTTCCTACTCAACATCAAGCCACACTTATTGTTTTTACTTCGGCTGTGAGTGTTTGTGTGTGCTCAGGATGAGTTTCGCTTGTTCTCGCTGTATCGCCGACCCGGAAGCCTGTCCGCTCCTCACAGCAGATCGCAAAAACGAGCCTCGCAACTTCCCGACCAATCAGAGCACACTGGGCTCACAGGGAGGGGGGGGCAGGAGCTCCAACAAGCCGTTTAGGACAGAGAGTGAATACACATACTGTACAGAGATGCTGTATGAGAAACCAATGTGAGTTTGGAAAATTGCACAATTTAAATCTATTTTAGTATACCTCAACAATGGAATTATGATCAGTAGAAATGTCCATGACATGGGACCTTTAAACAACATGTTGTAGGAGTGACAAAGGGGCCTGAAATACATTCTTGATATTACACAGACTTAAAGGTTCAGTTCACCCAAATCCAATAAATAATATAAATATTATATGTTTTATAATTTGGATAAACTGACTTACTGGCAATGCAGGAAACAATAAGTCAGGTATTGTAAACTAAATACTATATTATAATATCCTTTAAAACAAATTAATTCATCTTAGTGAAGCGTGGGAGCCTGTCACATTAGCAACATGAAATAAATAATCTCATCCAGCTGCCATCTTGCCTCTTCTCAAATAAATCCCATAACATTAAAACATCGTGTTTTCCTGTCAGTACATGAAAGCAAATCAGCAAAGGGACTCCACCCCTTTTCAAACATAACTGCAGTACCCACAAGCAAAAAGTAATGATGTTTCACTTCACAAAACATATAATTAACTATATTCAAAGAGACAATGATTCATCATGTGATGAATGGAAAACACTATAATAGGCACACATTTTTCATTCTATAACATAATGTTAATATTTATATGTGTTTTTCTCCATTGCATGATCTTTAGGTTTGCAGTGTAAACACCATCCTCTTTTGAGTGTTCCCCAATATATGACAACTTCTGCTACTTCACTCCACAAAATAACTTCACCATAAACATTGTTAAGCCCGGTTTGACTGCTTCAGCCTCACCGCATATGAATGTTAACCCACTGCTACATACATGTGCATTTTTGTACGGATGTAGGGAAACAACATAATCAGATAGCCTCGAGGTGGACTTGCTTTTTTAGAAAATAGCTAATGGCAATCCAGAATGGGTCTTAGGGATGGAAGAAGAACTCATTATTCCCCAAGGCTTTATAAAAAGTTAATGTGGCAGCATCTACATTGTTTGGGGTGAGGTGAGAACTATGAGGAGAGTACTTTAACAATGTGTAGTGTAGAAATGTGAATAGTTGCTTTTCAAATGAAGTACTCAGAAGCTGATTTGGAAAAATGTTTACTGGATGAGAGAGGGGAGGGTTGACACAAGTGTTGTACAGGGTCTGACCATGATTGAAGTAAAGGTGTAATGGAAAGTTACTTCAGCACACTCGTAGCCATCATACTAATGCCTAACAAATATTACATAACTTACAAACGTTGTGACCTGAATCTTTCATCCTGTTGACATGTTGGTAAGTTGTTAAGTCACTTAAGGAACAGTCCCGATTAACGTTTAACTTTAAAATGCTGGGGGCCCACCTTCCTGTGCATGGCTGCCCTTCATCCGGCTCTGCAGCTCCTCCCTATCGTCCTGGAGCTGCTGCACGTGGACCTGCAGCTCCTCACACCTCGTCTTCCACTGCTGCTCCTTCTGCTGCAGCTCCTGATGAGAGGATTGAACACAGATTGTAAAAACAAAATCTTGGAGATGTGGTGAATACAAATACAAGATCCGATGTAATTTCCCTTTGTGCTCTTAAAATCTCTTGTGCATGTAGAAATTTGGCTTCGGTAAAACAGGCTGTGTCCAAGCAAACTATTTTGTTGCGTCATTACAGATGTTTTGTTGAAATGTTTCTCAACAGAAAACACTTATTTCCGAGAACCACACCTCTTAATTAACTTTCTCTGCAATGTTTATGACAACATTTTCTTAGAGCACAAAACAGACGTTACCACTATGTTTTAACATGTCAAAAAAAGAATGGCTTTGCCTTGACAAAACTATTTGAAAGAGGAATACAGTTTCACAACAATGGCCTTCTTTGTCGTGTTATTCAACCATAATGATTATAGTATAAGGGCGGGCTCCCCCTGGAGAAGTACAGTGTCAACTTCCCTCTGACCACTTATGTCACTCATCTCACAGCACGACAGCAGCATGCCTGCCCTACGTCCCATATAAACTAGACCAACAACTTAATAAAATAAAAGCCTTGTTGAGACTTAAAAAATATACTCCATTGCAACTACAGAAAATAGCACGCTAACATTATATTTAACAACCATGTGACTGTTTTGTGTACTTTGCAGAATGGGGTTGGATATTTGGCAATGTGGAAATACCAAATAGCTGGATTAGCCAACCTGCATGGGGCTCCAGGGCAAAATTGTGCAAGTGAGGCCCTGTTACCCCTTAATAACATACTTTAGAGTGCATATTGTCTATTTCAAGTGTCTGTTAACTAAATATCAACAAACCACTTACAATACCTAGTAGTGGCCTCCTATGTCCTGTTTGTAGTGTATAACACATACTAAATAATATATAACAAATTAATTCAAGGTTGTTTGTATCATGAATGGTAGTAGTCTGCTATAACAAGTGAATTGAGGCTTCAGCTAATATGCTTTTTTGGGGGTAATTATCTGTATTTTACCTGCATGCTGTGTAGCTAGCTAGCTGGCTTCTTAGTAGCTAGCTAAATAGCTAACGTTAGTGTCACAGTGATCGTCATCTATTCACTTATGATAATCTATTCCTGTTAAAGCTAAATAATAGCAGTACTGTGTGGAAGAGCACAGCACAACATACACATGTTTGTCTATAAAAACATAAATTGTGAGAAAATAGTAACCTAACAATGTTCATTATGACTGGTTTAAATGTCAACACAGCGTTAGCCAAGTAACTGTCATTGCCGCGGTTGCCCTGACGACAAGGGGCTGCATGGCTGGTATTTCAGGTTAACACTAGCTTGATATATTTTGATTGCATTGATGGGCCTCCATGAGTGATAGCATGGCACAGTACTGTGTGTATCAGGCAACTTCAGGGACGGTTCAAGAAATAACTGCAGCGTAAGAACTCAACTTATTTTGACTACACACAAGCCTTTAATGTAGTAGTGGTTCCTCTGGCCTCTCCGTTAGTTACTGGGAATACAGTGTTTTATAACCGATTATGTAACACACGGTGGGTTTATATCATAGACTGTATATATAAAGGTTTATATATGCACTGCTTTGAAGCGTGTTTCCAAAACGCTGGGAGGATTAAAATCTCCCACGTCTCTCACCCGTATTTCATTTTTCTCGCTGGCCTCGTCGCTCTCCTTTCCCACACGTTTCTTCTGCTGTTGAAGCTGTATGGTTTCGAAATTCTTTAGCAGCTCCTCTTCCCTCAGCTTGTGAGCATGGTTCCTGGAGGCGAAGCTCTCCAGCAGCTCCAGCACTTTCACTATTTTCGGTACAAGACCCACGACGCTGTCTTTGCCACAGCCATCGATAAGTTTCTCCACATCGGTGCCGATCAGTTTAGCTATTTCATAAACATTGTCCACAGTTAGAGCTGAATAGGTCCTTTGGAAACAGCCCTCTGTGTTTTGATTCTCCGAGTGTGCTTCAGGTGCCTCCATTTCTGAGTCCCTTCACATGCTCTTTGACACCTTTCGAAACCGAGAGTGGCTTGTCAGCGCGACATGTCAACCAGCCGAAAAAAAAAAAAAAAAGCCCCATAAAATGTCAAAGTAACAAATAAAAGTGCAGGTGTAGAGATTAAAGTGCGGATATTGTTGAGCCCATGCTGAAGACACGCCTGGACTTGACTGTCTGCTCTGCAAACAACACGTCACGCATTTTTTATGTTTGCTCAGAACAACGCCAAGAAAAAAAAAATAGAAGAACATCGAGTTCTCAGCAAAGAACGATCAAGGCTGGACTGAAGCCACTGGACTCCTGCAGTCCACTCTGCAGGACCCTCCTACTTTTCAGACCAATGTAATTATACACAGCCCCCCCCCCCCCACACACACACACACACCCCCCCACACACAAACACACACTGCAAGGTCGAGCATACTGAGAGAAGCAGTAGAGCGTGAACACTGAATTTCCTCCGCGGATCTGCTGTCAGAAATACTGACCTCTAACTGTCCAATAAATATCGATTACACGACAAATGAACTGCTATGGAAGCAGAAAACTACAAAATAACGTCATTATACCAGGCTTGAAAGCAGTAAAGAGACATTTCATATCAGACAAAATGGGAAAGTATTTTGTATCCACATTTCTAAAGAGTTTTATCAGTTGACTAAAACCAAATCAGGCTGAGTGTTTCATTTAAGCGGTGTTCTGCATAGAGGGGAGTAAACAAGAAAAAGTTCCCCTGCAACAGTTGATATTAACATAAATGCGTCACTTTTTTTCTGGTTACATACAATTTTATTAAGCAATTCAAGAAACAGCACATTACACCATCACATGACAAATGTTTCTGAAAAATGTGTAATCTTTATTTAAATCCAAGCTACAATGTCACAGGATGTACAGTATAGCAGAGGCATTGAAATTCACCTCTCAATTTATTTCTCAAAGGGGTTTTGGGGAAATAAGTCTTAATCCCTTTCGAAACAATGTTTTGTTTATCAAATATTACTCCAGAGTATTGCGTACAGAAAACTACAAATAGATAAACATATGCTCAGATGTATCACAAGCCACAAAAAACATGTTTTTGAAGAAACGTTGCTGTAATAAAGAAGGAAAGAGAGAGTGGGGAAAAACAAAGCATTTGTAGAAAATATAAAAAAAGAAAAACTTAACAGGTTTCTAAAAAGGTCCTTAAGCCTTACATAAAATTCCAATCATCACAGTTGAACGTGTTCAATAGAAATATTACAAGGGCTGTTCTGGACCGGCTCCACAGGATTCTTGCAGAGCTATCTACAAAATGTGTAGCAGAGCAGGACGTCAGCTCTCAGGCGTACATGTCCTCACGGTCTGCGTTATAGACCTCGCCCTCCTGCAGCGAGGCAAAGTTTAGGAAGTGCGAGGGCCGGTGGACTTCATGGTAGAACTCCATGGGGTTGGCCAGCTGCAGGTCGTACTTCATGTTGGGGTCATGGCGAACACCTGGAGTAAGACGATGGAAAAATGGTTAATTCAAAATCATGTTTTGCCAATCCTATGACATGGATGCCTTCAGTACATCAGCCCTGCCTTAAAAAAGTTGTTTAAAACACAGTAAGTTATTTGAATGTTAGTCAGAGGAATAAAATGCTATTGCACTTTATAATCCAATCGGCACAGGGACAAATCGGAAAGATACATTTATGGTACCAATTCTTTATTGTTCATTTATATACTCCATGGACACTACCATTTCGAGAGTTAAAATTTGCTCTGCTGTCTTTGGTGTGTTCATGAGCTTCAAGTCCTTTTGTGGAAACAACATGGACACTACAAATAAGACGTATTATATTTTATAGCGTAGAGGTTTTTTGTTTTTTTTAATCTTGAGGAGGGCCGTTCATTTCTAAGTTGGAACCTACTTTTTCCTATTATTCAAAAGTGGAGTTAATTGAAGCAGAAAAATAGTTTCCCTTCATAAAATAGAAATAAGGGGTACTCACCCATGAAGTTGTAGTTCCAGGAGACCTGGCCAGGCACCATGAAGAAGCCCAGGAAGCGGTCAGAGAGCAGCATCTGCACTCTCTCATAGTGGGAGGGCAGGTAGCCTTTAGGGTTGTTTCCCTTGTCTGTGTTCTGCCGACCCCACTCATAACCACTGGGTGTCAGCTTGTAGGCTGTGAGCGTGCACGAGCCTGGTGTGAAGCTGAAAACAGATGCAAGAATACAAAATGATGTACCATTTAATATCAAACATTACTGAATATGCAGAAAACAGATGTGTATTTTTCTAAACTGACTTAAGTAAAAAAAAAAAAAAGAAGTAATTATTCCACCTCAGTATTATTTCATCTATGAAAAAGATAGACCATTACTTGTTTAAAATGTGTGATTGCCTTTCTCTGTTTCAGGTCTTAAACAATATCAAGTTGCTCAGGTCTACTTCCCAGTAAAAAGTGCTTACTGTCCGTGTTAATGAAACATACCTGCAGGTGATGATGATGGTTTTCTCTCCGTCCCATGAGGGGTTGTCAGCCATGACCTTGGCATGCGTGGTGACGTCCTGTGGGGACAGCTGGGGCGACTCATTGGGCTGGGTATGGATCCATCCGAGTGGCTCCATTTCCTGTTTTAAGGGGATGAGTTATTTATATTAGTTAAACTTAACAATTACTGGAACAAAAAAAAGAAGACTGAGCTGTAAAAGGTTCTCTGACTGTATGCCCGTCTTACTTTAAGGTATTCATGACCCGGCAGCTGGTTGGGCAGGTGAACAGTCTGGTGAGTCCCCCACTGTGGCACCATGACGATACAACGGATCTCCTTCACCTGGGGGTTATCTGGTGGACTCGTGCCATACAGGTAGCCTGCAATCTGGAAAAACACAGTGCCCCGTCAGTATCTATTGATAGTTTCTTTCATTTGCCCAGACATGATGAAGGACTTTCAGGTAGGGATGTCCTGGTGTGCATGACTATTTTCAAATGAAACAATACAATACATGTCTATCAATTATAGTATTATTAATCCATTGCATACCTGTGCACGCAAATCTGAGATGCAGATGAACTTCTTGAGGACGTTCTTGGGCAGGATGTAGGTGTAGCCCGTCTCCTTGATGTCGTCAGATGACACGTAGATGTGGTTGGTTCGGAGGTGGAGGTTGGCAGCAGATATGGCTCTGAAGGGTAAAGAACAAGAAACATTAAAGCCAACTGAGAAGGATCCAATAAAACCCCCTAAATATCAGTGTTTTCCAGAGTGGAGAAATCCCTAAAACCTTTTACAAACTGTCTGCTTACCTGACTCTCCATTCGGTCTTCGATGAGAAGGTCTGGGTCTCATAGTTGGAGGTGGTGGATGTGATGATCTCGTCACCGTGCTTGTTGACAGTGCGGGTCTGCGTGGCTGTGAGCTGCGACTGCTCTTTGGTTTGCTTCTCAATCTCGGCAATCTGCTGGCGCTGCTGTGAGGGAGCAGAGATCTCCATACCCAGGATGATGTCACGGATCTCAGACTGTGTCAGTGAGGCCACGTTCACACTGGATAAAGACAATGAAAGCTTTGGCTATCAACGCAAGACTGGCTTTATTCTGAGCTATTAAGTTACGGAGCAGAACATTCGTTTCCCATAATCAGGAAATATTCAGTGCATGAATAAATACTCACTTGTTCTTTTTGCCGTAATCTGCCAGAATGAGATCTTTGAGTTGCACCTCCACCTTGATCCATTCTTCGTCGGTGAGCGTGGGCCAGATGTGATGAGGCTCGGTGATGGTGGTCTTGTCAGGCTTCAGGATCACCTTGGCACGGTCATTGTTGACGTGCAGCGCTCTGAGGATCAGGATAAGTCGGGAGAAGGCCTAGAGATGGAGCAGAGCAGCAAACAAAAACTATTTACACGGGGGATAAGTAGATGTCATCAAACATCAATGCATGATAATAAGTTTAGCTTGGTACCTAAGCACAAATTCTTTCTAACAGCTTGTTATAACTTCCATAGAGAAACAATACAGTGATGTCAATCTAAAAATGTTCATTGAATTCTGGTCTTAGCCTCCTGTGGGACAGAGTGAGACTCACTGTGTAGGACGAGATGGTCTTGAGCCAGTCGTCGTAGAGGTTGAACAGCACCATCTGAGGCTCGGTCGCCTTCAGGATCAGATCTCCAAACTTCTCCACCTTCAGACAGGCCTGGAAGGGCAGCTGCAACTCAGAACCTTTGATCACGATGTTGGGGAAGTCGAGCAAGTGGACCTACGCAGAGAAAACAATGGAATTAGATTTGGAAAGGCATTGGACTGCATCCGACCATCAGGAAATGAACTGAGATGAACATTCAGCTGTTACAAGCATAACAGATCCTCACCTCCAGAGGGTCCAGCATGCCCTTCCTGGTTACAATGATCTGTTTGGGCTGCTCTTCCACGGGGAGGGAACGAATCAGAGCAGCCACTTCTTCAGCTGTCTTCCATTTGGCCAGCTGCAGGGACAAAGGCGGAATAATGTCTGAATATAATGGAGGAATGAGCAGCTTTGGTGTATCTTAATAGTCACTTTGTCAAGGTGGGGCAGGTGTTTGTGTGTTTGTGTCACTTAGCTGCAAACTTTTGAGTCAAGGAATTCATAAACCAACACATGTATAGTACAAAATTCAAAAACAACTATTGTAAGATTTTGCACTAGATAATTAAACCAGGGTTCAGATCATTGAACACAATAGGAATGTGTATGAATCAATATAAAAAGGTGGGTAAGGGGAGGTGAGCAGGGCCGCACCTGTCCCAGACGCTTCTGTCCAGCCCACACTGAGGTGTGAATGATCTTGAGGAAGAGCTGACCAGTCCTGGGGTTGAAGATGAAAATAGCTCCGTTGATGGGCTTTGTGGTCAAGTTACCCTCAAAGGTCTGTTGAGAAGAAGATGGAGAATACATTTGACTAAACAAAAAAGGATAACATTTTTATTCCAATGCAAAAGCAACAAAATCCAGAGAACTTTAAGAGCCATTCCTAAAAACAATGTTAGTGCACATCGACTCTTCATTGAGTAACTAGAGGGGGAGGAGTCAGTCCTCACCTTGTGGATGGTGACTCGGTACACGTTGGTGTCGTCCACAAACCAGATGATCTGGTTGGAGAAGAGTTCTCCGTAGTTCTGAGAGGACAGGTAGGGCTCAGTGGGCTCGGAGGAGTACAGCTGCAGACCCTTGCGGATGCGCTCTCTGAGCACATACAGGGCCGGGTTGGCCTTCATGATCTTGGCCATGGCCTGCTGGATCAGAGGCTTGCTTCCAGGGAACCAGTTACCATAGGCACTAAGAAGGAGATACAATGATAAACACCGTTAATTACTCATTTAAGCATTTATCCCCCCCCCCCCCCCATCAACATTTGCTGTGTGGATGGCCAGTTCAGACAACGTCTACTAAACATAACCATTGGAGCTGAAGTGACTTTCTGTCGCAGACAGTTACCATTATGTTAAACAAGTTAGGAAGCTAGTGTGAATGCTTCAGCAGAACATACTTGTTATAATGAACATGTGGATGCAAAGATCCAGACAATGCCATAAAACATTTGCATGACACTTTCTCTCCCCCCCCCCCCCTTTCCTTTTCCACTTTTACTCATTCGAGTAGCCAATATAATCATGTTACACCAAGATCAGACAGTTGAGCAAAAAAGGATGATGTGGCTCACTAGTTAGTTTCCCTTCTACATTATTAAGTAAATACCTGCCATCATGTTTCTTATTTACTCAGCTCTATAAACAATGCTAACCTGTGGAGGTTGTAAGCCAGGTCGATAGCGATGAGCACTCCAGTGGGGGAGGGGTAGATACTCATGTTGTCCGTGGTGTAGTCCAGGAACTTGGCCCTGGCGTAGCGCTCGATGTCATGAGAGTCATAGTCACCCCAGCGCAGCTGGATGTCGATCCAGTACTTCTGTGTGGTGGTGCTGTCCATCACGTCCCTGTAGGAGGAGGTGCACATTTTAATTCATATAAAGAATACATAAAGTAACTGTTAAACTGCTTCCTTGACAGAGTTTATGAAATGCATTATTATTTAGGAAAGTCATTTAAATAAAGCTTTAAAATGCATACTTTGAGTCAGCAAGCAGAGATGGCCGAGAGACGTTCCACTTGTATGATGCAAAGAGCAGGATGTCTGCACAGGAGGAGTTCATCTTGTATGACTTCCTGGGATGGATGGTCTCCTTCTGCACCGTCTCAATCTCAAGAGCATCCAGCTCCTGATCAAACACCTGCAAACAAAAACGTAAAAGTTATAATCACAAAGAACAAGTCATAAATAAAAGGAACGTTTTAAACTTCAGTGCACTCGTCCGTAATGAGGTAAAGAAATAAACCCTACCTGACAGAGATCCATGACGACGCTCTCATGAATCTTCTGCCACAAGTGAGCCCTGAAGATCTGAATGAGGGAGATCTTCAGAGTGGGGATCTTGCCGTGCATGAAGATTCCTGTCAGATCAAGTTGTACCTGGAAACCTACATACACCTAAAGACAGAGGGAGAGAAAATGTAAGTTGAGACATTTTAACCACTTGGACCCAAACATCTATTCTCCAGGGAACTAAACATTATTTCTAATATGGAAGAGAAACATTTACAAAATGTTGGTTGTACTTACGTTTGCTCTGTTGATGGTGGGGGACCACCAAAGTGTGAAGCGACGGTTGGGGATTTGGTTCAAACCAGACCTCTGGGCATTGGTCAGCTTCTTCCATTTCATGGACTCCTCAAAACCACTGGCCTTTTCCCTAAAGTCCAGAAATTGACACGGTTGATGATTTTCAATGAACGAATAAACATTATCCACAATTACAGAAAGTGAACAAGCATTTTCTTTAATATCAGTGTGAGCTCTAAAACTATCAAACTGTTATGTATCCTCAATGATTGCACCATAAGCATTGTAAGTTTCAAAGTGATCTTACCAGAAGAGACCCTCCCAGGTGGGAAAGTAAGTGCCCTTAAAGAGTGTGTGTTCCAGGATGCCCTCCACTCCGCCCAGAGCCTGGATCATGTCTGTGCGGTAGTTGTTCAGGTTCCACAGTTTGCCATCGTGCCTCTGGTGGGTCCACCAGAACGGATTCTGCTTCAGTACCTGCAAAACAACAAGACAGTCATCAATCACTAAATGCTTGTTGAACCTTGAATGCAACTTGTACAGTATTATAACGTGCAAGATACAGTGTTAAGGCTAATTGTTGGGATTTTGGTACTTTAAAAAGAAACTATTAAAACAAAAAAGCGACTCTCCCAAAATAGTTTTGTACTTCGACATGTCTTCATCATACCTGGTACTGTTTGAAATCTGTCCTGACTCTCCAGCCTTTGTCATAGGCCAGTGTGTGTCTGTCCTTCTGGAAAAGTGTGTTGATACGAGGGATGCCTCTGTCCCATGAGTCCTCCAGATCCTCCAGGGTCAGACGCCTAAAGCAGAGAACAACACACTGCTATTAGCCTCGTCCAGTTTCTGTTCATGTTTATTCAATAAAACAATTAGATTGTCAGATTCCATTCACAAACACATGTTATCGCTGATGGAGGCAGTACCTGTTCTGGGCGATGGCCTCCTGCCTCTTGAGAGCGTACTCGGCCCAAACCCGCTGAGAGTCGATGAACTCGCTCTCCCATGGCTGAATGTACCGATACAAGTTAGGAATCAGCTGGTCCTCTTCGTGGCTCATTCCAGACCTGAAATGGGTAATACCCACGTCTGTCTGCTTGGACCACCTGGTGGAAGGAGAAAAGAAGATTTAAAACCCAGTTTGCTCATTACATTTACAAGATGACTTACAGAACAGCCTGCATGCCAACTTACCGCAGGTCCGACTGAGGAATAAGCACGTGGCCCATGGACAGCATGCCAAGCCCACCCAACTCTTTGGGGGTGTAGAAGACGACAGGAGGGAAGCGGCTAGGCATTTTGGAGTTCAGGCCGATCTTGATACGAGTCTGGATCTTGTTCTCGCACTTCACCAGCAGGTCCAGGAGCTCCTGGGTGTTGACCACAGCCTCGCGGAAGTACGTCATCAGACCAATCAGAGCCGTGTTCCATTTGTTCACAATCTGGAGGTCAACAGGGGACAGAGTGAAATATTCTGACGACAATATTTTCTGCTTCTGATCTGGTTTTTTGAAGAGGGTTGTCAGCTGACCTTGGTGAATGTGGTGGATCCAGAGGCCATCAGGATCTGCCGCACTCTGTTGTGGAAACGCTGCATTGATTCGTCATCCACGCGCAGGAAACACTGTGCGGTCCTCTCTTTGGTGACCTACACAGGCAAACAATAAGAGAACTTAAAAACAGAAATGAGATCACGACCATTTTAAGACGGGTAGCAGTGATGCTATCATAAGATGCAAGTGTCAGTACTGTATTGACTGTGTGTAAAGTTGAATCCCATAAGGATATTATATTGATTCATTAGACAAGAATATTGTGCCGATATTAAAAGTCCATGATGGATCGGTACACCCATAGAACTGACATTAGACATCGATTAGTTAAAGCACTGTTCTGGCAAACTGCCACATTAATTCCTCAGCATAACAGATGCTTGTTTTGGGCAACAATTCCTCACCTCGTTCTGCAGGTTCCACACACCGTCCTTGTGAGTGAACTCCTCGTAGCTGGTGCGGCACTTTGGCAAGATACGGCACTCAAACCCGCACATGTTGAAGAGCAGGTTGGGGTTGTCTTTGCTGTAGACGGAAACAAAGCTGTTCTCCCACTGCACCGTGGTGACGGATCTGGGCAGGCGGTTCTTGATGTCCCAGAAAACAGCACGTCCCCTGGGAGAATAAAAAGAAGATTACTTTTTGCCTGCAAATTTGGTATGAAGATTTGAATGTTCAACATAGAATTATATTTAATCAAATGTTGAGGCGGAACTCACAGGTTGACGTCATGCTTCATCAGTCTCATGCGGGCATCGCGGGGCCAGCACTTCTTGTTGTTATAACCCACAATGTTCTCATTGTTGGGGTCTGGATGCTCCGTCAGGTACCTCTGAATCAGATCCCTGGCCTCATCAGCAGAGAACCTGAAAAAGTCATTTGACTTATAATTAATCAATGAAAACACTTTTTCATCCATGTTCACAAATTACTTTCAGGCAGTAAAGGTAGAAGCCAAGTACAGTTAGTACAGATTTCAAAAATGTAAAGCAGAAAGGCTTTCCAAATGGTTTATCTTAGGACCATCAATCATTTTGGTGATTCAACCCCACCTGAAGAAGATGTGGATGCGGTCGATGTAACGGCAGTACAGTCGGATTGGGTGGGCGCTCTCCGTGGGTGTGTCTTGGAAACTGAGGAAGTCATTGGGCATCTGAGGCGGGCCAGCCATCTCACTGGCACGGTGCAGACCCAGGACCAGCAGGTCCATCACCAGGCCGTAGTACTGCACAATGAATGAGGCAAACTGCAGCCCTCTGATGATGCCGTAGGAGTTTGTGTGGTTCATGTCCTAGAAAAGAGACAAAGATAAACATTTAGATCAAACACAAGTAAAAACTGTACGTCAATCAAGAACCACTTTAAAGGTAGGGTAGGCAAGAACGGAGACACCAGCTCGAGTGCGCTAGAATTTGAAAGCACGCAGCCGGAAAAAAATCTGCCCCTTCCTTCAGACTTCCTTACAGAGCCCCTCCTCCAACACACACGAACATGACCAACGAGGGTACGAGATACATTTGTGCACAGATTGAAGGCTGACAGGCAGGTAGGCCATCCAGTTATTTTAGCCGGGCCGGCTCAGATGATTGGTCGTTCTTTTTACAGCGCCACGGCTTCCACAGATGACATTTTTGTAATGTATTTATTGTCAAAGCATTTAAGATATTCATTGCTATCAGGATGTTAAGAGCATTCCATGGAATATAACAAAAAGTGTTTCTGAAGTGAATTACCTACCGCACCTTTAAAATGTCTTTACACTGATCAAAAGGTTCCTTATACCCGAGGAGTTATGTATAAAAGCCTTACAGGGTTGAATGAGTGTAGTTACCTTGTAGTTGATGACCACATTGTTCTTGGCTGTCATGTAATCAGCGATGTTGTGGTCAACAATGAGACGCAGCAGCCTGTTGAGCAGGGTCAGATCGATCTTCTCGTACATCTTCTCGTAGCGAGACTCCAGCATCACGTTGCACTCTCCCTCCGCCGTCTCCCACACGTCCTGCAAGTTGTTGATGCCTGAAGAGAAAATAACAGAAAGCCTTCAGATAACATTTGATTCTGCTAACATTACAGGATTCATTAGATGTGATATAGGTTACTAAGAAACCCAACCTCACTCATTACATATGATTATAATTTCATTCGGGAAACCCTCCATTATGAATGGCTCTGACCTTGGCACCACTTGTAGACCAGCAGTGGTGGGGGTTCAGTGTCAGCAGGTTTGATCCAGGGTGGGAACAGACGCCTTTTGTCTGCCTCGTACCACAGGTACTGGTCGAGGTAGGCATCTGTGATCTTCTCCAGGGGCTCGACATCATACACAGGCACCAGGTGACTGTACAAGTCCATGAACTCAATACCAACCTGTAAAGGAAGAAGTAGTTGAGAGACTGATAGGAAGCAGATATGATGGGTGCTAAATAATTGTGATTTAAATATTGACCAAAATTATTATGATTTTTGGCATAAATGAGCAGCCATTTTTCTTCAGCTTTTAAAAATTCCACATGTTTGTCAGCATAAACTACAGAGTGAACTAAAAGTATCTGCATGTCCTGGTGCTGACCTCTTTGAAGGCTCTCTGGGTGAGCAAGTGACGTTTGATCCTGGACAAGGCCTCGTGAGGATTGTCGTAAGCCTGCTCAATCAGACCCAGCTCCTCCCTCTGACTCTGGTTCAGACGGGACTTCACACTAAGGGACAAAGAGACACAAACTCAATATCAAGAAAACAATGTACCCTCATTTGCTGATGAAGTTATTCATGTTGAAACTGCCTTTACCTGTATGCTTCCTTGAGCCTCTCCAGGGCCAGGATGAGCAGCTTGGTGTCGTGTTTGTAGGACAGGGGAGGGAAAGGGATGGGGGAGAACCGCCGACTCTCCAGCCAATGAACAGTGGTGGTGTAAATGGCCACCGCCTCTTCAGCTGTGATGTAGGGGCCATCCTGCAGACAGAATATTTACAATCATTTACAAAAATGGCAAAATACTAAACTAAGTTGTTATTAGGCATGTATCAGAAGCAATATCTGAATGGTAAGGAATCAACTACAGCTGCAACCAGTGATAAATACAAGAAGAACAGATCTCAATGATTTAACTTCTGCTGGAGTTTAACCACATATTAGTTCTCTTAACTTCAAATAATGTCTGAATGAAGAAGAGGCCAGCTGCTACTGCAGCCAGTCAACATTCAGTTTAATATTCCAAGGCAAGCAGACCAATGCAAGTGCGCCTTTGTAAGAGGACATCTTTACAAACGGTTGACTATCAGACATTAAATGTTTATAATTAGTCAATTCAGATGTGGGCATAAACACATTTCCTTTTTGAGCTTTGTTTTTCTGTGTTACCTTCAGGTAGTTGTGCTGCCTCTCCTGCTCAGCCTTCAGGTACAGACGGGTCAGTCTCCCCAGGTTCTTCTTGCACACCGTCTTATCCACAGTGGCTCCACGGCGGATTCGCTCACGGTTGTAGTGAGCCGTGTTGGTCCACCAGTCAGCTTTAGCCTTCACGTAGCGCAGGATCATGTTCTCAATGGGAGTGGGCAGGCCGGGCACCTGTAGTGATGGGAAGAACATAACAATTCAGTAGGGATGTCCCGATCACCTTTTTTTGCTCCCGATCCGATCCCAATGATTTGATTTTGACAATTTGCCAATACCGATTTTTCCCGATCCGATCTTTATGCAATGCATTAAGAGAAAAAAAAGCATTCAAGTTGTCCCTTAAGGTTCTTTTTTTTTTAATTTAAATTGGGTATTCTATCCAACATGGATATAGCTTCTTTTTTTCACAGCAGCATTGGATCAGTTCAGTTGTGCAGCATTGGATCAAAACAAAGCTCATCAGTACTCGTTAGCTTACTGCTAGTATTAGACACTGCGTCCTAATCTCTCTGTTGCCAGATTTGAGAGAAATAAGCAACCAGGTCTATGAAAACAAGCCCCAAAGAAGCAACACATCCATGATGTTCTGTAATTTGAAACCAAAACTAAGGCCTCAGGATGACTTTAAGACTTGAACATGGTCATTTTTGTTTTGTAACATTGAATACAAAATTTAAAAAAGTATTTAAATAAATAAATAAAAATAAATCCCGATCCCCGATTCTTTTCTCCCGATTCCGATCTTTTGAAAATCACGTGATCGTCTCCGATCCCCGATCACGTGATCGGATCGGGACATCTCTACAATTCAGATTTGGTTTATTGTGGCTCAACTAAAAGTGGAACAAAAGTGTTGAAACACTTTAGCGAACACTATTTCCAGTATCTTTTTTTAACCTTCAAATGTTTCGTATCATGGATTTTAAAATGAGGGAAAAGAATATTGCAGTGAAATATTTCTGAAACCAGCTAATCTATATGCCAAACCGGTCAACAGTGCTTACATTTTAGTTCAAGCTATATACAACTTCAAGTAGTCAAAGCCCAAGCAGTCTATGCATTATTACACTTAAAGTAGTAGTAGTGGAGAGGTGTATATGGTATTTAGTCAGATAGGACCTGATCCCGGTCATGCACTGACCTTCCAGGGGATGTTGGCCTTCCAGCACCTCCAGGATTCACTGAGGTGCTGCAGGATGGTTCTGGCTTTGTTCTGTTTGATGCCCTCAGGCATCATGTCCAGGATGTCATGCATCACGGCGGCACGCAACTCCAGGTCAAAGTGAGACTCCACGCGCTGTTTGGTCACAGTCTTGGCTACGCCCTTGGAGTGACGTCCTGATGAGGCAATCAAAAACAATTGTAGCTTAAACGTCAAGTAATTACTGCAAATGCAAACCTTTGTGCCTCATACAATTTTTTTGCTGAAATAATATTGTTCCCCATCAAAACAAAAATAAAAAAAGTACTTCTTCATACCTTCGAACTGCCTGGCGAGCAGATTTCCCAGCCACCTCTCCAACAGCGGAGTGATCCCTCTCATGAAGAACAGCCACACCCTCCAGCCTGGAGCCCAGAAGCCACAGCCTGGGCCCTTGCCAACAGGACCCTGATTTTAAAATAGATAAAAAGACAAGTCAGTATACAACAAATCATAATATCTTTAAAAGCCCAAATGATTGTGTGTAGGGGAAATGCTATTAAATGGACACCAAAACATATTTCCAATGCACAAGAAGGTTAACTTACAGTGTTGAACCGGTAGTAAATGAGATGCTTCAGATCTTTGCACATCCGGATTTGTCTCATCAACTTGTACTTGTAACGGTACATGCCAGTCAGCTGACCAACGTGGGCGAAGATGTACTGCAGACCATCGGACAACTACAATACAGAGTTGAAAAGCTAGGATTAGACGAGAATGAAATGACTGCACAGTAGTTAAGACAATCACAACAAATGATGAGTCATCAAACTTTCTGATAACAGAAACCTTCCTAAAAAACCATGTCATTTAAAAGCGCCTTGTTTTACATGGCAAGTAGTTTGAACTTTTAACCCCCTTCCCTCGCAGAATAGATTTAAACTTTAACTACAACAGACAAAACTCAGGAGCTTTATTTGTCCAGTCAACAAGATTCATTGTAACCTCCAAAAGACAAAGTGTGTAGGTAAGTTAGCTCAGGTACAGACGGGACTTGCAAAATCTTCCGCTGAACTAACCTGGAAGGCATCAACATTTCCCAGCCTGTACTGCACGTGGCTGTCCACCACCAGCTTGCTGAGGCGCAGCACCTCTCTGCACAGGTGGAAGGCATTTCCGAATCGGGACTTCTTTCTTTCCTTGGGGACAAAGACAACAACACAGCTGTAGATCAAAACCGGAACACATGGAAAAAATGTGGTTTGACTAGATTTTGAGCTTCAGATTGTAAATGTGTGTGTGTGTGTGTGTGTGTGTGTGTGTGTGTGTGTGTGTGTGTGTGTGTGTCTACACTTCAAACAAAAGTATACTAAAAAAATAACATTAACAAAAATGGCTAAATAAAGAAAACATTTTGTATTAAGTGTTCCTAAACAAAGTTGTTATGAGCAATGTCTGAACAATGAAGAGGCCAACTGCTACTGCAGCCAGTCAAATATAAAAGTCACCATTCATTTTAATATTCCTCCAGTTCTTACGCACAGGCAAGCAGACCAATGCAAGTGCGCCTTTGTAAGAGGATTACATTACAAACTCAAAAGGTCATCTATCTTGGTAGATTATAATAAGTAATTACTTATGTGGGTAATAACTTTAACGTCACTTAACAACTCAGCTTGATATCAAAACTGAAATACATACAATACAAAACTGATTTTGACCATCAGATTGTAAATATTTGTTTTTAAGCTTCCAACAGAAGTGCAATAAAACATAATTAAAGCTACATTTGACCTACACTGCGCACATACAATGTCAACAACAACAACAACAGGTAGTTCTGCTCTGGAGATTGTACCTTTGTGGTCAGTGTCTTGACAGGCTTCAGGTTGAAGTTGTAATCCAGATGCAGGTAGTTGAGGTTCTTACGATGGATAAGCAGATTGAGCATGTTGTAACCCTGACGACAGACTTGCAGACCGACCTCCACCCAGTCCAGCTTGGTGGACTGGAAGAACTTGGTGGCCTTGAAGGAGCGGAACAGATACCTGAAATGCAACGGAAGGAAAATCTTTTTATTTTAAAACAATTGATGAGCAAAAACCCTTTCGCATAAATATGGGTTAAAAAGGAAATCAAAATAAAGTTTCCAATGATGCTCACCTCTTCTTCTGGGCTTTGGGTGGTCTGTGTTTGAGAGCATTAAGCACATAGTACTTGAGAAGTTTCTGGTAGGACACACGCACTTTCACTGGCTGTCCTGCAGGGCAGTGCTCACGATACCTGGAGAAAATTAACAACAACCATTTAGAATTTATCACATGAATGAGATACACAAAATGACATTTCCAACATGGCAAACCCAGCTCTTTGCAATCTGCGAGTCATCCTACATTCCCCTCAACATGTTGGTATTTTGCTCACCAGTTCTTGATCAGGGGGATATCAATGGCACGCCTTGTGCGGCCAGATCTGAGGTTGAAGGGTCTCGGTGCCCACAGCAGAGCGATGCCATTGGCTGTGTTGTCTGTGTAGAGTGGGGTCTCCTTGAGGAGGGGCTCCACATACTCAGGAAGCTCAAACTCCTCGTCATCATCAGGCAGAGGCTCCTGACTCTGGTGGTGCAGGACATTTTTAAAAGAAAAAGTGAGTTCAAGAATCTTTACTTTGAAATAGAACAGATACTTCTGCAGATACTTTAACCACTTATCAGTTTAAACTCTTAACTTCAAATAATGAGAAATAATGTCTGAACGATGAAGAGGCCAACTGCTACTGCAGCCAGTCAGATATAAAGTCACCATTCATTTTAATATTCCTCCAGTTCTTACGCACGGGCAAGCAGACCAATGCAAGTGCGCCTTTGTAAGAGGATTTTGTTCAAAATCTACGTCTCTAAATTTCATTGCGAATAAAAGTTATTTTTTTTCACAGCTGTCAAATATGGATGATTAGCCACAATCAAACAAACTTACCTTGACAGAGTGTCTGTGGGAAATTGGGTTGATCAGCGGGTCGAAGTAGAACGCTGGGAGATCTGGATCCTCCGTCTTGATGAACACCACGTTGGGTGTATGATACCTGTGAGGGTAAAGACATCGGTTTTAACTCAATACTGACACTTCATGTTTTATTTATTTATATTAGAGTTACATCGACTCGTTGTTTACATCTATAAGAAATAACTCATCCATTCATTAATTTCTTACCAGGTTAGGTGGACATAGTGCGGCAAGTTGTTGTACAAGTAGGGGAAAGCGATTTTGTACTCTGTCCTGATAGGCTGTCGGATAATGATCTTGTTGATGTCATTGAACTCATTCCAGTCTTCATCCCTGCAGAAGACACAGAAGGATAAACTTAGTCACAAATCATATAAAATGATACATAGAACATATATTACTTGTTGCTTGCTTGTAAGCGCTTTGAGTGCCAGGAAAAGCGCTATATAAATGTAATGTATTATATATCATACAAAGTATTTTAACTTAAATAATCAAATAATTTCAAGAATCTAAAACAACCTGTTTTACATGAACATGCAAGTTGTGCTCATGCAAAGTAAGCGCAACATCTGCTAAATAAAAAACAGTATTGAGTCTAAAGATCTTAATTTATTTAAAAAGGCAAGAGGCCCTTACTGAAGGTTGATGTCTCTGACAAGTGGCTCAAACTTTGGTCCTCCAGGGATGGCCATATTCAAGGCCTTGGAAGTGAAGAAGGCCTTGAGGTCAAACAGATAGAAGTAGTTGAAATCCACCAGGTCTGTGAGCAGCTGATTGGCCAGGCGGTACAGTGTGGACATCATAGGCAGTGTGAACTGCCAGCGACGGTAGGTGGTGCCATTCACAAACCTGAAGAGGAAAACAGTGTCATTTCAATTCTGCTGGCTACACATAATCTAAATATGAACTTTAAATGTTTGTCTGTAAAGAATGACATGAGGGCTTACTTGTTTGCGTCTTTGAGGGGTTGGTGATCATAGAGCCACTCTGCAACAGGAGAGTCCTCCTCATTGTCCAGCTCCATCTGGATCGCCTCCAGTGGTTCCACATCAAGGATGTTGTCTGCATAATCCAGCGGCGGTTCCTCATCATCAAATGGAGGAAATCGCATCCGCTTGAAGTGACGACGATCACGCTTCTCACGTCGCATCATGATCCACATAGTGCTGTGAGGAGGATACATTACAGAAATGATTAGATATATTTATTATAAACTAAATGTGCACATACATTTAGTTTCATGTCCAACAAAAATGACAAAGGAATAGCATCAAGCTTTCACTTACCCCCACTGTGCGATGTAGACCGGCTCTATGACCCAAGGGATTTCATTCACAAAAGAAATAGCTCCGGTAATGTGGTAGAGGACAGGCACGTCTCTGATCTGTTCCCAGGGCATAGGCATGTTTTCCAGCAGCTTCAGCACTGCATGGGGCATGTACTTGAGGGCACTGTTCAAGCAAAACAAACATACATGATAAGCTACGGTAGTGATAAATCTTCCTAACCAATTAACAAAAAAGAACTTGTGCACCAAAAAAATCTGTTTAAGAGTATATGTCCATTACTTTCTAGCAAAAAAAAAACTATTTTTGAATTGACAAAATTGTTTACTAATCTGATCATTTTTTTACCCGAGGTACACCCTCTTGTCATGGCGAAACTTTCTGTTGGTCATGTCTCCATGGTCCCTGATGATCTTGCGGACATGCTCAGGTGGCATGTCTTCCTTCTGGGCATCCACAAAGCCAAACTTTCTCTTTTCTGAGTAGCGCTTTGCCTGCAAGTGCTGCCATTTTCTTGCTTTTGAGTGGGAGGACAATAACAACACAATGAATCACCTCCACTTGTAACATAAACATTGCAATTTTGAACAAAAATGGGGACTTTCTGTGCTAATAGAGAGCCAACGTACCTTTCTCCTGCAGCTTTTCCTCAGACATGTAGTCCGGGACAGGTATGGGAGGGGGAACACCCGGTGGCATCCCTCCAGGGACCCCTCTGTAGGGGAAGGTAGCAGCCATGGTGTATCACACCTGAAAACAAACAGTTTCATTAATAAACATATTCTGATCCTGAATGTGTTGTCCACGTTTATTTGTTATAAATTAAAATGTAATTAATTAAATTATTAAGATAACAATGTTTTCCCGTTAAGAGAATGTATCACTCATAAAAGCCAAATGAATTCAAATTAGCTCCACCTTTACCAGCTGTGATAAAGACTATTGCATCAATAGTTATAATCAAAACATATGATATATATCATTCTGAAATGGAAAATCTGAATTTGGATTACTTGTACTAGTAACAGAGTGTTCCTGCTCTCTGGTACTTCTACTTTTACATTAGTACAAGATGTCAGTACTCCTACCACCTCTGAACAGTATGGAGTGGTCCCTGGTTCTGTAACAATATACGCACATTATATGACCCATGCAATATTTGAGAAATCCTTATAGATTGTATTAAATGTAATCTTGGCGATGTGAGACAAACAGGTACTTTTATTTTGCCACAAATACATATAAAACTATTGCACATAATCTAAAATGCTAACAGTACCATTCAACTAATAAGCTAGCCGTTAGCTCAACATGGCTTCTAGTACGGAAGAAACAGTAACGTTGTGCACAACTTCAAAATAACGGCAGACTTGACTCATTACTCGATTCGGTGACTTTTACAAATCTAATTGGCTGTTATTTAAAACACAGCTTACACCAAGCTACAGAACAATGAAGTTGGTCATCAAGGCCATGCGTGTCTGAAGCGGTAAGTTAGCCAACACTAGCACACAAGCTAACGACTGTGTGATAAGTAACACAACGAAAATAACACCCACCTCACTACCTGTGGGATTTCTTAGCGTTGCAGACAGCCGTGTTCCACAGACAATCAACTACCACATCATTTCTCTTTCAAAGTTGTATTGTTCCTTTTTCCAGGTGCTCTGTTGTGTTGACTGTCTTTATAAAACACGACGGCGGCCACACGATGGACGCAGTTCAGTGGGATTCACAGTAAACCGTACGCCGGATATACGTTCTTCTTCGCACTTAGCGTCTGGAGATCTACGTCGAAAACTTACGCAAACGTTGGACAAGCGCAATTTTGCAAGTACCCGGATGATCCCGTTTCCGGCGCACGACTGCCACCTGTAGTGTTGGAGTGATACAAACATTGTATAAAAACCAGTCTATGATACAAACATAACATTCTAACAATAAAAATATGAAGATGAACAATGCAGTATCACATTTTATTATAAGTATAAATGTGTTTCATTTGTTTAAGCCGCGAAAGTGGTTGCTTTATGTTTCTACGTTGCTTTTATTGTAGATATTAAAATATTTGGTTTGCTTTTTGGTAATACCGCGGTGAATTTGGTTTTAGGTTGGATATTCGACGGACATTCGCGAACCCACCAGCAGCATCAGTTTCCCCAGGGAGATCTTCTCCGCGAAACGAGGCTTTCACTTAGGGACCATCAACAAATGAAATCACTCAAAAATAAATGCTGGGTCAAATAACTACACTGGCTGTATAGGATACACCTCTTTTTATTGCATTTTAACCCTCTATATATTTTTATATTAATATTTTTGATTGAAAAATGAGCTTATTTCTTCAATACCTTCCAGGTCATGTGACCTAACCACTCAAAATCAATGTTGGGCCAAAGAACTACACTGGCTGAATAGGACACACCTCTTTTTATTGCATTTTAACGCTCTAAATATTTTTATAATAATATTTTTGATTGAAAAATTAGCTTATTTCTTCAATACCTTCCAGGTCATGTGACCTAACCACTCAAAATCAATGTTGGGTCAAAGAACTACACTGGCTGAATAGGACACACCTCTTTTTATTGCATTTTAATACTTAAAATATTTTATATTAATATTTTTGATTGAAAAATGAGCTTATTTCTTCAATACCTTCCAGGTCATGTGACCTTTTCAATTACAAAAGAACATTTTTCTTTTTATTAAATCGACAGCTTCCCGATCGAGTGAATGTGAAGCAAATCACTCAAAAATAAATGCTGGGTCAAATAACTACACTGGCTGTATAGGATACACCTCTTTTTATTGCATTTTAATACTTAAAATATTTTATATTAATATTTTTGATTGAAAAATGAGCTTATTTCTTCAATACCTTCCAGGTCATGTGACCTAACCACTCAAAATCAATGTTGGGTCAAAGAACATACTGGCTGAATAGGACACACCTCTTTTTATTGCATTTTAACGCTCTAAATATTTTTATAATAATATGTTTGATTGAAAAATGAGCTTATTTCTTCAATACCTTCCAGGTCATGTGACCGATTCACTCGTGATTAGGTCACATGACCAGGAAGGTATTGAAGAAATAAGCTCATTTTTGCATCAAAATATGAATATACAAATGATTTAACAATTGAAATGCAACAAAAAGAGGTGTGTCCTATTCAGCCAGTGTAGTTCTTTGACCCAACATTGATTTTGAGTGAATCGGTCACATGACCAGGAAGGTATTGAAGAAATAAGCTCATTTTTGCATCAAAATATTAATATAACAATTATTTAACTATTAAATGCAATAAAAAGAGGTGTGTCCTATTCAGCCAGTGTAGTTATTTGACCCAACATTGATTTTTGAGTGAATCGGTCACATGACCTGGAAGGTATTGAAGAAATAAGCTCATTTTTCCATCAAAATATTAATAAAAAATATTTAGAGGGTTAAAATGGAATAAAAAGAGGTGTGTCCTATTCAGCCGGTGTAGTTCTTTGACCCAACATTGATTTTGAGTGAATCGGTCACATGACCAGGAAGGTATTGAAGAAATAAGCTAATTTTTGCATCAAAATATTAATATAAAAATTATTTAACTATTAAATGCAATAAAAAGAGGTGTGTCCTATTCAGCCAGTGTAGTTCTTTGACCCAACATTGATTTTGAGTGAATCGGTCACATGACCAGGAAGGTATTGAAGAAATAAGCTCATTTTTCCATCAAAATATTAATATAAAATATTTAGAGGGTTAAAATGGAATAAAAAGAGGTGTGTCCTATTCAGCCGGTGTAGTTCTTTGACCCAACATTGATTTTGAGTGAATCGGTCACATGACCTGGAAGGTATTGAAGAAATAAGCTCATTTTCGCATTAAAATATTAATATAAAAATATTTTAAGTATTAAAATGCAATAAAAAGAGGTGTATCCTATTCAGCCAGTGTAGTTCTTTGACGCAACATTGATTTTGAGTGATTAGGTCACATGACCTGGAAGTTATTGAAGAAATAAGCAAATGTTTCCATCAAAATATTAATTAAACGTATTTAAAGTATTAAAATGTGTGTTCAATAAATGTATGCTCTGGAGTGAATTTGCTTCACATTCCCATCATGAACGAGAAGCTGTCGATTTATTAAAAAGAACATTTTTCTTGTGCAATTGTAAAAATCATTTGTTGATGGTCCCTAAGTGAAAGCCTCGTTTCGCGGAGAAGATCTCCCCGTTAAACTGATGCTGTTGGCGGGTCCGGGAAACTGACGCTTCTGGCGGTTCCGCGAATGTCCGTCGAATATCTAACCTAAAACCAAATTCACCGCAGTTTTGTTAGTCCACTTTTATTGTGAAATAATAACAGGAAGAGTGTAGCCTCATTGGAATGGGGGCAGGTCTGAAGCACTTAAAACAGTCAAAGGCTAGACCACATACAACATAGCGATTGTTTTTCACAAAGACTACACCTACTTCTTTATGTTTGGTACTGCTGTCGGACATAATGTCGGCTTTTGAGGACGTGAGGGAAAACGTGAAGGTATTTTAGTTTGTTTCAGACTTCAGTGCAAAGTTCAATTTGTTCTGACATTACATAACGGCCTGGTCGTTCAGTCGTGTTTCATTGACACCTCAATGAACATTTGCCTCATGTTCAAAATATTGACCTTCCTTAAATCAATGTATGAATGTGATTATGTTATCTCTGTATGCAATACATTTCAAAGTAATGGTAGTGAGGTTTCCCAATCTTTTTTGGCACCCAACATACAAAACTGCCCGTCAGGTTACAAAGGAATATGTCATTAACTATGCATATGACTCTCAAACTATCAATAAGCTTGGTTTGGTCAAGTTTGCATTTTTTTTGTGGCAGAAATGAGAGATTTTGTTTTTCAGCAATTAATTTATTTTAGTTATTTGTATGTATATATATTTAGTTTATTTATTACATTTTTACCCAACTGTTTAGATTTTTCACTCACTCTCAATTGTAATAGTGTTTAGTTGTAGCTGACTCATGGACATATGTATTATTTATTTTCTTAGGAAATAAAAAAATGAATAAAAGTGAGCATTATTATATTTACATTCATCATTATATATGTACCTAGTAACTGTGTAAGTGCCCCCCTGGTACAAGTACCTGATTTGGAAGCATTTCTGTAAAATAATGTATTCAAATGGTAAAGCAGTTGTTAAGTTGTTTACCGCAAGCTGACCATTCTATGTGTGCAGAAGTACTATGGCAGTCGACTGGAGTCCTCTTGTGATTTGCAAACAAGCGCAACCTCCTGCAGTTTGTCCTGTCGCCCGGTGCCAAGGAGTGTCACTGATGCCCTGAGCCTGGTTCATCCCGAGGTGACCAAAAGGTATGATGTGCAATTTTGTATCGTCTGTATTTTCAGAAAAAAACGGAATACCAAACAACACACACACACACACGAGTAAAATCTTAAAATATTTTCGGCCCACTAACAGGAACTAACAGTTTTGTAACAGCACTAGATTACACAGTGACGACATGAGGACAAAACACAGACAGGCTACAAATCAAACATACACTGCTCACTCACACATTTCTTATTGAACCTCTCTAAAAACACATTAGAAAGCATGTTGCAGAAAAAATATCACCCTTTGCCACTGTGATTCACACATCACTAAAATGTAATCCTGATTGGCTTCAATTTAGTTGTTAGGGTTAGGAAGGTTGTTATGTTACATCCAGAAGAGTGAAACTCTTTCTTTCTGGTCATTCATAGTCTTTTGTCATCCTTTACATCACACACATATCTCTATAGCATCTTCCCATCATTGCACATGGATTTTGTAGTTCTTGCCATCAACAACAATGTTTCTCCAGATTCTTCGGTTGTGGCCTTCCCTTTCCAGCGAAGCTTGAGGGCTGCAGAGTCCTGGACCTCGGCAGTGGCTCCGGCAGAGACTGCTACGCCTTCAGTAAACTGGTCGGGCCGAGTGGACATGTGACAGGCCTCGATATGACGGAGGAGCTGGTGATCACACATGCATCTTCACACAACATTTGACACTTGATGTCTGTGCTTTCCATTGAATTCAATTGCATTTCTTTAGATCGCAGCGTCCCGTCAGTACATTGAGTATCACCAGAAGAAGTTCGGCCATGAGAAGCCCAACATCACTTTTGTCCAGGGGTACATGGAGAAGCTCAATGAAGCTGGCGTACAGAGCGACTCAATGGATGTTGTGCTGTACGTTTAAAGCCCTTCTTGAGGATCTGTCTGTGACTTTATGGTTTATTACAATAAAACAGCTTTGAGTAGTTGCTAAACAAATCTATTTTTTTTCTTTCCAATTCATCCAGATCCAACTGTGTACTCTGTTTGTGTTCTGATAAAAAAGCAGTGCTGCAGCAGGCCTACGATGTCCTAAAGGTTAGTCATGATATTCCAACAACATTGATGTGTAAAAAAAAAAGGGTGCGTACTTGTTATGGTTCTGTTGACTCACTTTAACAGGAGGGGGGTGAAATGTACTATAGTGACATGTATGCCAGCAAAGTCGTTCCTGACCACATGAAGGAAGATGCAGTCCTGTGGGGTAAATTAAATGCATAATTATCAAGAATTCAATGTTAACAGCAGAATACCTGCACACCTGACACACAATGTCCTCTGTCTGTGACCTTTGATTCCTGTCCTAGGTGAGGGAATGGGTGGATCTCTGTTTTGGCAAGATCTAATCTCACTGGCACACAGCGTAGGTTTCAGCACTCCCTGCCTTGTTTCAGCCAGCCAGATTGCAATCTACAACTGTGAGCTCAAAGCAAAAGCAGGTAACAATAAAGCAACATTAACCTTTAATGACATGTGGTGATAATTTCACTCTACAATAGAGCCCGCTCTTCATTTTGCAGGTGACATCAGCTATGCTTCAGGCACTTATCGACTCTTTAAGCTGCCCAAAGGGTCGGTCCTGGCTGAGGCAACAGTAACCTACAGAGGAACTGTGGCAGAGTTCCCAGATCAGCTGGAATTTGATTCCTCGCACTGCTTCAAGGTACAATAAAAGTCCCACATAAGAAGGCCAGACAGTAAAATTATACAACATTTAATCGCTTTATCAATGTTTAAAGTGAACCTATCATGCTATATTTGAATAATATAGTGTAGGACCATACCTATATAAGGCATATTTATACTTTTTACTTTTCAAAATATCAAACAGATCATGCATTTTAGCCATTCCTCATTTCGCTCAATTTAACACTGTCTTTGCATGGGCTGATTCTGTGAGAACAGCACCATCTACAGGCCTGGCAAAAGTACTACAGCGTTTCCAGCGCTTTCGAACGGCAATGTCCGTGGCTGTCTCCTCCTGATTGGTGGAGTTGGCCCAATAGCCGTAGCGCCACTTCTGTGACGTCATAGAAGTGTTCAAATCTGGATCAGTCTGTATCAGATCCGTTGCAGCCCCTTTTTAAGAGATTTGGGTATGGAGGAAAATAGAGAGGGTTGTGTTTTCTGACACTTGGTGAGTTCCCTGGAACACCGGGGACACATATTCCTTTTCTGACTCACCTTTACTCACCGCTGGGTCACCAGACCCTCCCTTCACCCACACACTGACTTCCTTCTCCCCTCTCTCTCCAAGTGAGGTTCTTACCCTCGTTACCTCTGCCCGTCCTACCACCTGTTCTCTGGACCCTATCCCCTCAAACCTCCTTCAGACTATCGCTCCTGATATTCTACCATTTCTCACCCATTTCATCAACACTTCTCTAACTTCTGGTCACTTTCCAAACAGTCTCAAGGAGGCAAGAGTAAACCCTCTCCTTAAGAAACCCACTCTCAATCCGTCTGATGTTATTAACTACAGGCCCGTCTCTCTCCTCCCGTTCCTGTCTAAAACACTTGAACGCGCTGTCTTTAAACAACTCTCCTGTTATCTCCATCAGAACAACCTTCTGGATCCGCACCAGTCTGGTTTCAAGGCAGGTCACTCAACAGAAACTGCTCTCCTTGCTGTCTCTGATGAACTGCACACTGCTAAAGCAGCCTCCCTCTCCTCTGTCATCATCCTTCTGGACCTGTCTGCTGCATTCGACACAGTGAACCATCGGATCCTCCTTCGCACTCTCCAAGAACTTGGAGTTTCAGGCACTGCACTTTCCCTCCTCACCTCATACCTCAACGACCGCACCTACAGGGTTACTTGGAGAGGGTCCGAGTCCGACCCTTGTCAATTAACTACAGGGGTCCCTCAGGGCTCGGTTCTTGGTCCCCTCCTCTTCTCCCTGTACACAAACTCGCTCGGGTCTGTCATTAGCCCGCATGGTTTTTCATACCACTGCTACGCTGACGACACCCAACTAATTCTGTCCTTTCCCCGCTCAGAGACCCAGGTCGTCGCACGCATCTCTGCTTGCCTAGCAGACATCTCTCGGTGGATGTCTGCTCATCACCTCAAGCTCAACCTTGACAAGACTGAACTGCTCTTCCTTCCGGGAAAAGATTGTCCCACTCTTGACCTAACAATCAACATCGGCACCTCTGTTGTTTCCCCGACTCAGACTGCAAGGAATCTGGGTGTGGTCCTAGATAACAAATTGTCCTTCACTGCAAACATCGCTGCTACAACCCGCTGCTGCAGATACACGCTTTACAACATCAGGAGGATACGTCCCCAGCTGACCCAGACATCAGCGCAGATTCTGGTCCAGGCTCTCGTCATCTCACGCCTAGACTACTGCAACTCCCTCCTGGCTGGTCTACCTGCATGTGCCATCCGACCTCTGCAGCTCATCCAGAATGCAGCGGCTCGTCTGGTCTTCAACCTTCCCAAATTCTCCCACACCACACCGCTCCTCCGCTCCCTTCACTGGCTTCCAGTAACTGCTAGAATCCACTTCAAGACACTGGTACTTGCGTACCATGCTGTGAATGGATCTGGCCCTTCCTACATCCAGGACATGGTTAAACCGTACACCCCAGCACGTGCACTCCGCTCTGCATCAGCCAAACAGCTCGCTGCACCCGCACTGCGAGGGGGACCCAAGTTCCCGTCAGCAAAAACACGTGGGTTTGCTATCCTGGCTCCAAAATGGTGGAATGAGCTCCCCATTGAAATCAGGACAGCAGATAGCTTACACATCTTCCGACGCAAACTGAAAACTCATCTCTTTAGACTCCACTTCGAGCGATAGAATTACTAACAAAGCACTTATATACTAATAAAGGGCTGGCTTTCTAAATGCCAGTTGAGTAGCACTTGAAATGTTTGGCTCTATGAAACCTGATGTACTTATATGATTCTGTTTTCTTAAAGGTTGTATCTTCCTGGTCGAATGCACTGATTGTAAGTCGCTTTGGATAAAAGCGTCAGCTAAATGCAATGTAATGTAATGTAATGTAATGTATAAAAGAGGTACAAAAGTGTATTTTGCATGATAGGTCACCTTTAACTTTGGCTAGTTTTTCCATTAATAAAATAAGTAGGTCTATATGTGTCATACTTTCTAATTTCAAAGAAACAAATCCAGTTGTTGGAAAGATTAGGTCAATGTATTGTTTTGTGCAATTTGCAGAAAGATGTGGCAGTGGAGGTAAATGGTGAGATGGCAGCAATCCTCCAGAGATCTCGTTTCTTTTCGGATTTCAAAATCCAGATTTCAGATCAACCAGAGTCCAGCTCAGCGTCAACACCACAGGTAGATGATGTTCTGGATAAACTGTGACTGAAATGCTTTAATTTTGAAAGTTTTATTGCTGAATGCATGTTGGAAGTAAGAAACGTTGACATACATGTTATATGCAGGAATCAAATTGATCACAGGTTGCATACGTTTAACAGAAACAATAACTCTTTGTAGAAACGACGCAATGAAAGCTTGAAGATTTTTTTCAGTCGCATGTCAAAAGTGACCATTAACTTTATTTATGTTTTCCTCAGTACTGCCACCTCAACCCATTCCTGCTGGCTGACAAACTGGGATCCTCTGTGAAACAATGCTCCAAAACAAGCAAATAAAGATGAGAATCAGAATACCTTTATTAGTCCCTCCCAGAGGGGGGGGGGGGGGGGAACAAATAGCCGTCCTTATTTAAATCAGTAATATGTAAGAGTAATCATTTGATGTGTTAGTCGTCCTCTACTTTCTGTTGTGATGACATTGTTTAGTTGTTTGACGAGATAACACTGTCAAAGTAATATTATAATTATTATGGGTCCAGATACTAAAGAAAAACATTTTGTAATTGTTTTGTACTTTCCCTATGATTTAAACCATTTGAATAAAGTCAAAGTAAATGTACACAAAAAAAAGTAAAATAACAATAAAAGCATAATGACAGTATTTGTGCCCCACTGTACTGCTGTCATTGTGTAACACAAAAGATGAACTTGAACTGACAGGAATGATAAGTGGCCCTTCGTGCTGTTAGTGGGTGGTTTATAAAATTATACATTAACTCTCACAACAGCACAGGCAGATGAAGATGATTACATGTGTTTTATTCTATCACAATTAAAAAAGCTATGGTTTGAGTATGAACATTGAAATACACTGAATCAGCAAAGGTTAAGCAATCATTTATTATAGTCATTGTAAAAACATTTTCAGGAAGATTATCCCGGACAGAAAACACGATGAGTATGAAACAGACATCCAACAAATTTGTTTAATACCTGAGCTTTAGTGATGTACCACAAGCGTTCAGATATATTTTTAATGAAAGTAAAGATTACACAAAGTGCTTTAACTTTCTTTGAAGTTCAAGTTATATGATACACAATAAGCTACATCTCTGCTATAAAAATGTATTATTGATTCAAGTATTGAAGTGACAACTAAACAGAGGTACTGCCAACAAATTAAATAAAAAGGGCTTAATTATCAATATCTCCATTTGCTGAGCAAGTGTTTAAATGGACTTTTGTATTTTAGATCTTAAAATATTAACTCATGAATATATTGTAACAGACAAATAGAGTGGTGTTTGTGGATACAATAGTATAAAATATATGGCTACTTCTATTATATTAATTTGACTATACTGAAAAGGAGTTCAAAATTGGGTGCAGAGTTGTATTTAAACTTGAAATAAAAACAGGTAACCTTTCTATCTCAAGCAAACTATGCTAGCTCGTTACACAAAAACAAGATTATTCAAATTGCACAAAGTACAAAAAGCTTTTCTTGCGGCTCTGATAAGGAGCGGAGGTCTGGCTGGATTTCATCCCAGAGGCCGTAAATGGATCAATCCAATTTGGCACGGTTTCATTGAGAAAGGAAACAAGAAAGAGAAAGGCGACATCTTGCATCGCTGCAATGTGTTTCTCCTGGAAACAGCAGGCCTCTGCTTACATCTGCAGCCAGCTCAGGTCATCGGCTCTGAGAAGAAAAAAAATGTATCAAGGTTATAAGTGTTGATCTGTGATTTGGTGTAATATATATGTAGAACATGAAGTAACCTAATATGTTATACCCCTATATATAGTTTACATGACTTTAATACACACTTCTGATTCAGCTTCAGGTTTAAGCATCCCCAGAGTCTCTGTACAAGCTGAGAATAATATCTGGCTGCTATTATAAATATATTAAAAACATATTATCAGACGATCAAATTACTATGTTGAAAATGAGACGTGCAACTTGTATTGAACAACCAACAACATTGCAGACTGTCTTAGCACCTTTCAGCCTATTGCTTTGGTTTTATAACCGCCAATACAACTATATATGTTTAGGTTCACTCTCATGCATATTTTTTGTCTTCTCAATTATTTTCAGTGAAAAGCTCTGACTCTACAAACTGGAAAATAACACAATTTATATAATCATGTGAACTCCAAGATGATGTCTTTAAATGCCTTGTTCTGTGAGTCTAAAATAGTTTTCAATGTTTTACTAAGCAGGAAATCTTCATGTTTAAGAGGTTGAAAACTAATTAAATGAATGATCAAAACAGTTTTATTTTTTTGTCGATCGACTTATCGATAAATCAACTAGTTGTTGTAGCTGTAGACACAAACATGACTCTAAATTGATGATAACGTTTCTCCATATCTGCTGGATGTGTAAATAAGCAACACTTGCTCACAGGTTTGCAACATGAACTTAAAAGGTTGATGTGTTCACAGTATGGTTCTGCTGCCCCCAAGTGGCCAAAATAAGAACGACATTTACTCTCCGATGACATTATTGCGTCTGCAGAATTCATAATGACTTCATGTATTAAATGTGTATACAGTATGTAAACACATCCAGTTTGTGTAAATGCAGGATGACACTCACTGAGCCTGTGCCTTTGTTAAGACGTGGCCCGTCGCCATCAGCTCAGCAAGACGAGCCACCGCGGGGTCGAACATCAAGCTGGCTGCAGCTACCACCTCATCGTCTCTGGTAAAGCACAAATCGAAAACGTTAAGCAGAAATAGCATAAATGTATATTAAGCTGCATCAGAAGCTATTCAACAGCTGCTCACTTGATGTAAAATGCCAGGAACTTCCTCTCTTCCACTTTGCCTTTGAATATGATTTCTGTGTAGCCTTCTCCATAGCCTAGAATGAGGAAATGAAAAGGGGAAATGAGACAGTATTAGGGTTTTATATGAAGATGTATTATATTGTATATACATTAAAGTATTATGCTGCAGGGGTGATATTTTCCTCAGTAAATTACTCTACCTGTGTATCGGATACTCTTCCCAAGTAACACAGTCCAGAAGAAAGGAACAGACTCGCATTTGGTTTGTTTCTGCAGCATGTTTAGGGCCGCTACTCTTCCTGAGGGTGAAAAAAACCAATATGTGCATGATAACATAAAAACCATGCATCAAATTATTAAGGATTATAAAAATGATGCCCAATGCAGAACTATTTCAACAGGAAAGTATTGTCAACTTGCAGCACAATATGAATCTGTGATTATCTGAACGTTGGTTTCTTACCTTGAGCTTGTGACATTTGCCAGTGACCGACGTTGACCCTTTGGTCTCCTCGGATGCTCAGAGGGAAAGACGTAACATCTCCAGCGCTAAAAATATCTGGTATATTGGTCCTCATTAACTATTAGAAAAGAGAAAGGAGTTCAAAGCAGCAGCCTGACATTTTGATAGACATGTACAGTACAGGCAGTGTGTATAGAACCAATCATCTCATTCAGCAGGACACAATATCAAATAGTAATGTTTGCCCAAACAAGCAATTAAAGCTATTCAAAGTCATGTTTATGATTTGTTAGTTATGTCAATGTTACATTTTGACTGAACCGTTACCTTGTCAACAATCACAGCTTTCCCTGAATTCACTTCCAACTCGCTTCCCAGCAAGAAATCTGAATTTGGGATTACACCTGAAAAACAAAAGGTGTGCACTTTTAATATAGCCATAAACTTGATTTATGTTAAAATATTAATAAAAACATATTTAGACCAACACTTTAAAATAATAATATACCAATTCCAACAATCACCACATCCGCCTCTAGGACTCGACCACTCTTCAGCAGCACCCCCTTCACCTGGAAGAAAATACTCATTAGGGGATCGACAATAGAATATACACTTTTCTTTTGTATCAATAAAAATAGCCTTGTTTTCCCACCTCACCATCGCTGACAATAGATTATATCCAAATGATTGATTATGTAATAAGTGACACCTGAGCTATCTAGCTACAAGATGCAAAATGTCTGCCTCTTCTCATTAGAAGTAAAGTTACCTTGCCGTTCTCCCCTTGGATCTCAGTGACTCTCTCGTTCATGTAAAATGTTACATTTTGTTCCTCCAACATCTTAAAAGAAGAAACTGTGTTTTAAAGTGTGTTCAGTTGAATTAAGGCAAGTAACATCACATTCATCAACACTACATCATTATTTTAGTGTTTCTTACTTGCATACTCATTTTGCCAATCTCTGGCCCCAGAAATTTCTCGAACGGGTATCTGGAGGGGCCAACCACGGCCACGCTGGCAGCTTTATCTGATAAGTAGGACGCCACCTCCATACCTATTGTGTGAATAAAAAACATGTCAGCAGCAGTCTGAAATACTGGTGTGACTCCATGTGTTGTAAAGTAGATTTCTCTTGCTCTAGTAAATATTGACATAGCAGATTTAATATCGAGAAAGTTGTCCGTGCACAAGGTTAATAATTATTGAATGTTATAAAGCACGTAAAGAGAAACAGAATCTGGTAACCTATGAAGGAGGCTCCGATTATGACAGCTTTCTGGCCCTGACAGGCATTGTGAATCTCTTTGGCGTCTTCATATCTCTGCAGTAACGTCACACCCTTCAGGTCCCCTCCAGGACAGTCGAGCGGCCGCGCTCTGTGAACAAAACAAAGACTTGGAAGTCACCATTTCCTTATGTGTCTAGCTAATTGTGAAACCTGAGTGTGACAAAACAACAACTGGAGGATGAAAAACAATCCTCTGTTTGAGGAACTGGAGGTTGATTCTCACCTACAGCCAGTTGAGATGAGGAGTTGGTCGTAGTGCTGCAAAGTGCCGTCGCTCAACTTCACCGCCTTATCAGCCGTATCCACCGACACCGCCTTCAACACAAAACATTTTCTTAACAAGAGAATCCGTTTTCAATTTAGATGGTGATAACAAATCAACGTTTCTCACCTCCTTCTGTGTCCACACTTCAATCCCATACTGCTGATAGAAGTCACTCGGTCGGAGGAGGATGCTGCTGCTGTCCACATTCATAGCCTGAAAGAGAAAGGCCATTTCTGTTAAAAACTCCCAACTAGATACAAGTTGTCAACAAAAACTGACAGAAGTATCTACGTAACCTCTCCTCTCTGATTGAGCACTCACCTTACTCAGTTTGGGCTTGTCAAATGGAGGCATGTTGTCTTTGGTTACCATAATGATTCGACCCTGGTAACAGTTCTGTCGTAGAGTTTCAGCACAAACCAGGGAGGCAGGGCCTGAAGCAACACAATCCTTATTCAGTGTGTAATTCTTTAGAGGTTACAGAGAAGGAGCTTATGGCAGCACTAAACCAAGACATTGACTTGAGCACTAGTCTCTTTTACAATCCTACTAGTAATGATTTGTGAGCCCCCCAAAAATGTATTTATTATTCACTACTTGTTTTTATGACATCTATGCCTTACCTCCTCCTATGAGCAGAATAGTGTGCTTGATGCCCGGCACCATGCTGCACATCTCCTTCACCCTCTTCGTCAACTTCAGAGACTAAAGGACAGAAAAAAGCCATAGATGATTACAAATAACGCATTTAAACACAAAAGGAAAGGAAGCCTCGTAATATCTATTTAACTTGCCATTACTTACATTTTTGTTGATGGAAACATACACCTTGCCAAGCTCAACTTTTACCTTTGAAATAAAAAAAGACAGAGTTTTAGGTAAAGCTTGACTTTCTTTATCACAAGTGTAGATCATAGCACAGTGGGGGTCATTTGTCTAAAAAAACATAATCCTGTGTCGGGGATAATTATTATCGGCAGGTATTGAAAACAATAGTAACATCTGGTGATGAAGAAAATCTGGAATAAGTCATGTTTCCGCTTTCCTGGCAGCATTTTCATTAAAAGACCATGTGCTCAACATTGTGTTTAACATGAATGTGCATACATAATCATGCATGCAACGTGTGATAATAGCTGACAAACAGTCCACTGTTTGGGAAATACTCAGTGGGTGTCGACCTGCTGAGCAACTGAGACATCTAATCTCTCATCTTTGTGTCTTCTCTACTCAGAGCGAAGAGGCTGGATCAGGGGTGTCCAAACTACGGCCCAGGGGCCAAATGCGGCCCGTTAAAAAAGTATAATGAAATATGGCCCACAAATGAAACTTGTTCTTGTCTTATATTGTACTTCTCAAATATATATGCAAACATATATTACACAGTAGTATTCATGAGTTAATAAGCCAAATGTTTCAAATACATTCAGTCAATTAAATTTGAAAACAATTTCTAACAAATCTAAGTTGATAAGAAAAAAGCCTAATGACTTATTTACATAACAAGCTTGAAATATGCCCTTCCTATTTCCTCTTATTATAATCAATCTGAGGCTCCTGTTTTAAGGAATGAGCTGCTAACAAGATAAATGAAACCCTATAGAGAGCTGAGATGTAGGCTGTTGGTTTTCATAAAGAATATTCAACTAACAAGCATAATTTACCTACATTTGACTGATTTTGCTGACTTATAACTTGACTTATGAGGCAATATACCTCACCTCTATAAGTGGCCCAGCCCGTCGTATATTTATATGCATGTGGCCCTCGGTGAAAAAGTTTGGACACTCCTTGACTAGATGCTTTGTTTTTAAAATATCCATATTTGTTAATGGTATTTTTTTGTAGTAGTTACATGAACATAATGTTCAAGTAAATCATCAGAAATTAGACAATATTTTTAATCTTTTGGATTCATTTAATAAAACGTATAAATAAAGCTCAAACCCTACCAACACATTTACCTTATAACTGGGCAGAGAGTCCAGACCTGGATACTCTTCGATATCTCCGGTTCTGACATTAAAGCAAGCACCATGAAACGGACATCTCACTCGGTCACCAACCAGTGCTCCTGGATCAACGGAACAGGCAATTGTCATTTCTTAAATTCAATGCAAAACATTTCATAAAGAATAAATCAGCTAAGGGTAAAAAGGGATTGAATGTTTACCTTTGATGAGAGGAGCATTGTAGTGAGAGCACCGGCTTCCAACAGCACTGTACTGACCCTGAGTCCGGACCAGCAGCACCTCCTGATCCCCCACTTTCACCTCCTTCATCCTTTAAAACACAAAAGATGTACGATGGGAAACAGTTCAGAACAATCTGGTGTTATATCCAAAAACTGATATTTTTTCAGGAAGAAAAAGCGAGTGACTTACTGTCCATCTTTGAGGTCAGCCTCCTGACAAACCAGCCCTGTCACCACATCCTGGTCTGCTCCTTCACCTGGTTCTTGGCCGTGACTCATTCCTGCAACATCCATTAAGAAAACAGGACTATAGATAAGGATCCTGGCTTTGCCTTTGGGTGTGGACAATAAGCCACTCATACAAAAGGTTGCATAGTAGTCTGACATGTGCACAAGCGCAGTAACCACAAAACAAAGGCATTCAAACATGTATATGTATTTAGTCTGACAAAGAAAATATGTAAGGAATAAGGATCAACAACAACGAAGGAGCCATTAGTGCCATAAAGAGGCTTCCATAGATTCATATGGTTATTTTGGCCCATTAAAAAAAAGAGTAAAACAAACAACAATGAAATATTGTTCCTTGAAGGTAAAGTCATCTCAATAAACTCTTCAGCGCCTATGTGTCCCCTTTACTAAACATGCTCATACATGCCAACATTTCCAAATCCAAAAGAGGTAGGTTTGCGCGGCAAATGTGCACGCCCAAATTAGGTTATCAGAAGAAATGGAACCCCAGTAATTACATGTATAAACCATGTATTTAACATATATTGCATCATTTTATGCATTTTTCAGAAAAAGTGGTAGTTTGGTAAACAGTGACATTAACGACATGTTTGGTCTGTAAAATGCCCGAAAAGTGAAAGAATGGGAGATAAATATCCCCAAAAAGGACAAAGACAAACAGTAATAGTAAACGTATGATAAACAACAAACATGTTCATACTCACACTGCAGTATGCCTTTTATTCATGTATTCTGTACCTGCTGTGTTTATTTATTTCATTATCTTTGCTTTTTTATGCCTGTTTTTAAATGCCATTTAATAATGTGTTATGCTGTATATATTCTTAAATGTATTTTGTTTTTATTTTTTAAAGCACTTTGAATTGTTGCGTGCTGAAAGGTGCTATATAAATAAAATTGCATTGCCTTGCCTAACATGCCAATAAAAAGCATCAGCATGCACAATTCTGACTGATTTCTGTTTCCACTCTCTCATAACTCATAATACATCAAGTGATGTAAAAGGCGTAAATAACACTAAGCATTGCACATACCACTTAATTTATGTCCCTCATTCAACTACATCAACCACTGAAACGTGAAACCTCCATGAAGATGTACTCACCTGTTTTCTTCGATCTGACGCCAGTGAGAGAAGATACAATTAGCTTCAAACTGTTCCTCGGCAGTGTTACGTGGGTCATTCAATAGCGAGCAGAGGAGAACTGCCCGCGTGACATCTAGCCGGAGTCATGTGATCCCCGCGAGCTCCTCCCACAACAAACCCCTAACAGAGAGGGATCACACCGAAGAGTATACCAAATCAATTCAGAGGAAAACAATTATACCCCTTTTATTTGAACTGTTAATACACAAGAATGTTTTTGGATTGGTGTACATTTAAAAAAAAAAAATGAAAGTGATGTACATCATATAACAATACGTTTAAGGACAACTGCATATTTTTAAGAGAAATGGACAGGAACCAAGCCAATGTTGTCTAAGCGTTGTAAATGAAAAACCATATAAGATTGGGCCTTAACTTTATGAAACTTATAATGTGACACGTATAACTAGTGATGGTGAGATAAAGCCTTATGAGTTATGAAGCTTTAGCTTTCCAGCCAATTGGCTCTCAAAAGGGTTCATCTCATGAGGCTTCATCTGAACCCTCCTGTTGGTCAAAGTGTGTTAAACAGGCAGAAATCTCAACAGTTTGATCTTTCTGTGAGATATAAACAGTCTGTATTCAACACAAGAACTAACCTACGTTATAGTACGGCACAGGATAGGTTTTTTCCTGACAGAATGTGTATCCCAATCCCGCAACCATCAGATAATATTGGCCCTTATCATTTATATTAAGGCTACAGGCTTTATTATGACCAAACACACATTCACATGCTGACATAAGAATGACTTGACAATGATGTCAGCTGAGTGGAATAGTGTTATTTAATGTACCTTTAAGCGGACGGTGGCGCTGTGGCACCAAATATTTCAAGAGTCATTCACGTTCATGGCCAGGCTTTAGATTGAACGGTGTACCGCCAAACATTATGATATTATACAATACTTCTGTATGATAGGTGTTCTGCTGATTTAAAGTAGCATATCCTGCGATATATTTTTTATTTTTTACTTGCAGGTATAATAAACTATTATTCCCACAAACGGTGGTTTGTGAATGGTGGTGGGTTAGAAGCATGTTGCCTTCAAGTGCTCTCCATTCAATACAGCTTTCTTAGTCCTATCCTAATTTGTAGTGCATTGTGGTATGTCTGCAAGAAATATAGCCTACATCGTAACGAAACCATGGTAGCTGTTTTTTTTATTCAAGCTCAAAGTTAAAAGTGCTAAAATAAAACAATAGTTGACTATATTCATTATTTTTTATGAGCAAGCTGCAGTGTCCAATAAAAAGTCTATTTTGTGTTTTTGGACATAATTTCGAAAATTATAATCAAAGTAAATCAAAGGGAGGATAAGGCTTAAAATGTAGGTTTTATTTGGTATGTTCACTTTATCAACAGGTATTTCAGGCTTTTAAACTGGAGAGTACTTCATCACTGATCCCAGCCCTGCTGCAGTCAGGGCCAACCCGTTGTAGGAAAGGAGTGTCTTCACCAGGGCTGGGTATCTTATGGCTTGATTTGAAATATTCTAAAAAACTTTGTGACCACAATGCCTTTACAATACAAGCAGCTGTACAGTAAGTAACCATTCCAAAATCAATATATTAGGATAACTTAACATGTATTTATGTTTACCTTAATTGTATTAAGTCCCATTAGGATAAAAAATCAAAAACAACGTACTTGATTAAATAAAAGTTTGAAAATCCCCTGTTCAAGTAAGTGGCACATTAATTGACCAAATTGTGCCGCTCTTCTACTTCTACAACTGATTTATTTTCACTATTTCTTATATTTAATTTGATCAGAATCAGGTTTTTTTACTGCCAAGTATATTAATTGAGATTAAATCAATATAAAGCATGTATATCATAAATAAGGAATAGAAAACAATTACAATACAACAATAAAAAGTATACTAAGAATACTATTCATTAAAATTGGTCAAATATAAGTCTTTTCCATCTCTATTTCGAACCGATTAAAAACAAAAACAAATACATTTTTTTAACAGAATACCGTATTGGTAGAACACAGTCTTTTATTTTATTTTTATAAATTGTCAAACAATATTTATATATTCAACAATATTTATATATTTAACAAAAATACTTGAAAAGGAAGAGGAAGCAAATACTTATTAATTCCCAACCCTGACACAATTTATTATTTTTTACTCTAATTATTTGCATGTAATCATAGTTATATGCAAGAAAACACCAAGACAGGTTGCTTTAATGTTCACCCAACAAAAAACAGATGAACGGATTTTCGACAGCACCTGAAGGTAACACAACACACAGAACGTGCTCTCGGCCGCGCCCCTTTGTAGTAGGGGGGGGGAGTCCTTTCTGTTGATGTCAAAAGTTACACAAGCAGGGATGAGGTTTTACAACAAAACTGTTTCACAACTGTACACCCGGCTTCACACTGACGTTCCCCACACACCTCCACCGGGCACACCGGTGGCTGCACAGCTCTCTCTGTTAGGACTATCACCGAAAACATATCACAAACACACGTCCACATGCTCGTCCGCGCTTTCTTTCTCTGGACAAAAACCGTGGAAGAAACACGTTGTTTTTTTTGAGTCAGTGAGGTATTTGAATTGGAAATACCCTGGTGTGATTTTCTCGTCTTTTTTCTGGCTGGACAACAAGACGCGTGCGTTGATACCGCTCACATTGGGGACAATTGTTGCATTTTAAGTCTTCATTCAACAAACATTTGAGCTATGGAGTTGAGTTCAGTGATTCTAACCACCGGGGTCTCGGTCGGGTTTTTTAGGGTGGTCAATGCTGGTGTCAGTAAACTGCCCATGCCTGAGTCTGCCTGCAGGAATGCATGGAAATGGAGAAACATCTCTACATCCTTCGTGCACAGCTTTATCACTGCGATATGGGCAGTGCTATGGTGAGTAAAATCCCTCTAAACTGTTGTGTTTACATAAGGTGCTGACTGGGAGAAAATGGTTACATATCATGCGAGCATGGTTTCATAAACGGATGCTGGACTTTTAAGCGGTTGTTTTCAAAATGTGCCTTTATTATATTGAGCCTTCATTTAAGCTTGTTTGATTATTAAATATTTATATTATTCATTATTAACCTTTATTTTTGCCATGCCAGCATGCGAGACCCTTAATGGACTTTTTGTTCCTATTTGTCCTGGATTTGTTGATTAGGCTACACATCGTTTTACATTATTATGATAATGTTTACTTCTACATACCACCGAGACGCTTCCAATAAATAAAAATATCCTCTACCAATAACTCTTGATATGAAGTTGGCTCATGAATAGTAAAAACATCACTCTCACATCAAGTTTTTTTTGCACTTGTGTTCGTCTTTTCAGCTTTTTCCGCCACCCACAGATGGCCGAAGATTTGATAGAAACTCACTCTGTGTTTTCTCACGCCTTGGTGTCGTTATCGATCGGTAAGTAGACTGTCAGCACAGTGTTAATATAAATACAAAAAGTTTATTTGTTTATCACCTTTTACAAAATAAATTAAACACAATATGAACATAACATCAGTAGCTATAACAAAGAAATAAACATAGACAATATTATGGAAAATTAAATCTGCTTGATAAAATAAGTTATATTAAAAATAACACATGTGTCTGAATGGGCTTGTGTTGGTGAAAGGCAAGGCTCAGATGTAGTGCACCCATGGGTGCTGCTGCCACCATAAGGGGAAATGAGGAAGTGACTGTATCCATGCCTGGCAGTCTCCTTTCCCACACGGTGTCAGTGGAAGTTATAGGTCCAAAAGCATGTGAATCATTATTTCAACTGACTAGAACAAGTCTTGACCCGGCAATTAATTATTATTTTAATCAGTTGGAAAAGCGCAGCAACAAGGTCAATTGAGACTTGTTACACCTCAGTGTTGAAATGTGCTCTGACTTTTGTCAGCAAATATAGGCAGTTCATTGTTTCTACATTTCACTGACATTGTAAATATTAACTTGTTGCTGTTTACTGGCCTTTGTTTACTAATGTCAAACTTTTCTCACAACTAAGCCATTAAAGATGGAGATGTTTCTCGTCTGTGATTCAGGTTGTGTGTGCACCCTCCCTTTAACTGGACTTTGAACCCATTTACACTTTCTTTTTGCTTGACTAAAGCTCATTTGTCTTGGTTGTGTAAATATATATATATATATTTATACAATTAGAAACTCTTGCTTGATTGGATTTTGCTTAATATCATAAAGATGTATTACACTTAAGTGTGCATGTGACCTCACATTTTTAAAATAGATATTCATCCTGCCTTTACCGTTTCTCATGAACCCTTAAAGTATTCAAAAACATTTCTTGGCACGTGGTTCCTCTTAAATCCAGACATTTATTGGAAGTGTGCCGGTCAACAAGATCTCCCCGAGGATTCCCAGGATGTTTGACATTCTTTCAGGAAGCCCAGCCCTGGAAGCTGGCAAAGCAAGGGACAGTGTTAATGTGTGAAGATCAATGGAGGGCATTATTATCAGTCCTAGTTGGCACCAGGCGTAACCCCATACAGTCACGTGACTTCACTTGTAACTTGGGCAAAAAGTCAGTTGATTTATGCGGGTGGTGCTTGTCAGATGCCAGTGGTTACAGAAAGGGGAGTCATTCATGGAAAACAAGTGGAGTTTTTCTCCCGGCCCTCCCACTGGAGATGTGGTGTGATTCTGAGGCCTCAGCAAGTTCTAGTGAGGAGTTTTGTTCTCCGGATTTGTGCATTCGGCCTGTTCTCGCTGGGATACCACGCTGATAACCTTGCAACGACATGCCATAAATGATTCTCCACTTGTTGAATGAAGACCTTGTTCAATGCTGAGAACAATGTCTTGCACAGCCCAGAAGTGTGTGATCCTTTTTTCAAGGGGCTTTAATACTCACCATATTCCCTGTGTTGCTTTGTATAACAGTGTTAGAGATAGATTCTCATTAAATGGTGGTGTTTCCCCCATAGACTATAAAAGTAAGTTACTTTTAATACTAAAAGTTCAACCAAAACCTTTTTTTCTTTGCTGTAGAGGAATCTGTCTATTCAGTTTACAGTCAGAGAAGTGAAAAACAAACGAGACAATATTCACATTTTAGAAGCTTGAATTAAAATTATCTTGAGTTTTTTTCTTTCTTTGAAAATATTGAAATTGATTATGAATTTATGTGGCAATTTATTTAATAAAGTTGAAACTAATTGATATCTCTTTGCAGCTTTATCTAATATCCAATACAGAAAATAAGATGCTCATAGTCAAAGTCATTATTTTTCCATGGGCATATTTAGTTGATATAGTATAAACAAGTATTCACAATGATATGCATCATGCTTCTAAAGTCAAGTTTACAAAGACTGGTGGGAAAAGGCCACATTGATTAGATGTTTACCTGCCCCTGGCTGCAGTTACTCCAGGATCAGGCTTAACCAGGTTAAGGTTAAGGTTGTGTTGCATGAGCCTGAAACCCGGTGGTTGTCTAACTGGTTTAATGTGAACATGCCAATGGCTGTCACCCCGCAGGATCTCGAATGAAAAAACCCTGTATCTATTGCTTTGGATGATTTAACCTTCTTTTCTTAATGTTCATGCTTTTCTTGTTGGCCAAGGGAAAGTCAAGTAGCTTCCAATTCCTTTGTTCTCTATGTAGACATTAACTGTGCATTGGCATCATGCCTGGGTTGAACATAAAGTAATACTATTCTTAAAAACAAAGTGATTCTTTGTTTCACCTTTATGTTTAAATAAAAAGTATTGTACTGTATAATACAGTAATTAGTTATTCCATATTAAAACACATCGGCAAAGAACTATACGTTTATTGGCTCTTTAATTTAACAAGTCACATGCTCCTCCAATTGACTGTTTATAGCTAAACTTGACCCAAACATGAACTCTTGTAAAAAAATAAATAACAAGCTATTAAAAAGAGACATCGACGTGGAGTTCCCTCCAATATCTTTAGACAATATTTCGACCTGAGGCTGAAAGCAAGTACATTTATGTATGGTGAGGCAATCCAAACATGTCAAAAGGGTCTTGGTGTCAAATCTCCAATACAATGAGCTTAAATCCAGTCCCACCAAAGCCCCCTCTCACCCCTTCATCCCCTTCTTCACCACTTCATCATTGTTCAGCATTGTGAATAGCTGTAACCATGGATACGGCTGGTGGTGGGGAAGGAGTGGATATGAATAGCCTCTTTCCAAGACGCACTGTGGTTGTCGTCATGGAAGCAGGGTGGCCCCCCATATGACTCGATATACTCGAGGCTTCTTTAGTTAAATGAATCATGCTGTTTGATAAATGAATTGCTAAACTTAAAGATTGTCATTAACATCGGCTAAATGCTCTCTTTCCCAACAGGCTACTTCATCTGTGACTTCCTTGACATGGTGTCGAACCAGAAGCTGAATCAGTCCTGGGAGATTCTCTTTCACCACATTGTGGTAGGTCTTTCAACCATTACTGTCACAGATCAAAACTAGAACTAGAACCAGAACCTCCACGAGGCCAAATTCCCCATTTTGTGATTCGGATCTACTCAAAAATGTTATGGGTTTTCCCTTGGCCCATGCTAGACCCTTCCTCCAAGATTCATGAGAATCTATCAAGTAGTTTTGATGCTGACAAACAAACAAACCTAACTAATGTTTCACCTTGACCGTCACTGACAGCAGACCAAACTTAACTTTTGCATCTCTGTGAGAAACGATGTACTTTGACTTAATCCTCCATTGCATTCAATGCACAGTACTTACTGCATAGTTAAATTAAGCGGCAAAACTCCAACACACCTGTCGGAAGCACATGCATGGAAAAGAGAAAATACCCGTCTTTCTTGTTAAGTGACAAAGGACAAGTGGAAGGGAGGAACAAAGAGACAATTTTTCCGATGTGACAGCCCCCACGCCAAGCATTCAACCCTCTGTCATGCCTTGAGAAAGATGAACTCCACCCTTATTTCTCAGTGTTTTGCCATCCACTTAACCACAGTTACTAGGAAATTCCCATTAGACCCGTCTTCTTCATGACATGAGGACCCTCAGCAGGCTGGTCTGTTGGGAGTTCATTCCCTCAGGGTATTATCAGTAAACCCTTCCCCCATTCCTGCCTTTGAACATCAGGGAAAACAACCTGAAATGAACATATAGAACCACACCCAGAGTGAATATTTTCTTTCTCTGTAAATGGATTATTGACCTACATCCAACACAATGCTGATGTTTAGATTGCCTTCTGTTGCTATGCTCTCGTCTTGTTATTGTAATATATTGCTTTTCTCTTGAGAGCTGTTTATTTAAACTTTTATTGGAAGAGTTTCAAACAGGATTGGTGTAGTTTTCAAACTCTTGCAGCCACAATTTATGCGTATGTTTTGATGTTAATGTAAGCAAGTTTTCAACACCAAGTATGTGGAAATATTTTATTGCAGAATTAGGATAAAGAAGTATGGGGTTCATCAAGTTCCAGATGCTTAAAACATGGGTAAAAAGGCTTACTTATTATTTATAAATATAAACATACAGTTTATATAAATGCAAACTTATATATAAAACTCAAGAGCAAAATCTAGGCCAGTGGTCCCCAACCTTTTTTCCCAAGAGCCCCCCCAAATGTTGGAAGTTGCGCCCCCCCCTCCCCACACACACATGCGCAACAGCGGTAATTATAGTTTAAAAGTCTCCTTTTGTTAAAGGAGGATGAAAGCGTAATTAAGGAGCACTATTGGAGTGACTTTGATGGTTATTGGACTCAGGATTAATTTATTTGGATTCCCGCTGTATGAAGAAATTAAAGGACGCCGCAAGTGGAAACAATTCACAAAGGGATTAAACTGTGTAAAAACACATGCTCCAAGTAAGCTGGATTTTGCCGATGCGTTTATGTGGATTCAAAAGTATTAAATAATCTACAAAATGGAGGAGACCGATCTGATCGGAGCAACTGTGACAAATAATCCAACTGAAACCGGCATGGACAATGACTATGTTTTTAAAAATCCGCTTATACACTATACAGTAATACACTTTACAGGCAGAAGAAACATTTCTATTAAAGAAAGAATTATACATTTCTGTCTTTTTATGCCCATAATAGCTACTAACTTGAATTTGTATTCAAATTAATTAATCAATTATTTTTTATATTTTATTGTAATGTAGAGACAAGGCTTTTAGTGACAATCATGTATTGCTGTACAATTATATGTAAAAAAAAAAAAGGTTGGGAACCACTGATCTAGGCCTTGCAATACTCCGTGATAGATATTTTCAACGTAGATTTACATATTAAACCACTTGTTGTGTTAATGGGAACCCTTCTTTGAAAACACACAAACATTGAGGCTGATCCTATGCCTGAAAACAAACTAAACATGTCTTGAACTGATGCACCGTTTTAGTGGTTCTGGTAGTCTAAAAGTGGTTTCATAAGACCTGATTTCTTTGCAACAAAAACACCGCATTGACACACCGCTTTAGCACATAAAATAAAGTTAGTTATTGTTTACAAGATTTCTTGCAAAGGTCACTATTTCATCAAGCACATATGAGTTCTGTACGTGATACAATAGATTTACCGAACTGTTTCATTCATTCCAAGTGTGTACAAAAATGTACTACCTCTTTATCTCTGGTGTTGTTCTGGAGCGCCTGGTCTTGCCTATAATCGTACATTGTTGCGTATGTTGTACTGTTTGTTGGTAAACTTTCCATTTTTTATTGATTGGCTTTAAATAACTGTTTTACAAGTAAAACGTTGGCCACCTTGATGGACCGCCAAATTAAGTTTTCATTGTTTGGAGACAATTGAGATCTTGCAATGAACGTGATGAAGATAATAATGGTGGCCTGTGAGTGTCACGAGGCGTCCTTTTTGTTTCTAAATAATGTTTAAGGTACACCTTATCACTTTTTGCTGAGTGGCAACAAGTGTTTCACTGGTGAAAACGCCACGAGTCACTCAGAATTAGTTGTGGAAACCAACTCACAAACCACCCAGTTGTTGGTGGCACTAACAGAATAGATAGTTGTATTGTCTTTTTTTCTGAAATCTTGTTTTTTTCCCTCTTTCACTTCCTGTAAGCCTACTGAATGGAGGCTTTGGTCTGGCCAGCTGGTCTCCGACTGTAGAGTGTGGGATAGACAGACAGACACTTCTTCTTCACGACATGGCTTTCTGTGTTTCTTAGCGAGCTGACTCTCTTTCCCGAAACTCACTTTTTTCCCCTTCTGTACCAACATCAAGACAATCCTTCATTATTTTATATAATGGTTGCTTCTGGATTTTCACATACCTTTCTAATATGTCAATGCAAAAGAACCAAGTCAGGGTTTAAATGCTGCAAATGTAAGTGTGCTGGTCATTTTGAGAGGTTGATCTCTAGTTAATCTCCCCCTTGTTTCAGCCGCACACTCATCTCACCCTTGAATCCCATTTCCTTACAATATAAGGGAACAATCTACCTTTTGCCTGCACACATGAGACTGACATATAAAAACTAAAAATGTAAAGGTTGGGATGTAGTTGAAGAGAAACAATCCCTCTGAGGCACAATAAAACAATAAATGGAGATGAATTGATTCACTTAAGTACAGTACAACTGTATAATAATGTGTTCTTACTGCGCAAACATCACGTATGTAAAGCTTTTATGTGTGACTGAACAACAAGGTGGTTCATAAGAGGGACACATCTAGAAGGAACAGGAGGTGTGTCATCAGTGGAACATTTTTAACACTGTGTCAACAATTGATAACAAATTGTATTTTTATTATTGTATGCTGAGGCACAAGGTGACAGGTGTGAACCATAAAGCAACAATACAGACAATTCATGACTTGAAGACTAAATAATAAGGTGTTATTTATCTTCAAGTGTAAAAACAAGGTTACATTTCACAGTTGTGGTTACACCGGTCAGGCATTTTTGTAAATCTTAGTGGCAGCTAAAAACGAGTAATAATTTAGCTAAGGCAGCCTTTAAAGTTAGAGGATTGAGAGAAGATGCAATTTCTCACATCTGATCTCATGCTCTGTTGGACCTTTACCCCTTTCTTTAGTGTTTGTCTGCTCAGAAGTATATCTTTTTATTATTTTCTTTGCGTCTCCATTTTTGTAATCAACTCTGAGGGTTTCCTCTGTTAAAACAGCATTATAGTGAAATAGCATGAGGGGTAACAGGAGTTTGGTTGATCCCTGGTGTCGCCAACAAGGAGAAATAATAAAGTCAAACATTCCATGGAAAGTTTTTTTTACCGTCTTATTGAGTGAAGGGGAGAAGACTACAGCTTCTAACTTCTGTCAGAGGAGCATGGGTCCTGCCACAGTCACTCATGCCTGATGAAATCCTGTCAGCCACAACCTAGTGCTTCCTTTGAAAAACAGGAAGTCCTGATAGTTCTGCCAGAGATAGGGTGCAGAGAGAAATGTACCTTCTACATATGTTGTCAGAGAAACGTAATGTCCATGGCTCCAAAAAGTATAATACATTTAAAGTTCAAATAAATGTGTCTGTTTTGCTTGAGGGGTACTTACTACAGTACATACGGATAATGTAAAATCAAGGTTTGTTTGCAGATCTTGTAAAAAAAAAATAGCCTCTCCCCATATTGAGTCTGTTTCAGCCGTGTTTGTCCATGACTCTTGGAAAAACTGAGCTTGTAATTAAAAAAATACAAGCCAGAAGAGACAGATCCCAAGCAGAAGGGCAGATCATTTTTTCCATGAAGAATACAACTATGTGCAAAGCAGTATGTCCAATGTTCACTTTTTTAGCTACTTATCAATAATACACAGTAGAAACTATGAGCCTTGCTCTGCTGCTTTCCCTTTACCCTCACACAGGGGTTGGAAGTTTTGAAGCATGTTTGCCGTTTCCTTCTTCAAATGTCTCTCATCCCTATCGGATTAGGCCAAATTCAATTATCTTTATAGAAAGGGGCCAAGGCCGACACTCCTTAAAAACAGATCAGGGCTGCAGGGGTTCATCAGCTATATTTGGATCAGGGTTGTTACCAATCACATCTCCATGGTCTCCAAGCAGTATAGGCTCTCTCCACTATGCTACCTACAGGGATTTAGTTGTGTAAAATGTAATCATCCTTACTCCAATTAGTGTCAGGGAATACTTATATCTAAAGACACAAGTTGCTCTTACAGTATACACACAAACTATTTAAAATGTCTGCCACACCCTTGGGAAGTAATTCTTTTCTCCACTGCCTTCTGCTATTTCCTAATTTGCAATAATCACCCAGAACTGTAATAAAAACAATAAATACATAACTGTTAATTATTTCCATTTCCTGAGGTTAAATGGTTTGTTTGAACAAACTTAGAAGCTTCTGTGACAGTAATATTTATGTTGCCCCACCTTTACAGCCGTTTTGATGACCCCCTGATATTGCATATCTGCATACATAGAAATGTCACTTTCATTAAACCAATGTTGAACTGCAGGATTTTATCTACCACTATTAGCCCATTTTTATTTACAGACCATTTTATTTATTTTGATGGTTGTGCAGTTTTATTTTTGTTATCTCATTTTTTGGGGGGATATTTAAATATTTCTTCACATTTCAATTCCAGTTTTTGCATATCGTCTAAAAAAAAAAATCATTTCCGGGCCAATATACTGTTTGATAAAGGTATTTATCGTGACAGGCCTGGACACATTCCTATGTTTTGGTTTCCTTATAACCAGGGCCGAGGAGTTCAAAACTTTTAATCTCAATCAGATCCGATCAGATTTTGAAATCCCATTTTTTTTGTGATCCAGGATCAGACAAGTCGGCCAAATGTTGTCCCTGATCCAGATTACGATTTTTCAAGATGACTAGATCCTGAATATCAGTGCTTTAATCCTACCGATCGCCATCTAGTGGATATGAAAAATAATACAAGGAAGACAAGAGACCACATTGCAGAGACATCTATAATGTCTAATTATATGTTTTTATTTGAAAGGTGATGACAGATGATGGACTTTTTTTTTGTTGAAGATATTTTTACTTTAATCTAAATTACATTTTTGATTGACAATCTTTGCTGTTACACTTTTATGAGCATCAACATTTATGTCATCAACATTTGGTTGAAAACAAAATAGGCCACCACAAACATGAGCAAAAATCGAAAAAATAAAACGTATTTCCCATCAAGGCTAAAAGGTGTGTATTATTTCAGTTAACAAACGTTGCCATCTTATTTAAATTGAAACATATTTTAAAATAGATTGTACAGTTCTTTTTGCTCTGGTAATCCACTGGAAATCCACCCCTCTGGTGGGATCAGGGTAATCCAGTTTTTTGGGATCAAACTGATCCCAATCCTGTGTTGTCGGTTTGAACTACCCGTTTTGAAGATTTGATCCAGATTAAAGCTTTGATTGGATTTCCTGATCTGATCGGATATCAAAGTCATCCTAATCCTGTTTTTTGGTTTTGAACTCCCCAAAATCAAAATCTGATCTGATCAGATAGGGATTACAAGTTTTGAACTCCTGGGCCCTGGAGATCCTCTTAGATAGTCTTGTTCACCCTCAGACACATTTTCCCTCATGAAGGTTCTTCTTGTACCAACTTCAGATATGAGTTACATGTCTCAGTTTACCATGCATGAAAATAGATATTTGTGGGAGGAGCGTGAAGCTGTCTCCAGTGACATACCCAACAGGGAATGTCACTTTCAGTAGCAGGAAAATACTTTGGTTGTTTGCCATGATGACACCACATCTCAAAGGAATGCCACGGAGCTCCATGTCTTCAACTCTGCAGAACCTGATTATCCTGTGCACCTGTTTCTGTCTCTTGGCCTTTTCACTTATCTTTTTGTTTTGTTTTTCCAGCTACTTAATTATACTAGCTGCTGGCTGTCTAAAGACCACCATAATGTGAGAGGGCTGCAGTACACGCACATAGCCTGTAGTGGCCAGATTTGTAATCCCTAAAGCCTTGTTTGGATTGAAGACTCCATTGTTAAATGGCAATGTTTATTCTATCATATCCGAAGCTCAGCTGGCCTGTATCCTGATGGTTGCACTTCCTCCAGTTGTTAATCTTGCATTGACAAAAGCATTGGGAAATGATTTGGAGAGTGGAAGTGTAGTTTTGTGTTGTTAAACAGCTGGGGCCTCTTGATATTTTATAGAAGTATCTGATTCAGTTTTTATTGTAAGTTTTTGTTTTGGGTAGCCAGCCTAACAAATATATATTTCCAACCATCCACAATCTGTGGGCTCTGCCGCTTCAGTGCGAGAAACCACACGATAAGAGGTTATTTCCTGGAATCTGCAGTTTTTGCTGAACTTTTTGCAAGATATACAATTATTATGAAATTCTTGAACAAGACAATGTATTTTTAAGCCACATAGTGAGGAGGATGATGGCACATGGGGACCTGTATTGCAAAAATATAAAGTAAAACATGTACATGAGGGTTCATTTGCGAAGAAAGATTTGGGATGTGTGTTTCAAAAGTCTCGTCTTTTTGGCGGGGTGCCCCAGAAACCCCTCTTTTCTGCTTTTCTGTGGATATCCTGACAGGAGGACAGACATTTGGTCCCCACATGAACCTCAGGCCCCCAAGACACACACACACACACACACACACACACACACACACACACACACACACACACACACACACACTCGCGCCAAACCTCCTGCTTCCTGAGAGGGCTCCCTCAAATGCGTGCACCCCCTCAAAACATTTCTGTGCAGCAGCTCCACTCCATAGATCACACACACTGCCTTGTTCTCAACCCCCCTGTCTTAGCATGAGCTCCGAACATCTCCCCCATCCCCCCTCGTCCACCTACTCTCTGCAGCTTGTACCACCCCCTCACATGGCTACGAACCAATAAGGGCCTCCGTGCTCTGGTAGTATTGTATCTCGCTTTTGTGTTTTTCTCGTGGTATGACTATCTGACATTGGTACGTTTCCTTGTCCATTGTTTTAGTTTTAGAAACACTCCGAACTTATCTAAAGCAAAGGCAACAAACACAACAAAATGCATAGATTGATGCGGGCAGCTTCCTGTCTCTTTATCAACCACAGAAATGCAGCTGTGAGACACTTAACAGTCACTGTGGACTATAAGAAGCCTGAACATTGCTGTGAACTCTCAGGACATCTGTGTGTGTCATGTGGAAAATATATTTGCTGACATAATGGAATAAACACAGCAGTAAAGTATACAATGAGGTTTCACAGGCATTATGTTTGAATTTTTTCATAACCGTATGCATTGAGAGTCTAATGGAAACCTTTTTGAGACCGTAAAGACCGAAGAACAAAACATTTTAGTTTGATCATTCAACAAAGAAAATGATGTTTTTGGTGAATCTTGAGATAATATAAAAGAGGGCATTGTGTTAGAGCATTAACGGCAAACACTTTGATCCCACCAAATTGCTTATCAAGGCAAAGAATATCAGGTTATCAGTGTGAAGTAGAAATAAACTGTTCAGATACAGGTCCCAACCACCCTGAAGCAGAGCAGTTTATTTTACATCGTCTTCATTAAACGGATACAGTAGCAGCAGGAAAGAGCAGATGTGTTACAAACTCTTATACACGTGCCATGCTTTCCAAGGAGGCTGTAAAGGGAAGTTGGCAGTTGGCATAACAACCAGGAATGTTGCATCCCTCCATCAGCAAGTTGCCAAAGCAGAGGGAGTTTACACTTAACCATTTGTCATTGCTGGAAAGCTATGGTGGGGCAACATACAGTATGAGCTGTAGGTTTCACTCCCCTGAGTGACACACCTCATGGCGTAAAAGCACAGCATTAAAAAGATAGAGCACAAACTTGGCTGAGATCCAGCTGCAGCGGGAATACCAGAGCATGTGCGTATGCATCTAAAAGCAGCGTGGGCGGGCGTGCAAGCATGAGACTAGAGTGCAGAAACAACCTCACATTAAACATCTGTATGAAGTGCATTTAAACCATTTCAGAGTCCTTTTTTTATATTCTGTTGGTTCAAAGCAAATCTGAGCTACCTCAATTGTTTTGTACCCCAGAATGCTGGCTTTGATAGTGTTATGAAAATTATTAGTTGTGTATATTTTATGTATAATTGCTAAAAAGAGTGACACTCATATGTTAGGTGTGTAGCTGGATCCAACAGCTGGTTAGCTTTCTTTGCTGGAAAAGAAACATATGTGTCATAAAGTGCCAAACTGTTCCTTTTTTATACTGTATTTTGGGAGCAAAATAAGGGTGGAATATTATAAGCATCAGATAAAATATTAATATGATTGCCATTCTTCGTAAATAGTGTATAGTGGCGTACATTTTGTTAACATAGGGTAACAAATTGTCTTCACATTGTCTTGGTTCTGAAAAATATTTACAACCTCGGGGAAAGTAATTTGTTCTCCAGAGCTTCCCGGTGCTTCCTGGTCCTAATAAGAGCATGGGGAATCTTAGCTTGGCCACTTTCAGCAGTGTGGTAGTGGCTAATACATATCATAGTATCCCAAGGCAACGCAAAACAGAGTACCTCCCTTCACACCCACTAACTGAATACTACAAGTGACCACAATTTCACTTAAACACACTTATTACCACCACAGAGCCTCTCCCTGCATGTTTCATGTGAGGCTGAAGTCTCTCTCAGGCTGAGCACACATGCACTCACAAATTATGCTAATACTTGTTATTTGGTCTGTGTAACTTTGTTTGGCAAACATGTCTGACCACATGTTTGTGACAGTGAGATAGCTGTGCTGCTGTTCGCTGACGGGAGTTAACACAGGTCGCATGATACAAGTTATGACCACAATCCCTCTGTGTGTGTGTGTGTGTGTGTGTGTGTGTGTGTGTGTGTGTGTGTGTGTGTGTGTGTGTGTGTGTGTGTGTGTGTGTGTGTGTGTGTGTGTGTGTGTGTGTGTGTGTGTGTGTGTGTGTGTGTGTGTGTGTGTGTGTGTGTGTGTGTGTGTGTGTGTGTGTGTGTGTGTGTGTGTGTGTGTGTGTGTGTGTGTGTGTCAAACTCTCTGTATGTGTGTAATCATTACTGTCACATGTTCAAGCTTCACATCATTTCCTCTATTTCCTCCCATAGACTTTTGTAATGCCCTCCCATCACCAGACGGCTATTATCTCTCTATAGAGCTACCTATTAGCTTCCTCCCCATCAGCCATTTCCCATCGATTTATGACCCGTATTAAGGAAGCTCTGCTTGACCAATATTGCATTTTAAGGGAATGTAACAATCTAAAGGTGTCCTTTTATTTTAAAAGAAGCCCCTGTATCTATTCTTTCTAAACACCTCTTACCTTTAGTTGCTTTTTATGCTGGCTGTATATTGACACATTTGTATTCCAGTTCAAGCACTACCATAATAACTTTGGTGGAAAGTAAACACACTCTTGTACATGTGAATGCTGATGGTGACATACTTTAAATGTTTGTGGTTTGCTTTTTCTAATGATTAAAGTACCGCAAAAAAGCTGCTGCTGACACTGTCTTTGGTGGTTTTGCTCCTCATGCGCTCTCAAAACACACACATGCACATACACACACACACATACACACACACATACCCACACAGACACACACACGCACGCACGTACATTCACTCTCAAATGTACATTATGTTTAAAATGCATTTAATTATACCCTACCAAATGTGGGTGTGGAGATGCTGTCATTGAAATGTATGACTTGCTTAAGTGAAGTTTTCGAATACATCTTGCATATACATAAACAAATTGTAATAGTCTGTGTTCGGCTCCTGTGAACTCTAATGACTCCTGAACCATCCACCTCTTTGTTTTTGTTTTTCTGACCTGTTTAAATGATCATTCAACACTGTTGATTGTAAAAAAAATAAAAACACATACTGTGCAGGTACTGAACTTGAAATTCTGATTTGAGTTATCAGCCAGAGGCAGAGAAACTGGTTTGACATTGAAGTCCTTTAATAACCTTTATATTCTCCGCTTTGACTATAGGAATAGAAAGTGAGTGACGTGGGGAAGGGACAAGCTAATGTTATATAAAAGGATGTATGGCATGTGAATATCCGCAGCATCAAGAAGTGTACAAATATGTGTGTGAAGCTAATATCTGCAAAAGTTCAGCCTAGGGGTGAAAAGAGGAGACGGAGAGGGCTGATGTATAGGTTTAACTGGTAGTTCCACTTCAGATGTATGGCGCTCAGCTCTGACTGCGGCTTCCTGCGGATCCTACCCTGACAGAGAAGGTCATTTTTTATCAATTTTGTTTAAATATGTTTATCAGAATGGCACTTGGAGAGCGCAGACCTTTGCAAATGTAGGTGGTGCATTCACATGCTCCTCGGATGATCCCAACATTGGGAGGTTGTTCTTCGGAAATTGGTACGTTCATGAGCTTTAAGTTGTAATGTGAAAACTAAAAAGATGCTACAAAGAAGTTGTGTTATATGTTTTCCACCCGCCACCCGTAGACGCCACCCGTATACAGTCTGTGAGATAACTTGTTCCAGCCTGTACTCTAGCACATAATGGGCTTCACCGGCACATCATGTTAGCCTCCATATACATGGAGCTCAACTAAAGCTGATATGCTTCTCTGAGACGCATACAATGTTTGTACAGGTATGAAAGAAATATCTCTAAACTACCTTGTGCATGCTTGCCTACATGTTCATACTGTCTCAGCGCCCAATATTTCCCCCCTGAAAGTGGTATGAAGAGCTCCCTCACCAGGGTGCAGAGAACATCTAATTGAGCCCACAGGGAGACAAAGCATGAAACAAACACCACATCGCCTTGTTTTCACGCTTTGTTGGGTTCAAACAGGAGGCTATAAACAGGAGGTTAATGTATATACTAAGTGCAGTCCAAAGGTTTAATAACTGCTCCTCTTCCAACCCGTTGGAACCTAAGCCCCACCCTCATTACTCTATGTAACAACAGGACAATGAGTTTATTGACACCAGGCTGCATTTGACATTCAGGGTTGAGACTAGAAGATAAGGTTTGCCAAGTGTTTGAGGTGTTCACATTTGTATTTTCCTAAAACTTTAAGAGGGTTTCTTTTTTTAATTTAAACGTTAGGCCTATATATATTTATATTAGGAGTTTTTTTGTGAGTTTGTAAACGGATTATGTGAAACATGGCCCCCATTCATTCAAATCTATACGTTCTTTTTTCAGTTAACTTCTTCTGATTTTACCTTCGAGGCATGCTAGAACAAACATTTTCTTCGAGAATTCAGGGTATAAATTGAAGGATGACTAATTTATATACAAATGCTGATATTGGGGTGAAATATTCCTTTAATGTATACATAATAGAGGCGTCATGTGTCCCTGCTGAGAGATAAACCAGGATTTGACTTTCTGCTGTTATCTGATGGCTGCAGCCACGTGGAGTCGTTGTTACATGATGATGATGACGATGATGATGGTGACCTTATATGGTCGGATTAAATCACAGTCTTTTGTCCACGTAACTGTTTATGGTCTGTTCATTTTACTGTTGGTGGCCCTGAAAAGGCAATGTGTTACTGAAGCTGTGTTTGACATAACGCTCCAACTTTATTGTGTGTTATATGGCGTGGCCCTGTGAGACGTAGTGCTATCAGTGTTTATGCCAAGATTAGGTAACGAATAAATGTCATTGGCTGATAAGCAAATACCATAAAAGAGACATCAACTTCAATAACCTATAGAATCACATGCAGAGCAGACAAAAGAAGATCCTGTTTGTAAAATATGAAACGTCAATGACAAGCCAAATAGTTTTATATTTATTGAGTAGTTATATTTTGTGATTTCACTGGATTCCCTCCTAAGGAAGTAACAAACAGCTTTGTTACTAAATTTGCGCTTATCATCTTATTTTAGCGTTAAATAAGAGTTTTTTTATGACCTTCCTCGTCCCATGTTGTATAACCTCTTATCTTCCCGGGTCAGATTTCACTTCATATAAGCCACACTGTGATGTGGCTTTGGTTGAATAAAAGTTAAATGTTATAGAGGTTCATCCGGATGTAGGGTCTTGTTATCGCATGTTCAGGGTAACAGATGAGGGTCTGTGAGGTCATGCCGTCGTTGCTTTTGCTTTGGTTTGAACCAACATGGATGGATGTTTTTATAACACACCTCACGCATACATGCATTTTTTTTACTACAGGTATTGGGGTTGTAAACTGAAAACAATTAGAGTTCTTATAACGCTTATAACGTGTTTCATAATTTGACCGCAGTCCTCTTATGTATGTTTGATAAGATGTTGGATAAATATTCAATGCGCGGTGTTATTTTGTTTGTGAATTTCTTTTTCTGATAGTTGACTATGTAAGTTAATAATGGGTTTAATCTACGGTGTTTAATATTCACCTTTAAAGAAAAATAAACTAACATTTACTAGTCTAATTTCTTTAGTGTGCTGTAAGCTAAATACAACCTGTCCAATTGCAATGTCACTGGAGAATGACCAACACTGCATTGTGATCTCACGTGTGTGTGTTTGCCTTTGTTACTGAAAAGCCACATGTTCTGTTGACATAACTGTTTTCCTCCCAACACGCTGATTTTGATGAGGCAGGCGGTTTGTGTTTGCAATGCGCGGTGCGTTCACTGTCGTCACTGTAAGTGTTCATTGAAACGTTCATTATCACTGTCATTATAACGTGACCGGTGTAGGCTTTGATTGGTACTGTTATTATCTTGGGAGTGTGTGTATGAGTCATTGCCCTTCCTCATATCCGTTTTTATTATTCATTAGAAGAATCCACAATGAAATTATGTTTTTTTATGAGGCCGGACAATGGCAATGTCTGACTGTGCAACACAAGAATATGTGTAATTTGTATGACCTGTATCACCCCATACAATACACTTCAATGTTCCCCTTGACTCACATTTAAGTCTGACAAGATATCGTCTCTGACAAGACGTGGCCAGGACCCCATGCTCGATCTGTGATGACATTTTGAATTCGATTTTTCAAAGGTACTTTACTGTTAGCAATTGGACAAATGTTTGGGTAGAGTTTTTATTGATGTGTAGGTGAGGGTTGTAAGGACAGAGGGTTACATCTGCGGTTCAGATTTTATAGCCCCCTGAAGATATTTGGGAATTTTGATGTTGCTCTATGTGGATAAAAATGACTGACTACTTTGTTGCAAGATATTGTGCTCCTGACTTTCCTCACATGGTCTGTTGCACAACAGTGTATCACATGACTGACATTAGAGAGGGCATCCGGTGACCTGAACACAACACACAATCTCTACTGACACAACACACAAACAAAAGATGCTTCTCAAACTGAGCCATGACTGATGGTTCATGGTCAGTCTCACTCCGCTGAGCCCCATGACCCATAATAATTAACGAACCGAAGACATGACTTCCTCTGGACTACTCTCTCCTTAAATTCCTCACTTCATTATCCTCACTTCCACAATTCACTCCCGATTTTAAAACATGGCAGCATAGATGGTAGATCTGAAACTATTAAATTACTGATCAATTACCCGATTGGAAAGAAGAATCATTACATTTGAAAAATCCGCTGTTGTAATCCTCACACATATGGAGATGACCTGCTTTATATCATATTAAACTAAGTGTTTGAGCTTCTTACTAAATATAGCGACAGCAGGAAACAAACAAAGTCGCTGAGAGGCTGAGGCCGGGCCTGTTTGATATTGTGTGACACGCTACAAAAAAGTACTTGCTGAGGTCAAAAACTCTGTTACAAAATAATGTGGTTAAATGAAAACTGGGATGATCAACTTATTCTCCTTGGACATGTACATTGTTATATTAATCAAAGCAATAATTTCAACTTGCGGTCAACACATTCCTGCTACTTACTTGCAACCCTTTTTGTCTTGCACAATTGTATTTGTGTATCTCCTTTTATGTCTTAAGTATTGTTTGTTGCATTGTTGGAGGGAACTAAGATGTATACCGCCAACACTACACTGTAGCTGTTGTGCATCTAATGGTAAAGCCTTTGAGTCTTTGAAACAAAATACATTTAAAGACATTACCCTGGATACTTTTGACTTTACTTTGAGTTTTTTTTCTCTTTTTTTACCTAAACAATTTATCAATTTATCTAGAAATGAATTCCAATGACATTTAAAAAACAATCTTTAGTTGCCGTCCTGTAAGGAGGTAGCAGAAGTACATGGGCGAACAGTGTGTGTCCCCCGCTTCACTGCGAGTGTGCTCTGAGTGTGAATGAAGCTGCTGAATGTTTTGTGCAGAGTTGGTCCTGGCTCCTGTGAAGAGTTGGCTGCACAGGCTGTTTTTGTGTGAACACATTTCTGTCAGACACATTTAAGGCCTGCACACAGCTGCAGTGTGAGTGTTAGACGGCAGCTTTCACTTCTGTCACCACCACACATCATACGCCTGTGATCCCTCAGTGTAATGTCAGCAGGCAGTAGTGGTGGAGTTGTCTCTTTGTCAGATCTGTGTTTGAGGGATGTCTCTGCCATCTTGTGGAGATGTGTATGTTAGTCTCTGGATAAACTTTCATAAGCATTGCTCAGCAGAAATGTGTTATGTGAGCGGTGTCCTTCCACAAGGTCCTTACGTAAAATACTGTCTTAGGTGAAATAAAGCACAATGATTACAATATGGAAATTATTTACATTTTATGTGACGGTGATTAATAATTACCCCTTCTAAAGTCACAATTTCATCTAAACTTAAAACAATTCCCTTAATTTAAGGGTATTATATTATTATATTTGATTATTTTTCATTTGATGCACTTTTCAAACTGATCTCTGTTAACAAAAATGCATATTGGTATTGTAGTATAATCAGGTTAGAAAATTCAAGTTAAATTTGTCAGCTTCAAAACTCCAAATAGTAGCATACCCGCATCTTTTTTTGCCATCATAAAAGTACTTGCATGCATAATGCATTATGATCTTCTTATATCACTAGCTTTTAGATAAGTGCAGAAGGTCACTCCGTCATTATATTTTATTACAATTATCATGACTGGTTATAAAGCATTTTATTACTTTTTTGTCAAGTATCACAATTACATAAAAACATATCTGTATTGTAAAATCCTTCTTATATTGTTATAAAGAGTTATTAATATTTATAATTTACGCTTTTTTTAATCAAGACTATATTTTGACAGTGCTATCAAAATATTATACTGCATTATACACATAGAAAATGTATGCACTTTTGGTTGTATGCTCTGCCAAACTAATATTAACCTTCCTCTTCCTCTTCTTCCTCTGTTCTTCCTCTGCAGGTGATCACCTGTTTCGGCTTCTCCGTGCTCACCTGCCGCTACGTGGGCTTCTCCGTGGTGGCCCTGATGGTGGAGATAAACTCTGTGTTCCTCCACCTCAGGCAAATGCTGCGTATGGCCGGCAACGCCACGAGCACGCTGTACCGTGTCAACAGCATCATCAACCTGGGCACGTACGTGGTGTTCCGCATCAACACGCTGGCCTGGATGACCCGCTGGCTGGTGCTCAACAGGGACAACGTGCCGCTCATGGCCTACACTCTGGGCAGCGTCGGCATGGCCGTCATGACGGTCATGAATATCGTGCTGTTCTGTCGGCTACTCAGGAGCGACTTTTTGAAGAGCAGCACCCGGGAGAACAAGAAGGAGAAGGATATGTAGAGAAGAGGGGAAGGATTATGATAAATACACAGACTCATTATTGTATGTTAACGCCCTGTGGCTGAGATTTGGCAGCTTGTGTGTAATATACCTAAAGCTAGGAAATCTTTTTAAATCTCTGATACTTTATAGGTACATGCACACAAGTAGTACTTAAATGTCCTGACATCAAACACAGATTACACCAGTCAATATGTTAAAGAAACATTTAGTTGTTGTTTTAAATGTAGGCTTGTGTATTTGTGTGTGGTTTAATCATCTCTATGTGCCAGTAGTGGCTCACTAATGGTAAATGGAGGGTTCTTTTATGTAGGGTCTTTTATGTTCTTTTATTAATGTATATGCGATCCCTTGAAAAACAACATCCAACGCCTTATTTCCCACAGGGTGTTTGAGCTAAATCTGTTCTAAAATGTAGCTTAATTGAAGATGCACTGTTCATTACAAAAACCGGCCAACAATCCTTTATATTTCCATAGAAAATATCTTAACAATAACATTTTATTTATACATTATATGATACTGTTGTGGGTTTTTTCACATCTCTCTCCGCAAAAGTCTTTTTTAATCCAACACGTCCTCTACCGAAAACTGCCTGCTACCTCAGAAAGCTTTTAACAATGATTTGGCTCATTCTTACACAAGTTTGCTTTCAGTTTTCAGTTATTTTTTAAAGCAGAAAAAATTGTACATAAAAACGATATTTCTCTGCAAGCATATAAAGCAGGATAGAAACAGTATGGGTGAATACTTTGAAGTAACAAGTGGGCCTACATAAAACAGATCAGGATCGATCACAAAATGCAGTACAGCTTGTTATATTGTAACCAAACACTTAAAATTGTGAATGCTTTTGCCAAATTTTATTAAAATAGGATAAGTAAATAAAAAATCATGAACCAAACAGCAAAAAATAAGTCCTACATAAGATACATCTTTATTGTTTTTGGTGTTAGCATAATGAAAGACAAAGAAGTTAGCACGAAAGATTAGCAGGATTTAAATGTATAGTATACATATATTTCCAGTATAAACCTCATTCTTAAAAAATAATCTGCTGTATTTTTCACTCCTTGAAACCTGTGAAATGGAAACAGTACAGGCTGAATGACCATAATAATTGCTCCAAGATACTGACACAAATATTTGTAATGTTATTAATATATGGCGTTCGTGGTGAAGTGAGTTTGCCGTAGTTTTCAGACAGGCGGAGATGTTTTTCTTCATTTGGCCTTTAGGGGGCAGCACACTCCTCCACATCCCCTCTCAAGAACATCAGAGGTGTCTTTGTTTTGTAACGTCTTTGTAGACGTGGGCCTCCTGCCTCTTTATATGCCTGAAGAAATACAGAAATCAATCCTGGTCTTGAGATCTGTGATTACAGCAAACCTCACACACGGCTGTTCTAACCACTATTCACAGCATCCCAGTGCTCATGTGACACTACGGCATGAAAGAATCTGCAGCCATTTATGTTTTGCTTTGTGGTTTTCTGTGTGAAATCATTGTTTTGGGGGTATTTGTTTAATTTATTTTTACTCGAAATAAGTTATTGAATGTTTTGATTATAGTGAAACTGACATGGTTGCGTGAGTCGTGGATCATGCTGAGAAACATGTTGTCAATATAGCTCACAAAATGACAAACACAGCCTTTAAATCTTTGTCAACGTTAACATTAAGACTTAAATTCACTAAAGAAACGGCACTGATTCGGAGGGAGACAGTTACATTTTGATTATTGTCGCGATTGATAATAGGATCAAAACTAACTGCCTTGTGAAATGATATTGTGAATGTGGATTTGTAATTTTGTTTTTTTAAATTATTTTTTCAATGCTTCAGGCAGCTTTACTTTTTGTTTGTAGTGAAGACACCTGTTGAAATTTGAAGTTCCTTCTCACAACTGAGCTCATATTTGTGAATATTTTAAAGTTGTATTGGAATTGGAATTATACACGATGTTGTGCTTTTTAGGAATTGTGATGAAATATAGCAATGAAGTCTGAACTTTAAATTATGATTGGCCCCAGGCTGCAGGATTATTATATGGTGTTATATTTGTGGGTAGTGAACACAAGAACATTTTAGGAGAAAGTGGCAGCAGTTATTAAGTTGTGTTGCCATACACAGTTAATGTGCATTGATCTCCCAGAATCTGATTATTTATCACACCCAACAAATCATACCAGTTTTATGCCGTTGCTTGTTCATTTATAAGCTTCTCTTTTTAACTTTCTGGTGGTTGGTGAAATATTGACTATTGTTAAGTATGAAAAAAGGAAATTCATAATAACAGTGAAGACTATTGACACTGTGCCTCATGTCTAAGACCTGAAACATCTGAATAATGAAACAGTCGAGACGCTGTAAGGTTGTGAAAGCAAAATACTCGTCTTTACTCAGAGCATTTAAGTGTCACGTTTCACTGAATTATGCTTTGAATTGTAAATATAACAGCTTTTATTTTTTCATGTTTTGGCTGATTGTTTTGTAATTAAAGCTCTAATTTATATGTTTATATGTTAACATTTTTTCAATGTAAAAATAAAAAATACACACAAGAACAACAATGTGTTTTTCTGTCATTGACACATGCAGAAGGTTTTCAGTTAAGTTAATATGTCTGACATCTGTAAGCAGCTTTTAGGTTTATGTAATGAGCAATACTCTAGTCAAAAAGGTCAAGTCTAGACTTATGAATACTAAATAGCGCTGGAGAGAACCATACTCCTTATTGTAAAAGTATTGTTACCAGAATGCAGTGGTGTTAAGTAACTAAGTACATCTAAGTATTGTACATCAGTTATTTTTTGAAATATTACTTTTTTTTGTTGGTATTTCCATTAATGCTACTTTATACTTCTTCTCCACTACATGTTAGATTCAAATGTTGTACTTTTTAGTATACTACTATATATATATATATATATATATATATATATATATATATATATATATTGTACGTAGCCTATACAATATGCTATAATGCAGAAGTGTACTATTATCTAAATTTACATTATATTGGGTCATCGTTGTGCACAATGAGTACTTTAACATTTTGTACATTTTCATAATAATACTTTTACTTTGGAAATCAGGACCCTTTTCCAACACAGCCAGAATGTAAAATCACACCAACAGTCTTATAGTCGGCTGAATTACAGTAAGTGAACCAAAATGTACAGGTCACCTTGTATTTGATTGTATTTAAATTCTGCCCTTTGTTTTCCAATGACTTATAACAGCATTGGATTTCCCTTGCTTTATATTGATCCTCTTCAGGGTGAGGTTGCAGCTGATTGAGGGGGTTGGGGGGTGGTGGAGGGGGCTGCTCCTCCAATCAGCTGTCTTTACTCTGTGTCGTACGATGATCTCGCGTGTTCTGCCCACGGTCCGTCTCTTGTTTTCATCATCCCCAGCTCAGCATCCGTCCACAGCAGCTCCATGCCTCCGTCTGGGGGCGAGGAAGAAGAATAAAAGGTGCTCATTGTTAACCAAATAATAATGATCTGCGCACTTTATCGGTGGGCTTTTTGCGTTTCCAAATCCTCCTCTTCCTGATGCTGCTCGGGGTTGCAGCGGGGAGCGGTTTCGCCGGAGGATCGCGGTGCCATGCAGCGAGCTGGTTTTGCATTTTTACGCAGCTCTCCAGGCTCTCCGTCCTCTGATGCAGCGGCGTCACATGCTGCTGAAAAGCGCGTTAAGGCTTCAGATAACATGTGTTTGGGTGGATGCCGCAGCCCACAGGATTTGGAGCAGCAGTGGAGGCCAGCATGCCCGGATCCGAGGACGCTCTTATAACAGCTGCTAACCATATTTAGTCGATGTTGGCACTTAACACGTATTAAAAGGTAAGATAGATATTCGCAACGACTACAGACCTAATGATAAGTCGTCATCATTGTCTACTAAGCTGCATCCTGATTGTTAGTGCATGTTTTCTGCTATTTCTGTGATCATGAATACCTTATGTATAGCTTCCACTTGACCTCAATACAGAACTTCCCCCTCTGTGGCTGACATAAGCAATGTTCCCGGTGGGAAAGTGACATTCAGCAGTTTTACAGTTTATTGTGTTATTTTGAAGCTGAAATGGATGCTGGAGCAAACACAAACACCTATCAGTCCCATCCTTCTGATTTCCTCCCTCTGTCCCTGCAGAAGCGACCATGGGTGAAGAGAGCAGCCTGTCAAAGCAGATAGGAAGTGTGGAGAGGAGCATCGTGTTCCTGAGACAGGAACACCTCACTTTACTGCACGGCCTCCACCTGGAGATCCTCTCCCTGCAGAAGCGATGCTCAGGTGAGGGTCACACTGCTGCTACTGTGTGTGTTTGCATGGGGGAGCAAAACAACCTTTAGTTACCCCACACAATAAGCACAGTTGAGTTCAAGATTTTAGGAGTACTTTAGTATAACTCATTCCTATTCATTTACACAGGTTACTAGCCTACTGGATGTCATCAAGATTCAAGAAAACATTTGAAACATTTTACTTTGTTTATTGGTGCTTTCTAGACAAGCTGTCATGATATACTATCAACCTCCAGATGTATCACCTTGGCTGCAACAAACTATTATCTGCTAATTGTTATTTTAGTTTAGTTTTCTCTACCATAATTATGTAAACAAGCCTAACACTTTAATATCTTCAAACTGCTTGTATTACTCAAGCAGCAGTCCAAAGCCACATTTTTTTACTATTATTTCTAGAAAAGCACTAGATGCCAGAACCTAGTGTTTGGTGTAATTCTTTGTAATTCTTTGAAGTTAATTGCCTCATAATTTCAGCACTAATGAGCCCACATAAAAGTGAAAGATTCCTTTGGTGTCTATAATCAGCAAGGACGCCTCTCGTTGACCCTCTGAGAGGAGATTTACAGAGATCTTTAATTACAGTCCTGATGTATAATGAACTAGAAGTCAGCTTTGTGACCTCTTTATAATGAGTTTCTTTTTTACTTTATGATAGTCCATCAAGCCTGCACCAGATATTCCCTATTTATTTATTTATTCATTTATTTACCAGGGGCAGTGCACATGAATCAACATTTCTGTAAATGTGCCAGAGTTAGCCAAGAGGCTATTTTTCATCTGTAGTTCCTGGACAGATTTTGTAAGTCCGCCTATAGATCTATCCTATTAATTATTTCACCTTCATTTGATGGACCACATGATCAATGTTGAATTATGTATAGAAAAAAGCTTATGTTGTGTGTTTAATTACAATCAGCAGTTTGTGTGACTTTCCTGAAAAGAGAAACTAAATCTCCTCATATGCAGGCCTCATTGTGTGTGTGTCTGTGTGTGTGTGTGTGTGTGTGTGTGTGTGTGTGTGTGTGTGTGTGTGTGTGTGTGTGTGTGTGTCATCAATCAACAATGGCTATGGTGATGTCATGCTTCAATTCCTGTAGATTGCGTCATTTCCTGTTTTGGGCCTAATGGATATGTCCATTTCATCAAGCAAGCAAGTGCATATGATCTCACACACACACACACACACACACACACACACACACATACACATACACAGACACACACGCACTCACACATTTTTGTATTACTTTAATTGTGAGGATGTTCTATTTCATGTAATTAATTCCCTGGAGGCTTTCCTTATTCTTTTGTTATTAGTGTCACATATTCTAAACCAAACCTGCCCATTATTGCAACATAAATACACACAAACACACACATGCAGGCATACAAGACATACAACAGAGAGATGAATCTAAACATATCCGTGCTTAGTTAATCCATAGATCCCATATCTTTAGTAATCCTGAATGGGATTGTGGTTAACAAATACATGGGGAAGTAGGTTGCAAGGGGGGGAAGGGGTCTGTGTGTGTGTGTGTGTGAGTGTGGTGTTTGTATGTGAGTGTGTGTGATGGAGATGGATAGGGCGAGCTGGCTCAGAGCCAATGCGACCAGTTATGTAGAAAAGGACCCCCTCAATTACTTTGTAGCTTTGCTGCACAATCACATCTGGTCCAAAAATAATAATGTGCACGTTAATAAGTGTATTATGTGTGTGGAGAGAAAGGGACTAACACATAAACACAGATTCATGTCACACATTTTTATATTTTTATCCATGTATATGTGAGTGTTTATATCTAAAAAATCTAAGCAATGTTTGGCTGAACTTGACCTTCAGAAAGACAATCGTTTTTGTAATAAAAATAATTTAATCAATGAAGATGTCTCAAGAGAGTTCACTACATATTCTTAGTAAAAAACATATTTCCGTAGAAAAAAACCTCCAACACAAATATAAATCTTTGTCCTGAAGCCGCTGAAATCCTGAATCTGCACTGCAGAGTTTTTATCTAACACAGCCTTTCATTTCCACATTCCTCAAAGGTTTTTTATGGGATTTCTTATGCAGGGACATCAATACACCACATCTCTTTCTGCAGAGCATCTTTAGAGCTTCTTATGAAATGATCATGCACAGGGAACATCTGTGAAAAGCTTTTGCATGCAAATGACTGTTTTGTGTCCAAATGAAGATTAAAACGCCACTATATGCTTGGGCTAGGGGAGTTTATTGTGTTTTGCCCCTTTCAACAACAAATATTCAACAGTGTGTACCACACCCTCTGTCCTACGACCCTACCAACATACGAGTAAAAACTCCTTTGTGGGAGATAAACTTCTAACTTTTTACTCTTTGCATTTTATTTTTTATCCTTCGGATTTGAGCCTTTGTAGACCATTTGCGTGCACACAAACCCACATAACACACTACAGGAAAGGAGGAAGCCCAAAATGCATATGGTCCTCTTTAACGTGGATCAGTAAAGTCTTGTTTTAGTACTTCTGATTTTTATTTCACAGTATAATGTGTGCATATGCGCACTTCGCTGTTTCGTTGACAGTGAAGCCAGAACATTTGGGAGACTCTGTTACTTCAGAGACCATATTTGGAAAGCAGTGTCCACTGTTTTGGTCTTTTTCTTGCTCATATCTTTTACACATTTCAGGTTTTTAAGTTGTACACTTTGTTGTTGGGTTTGTGTCTAATTAGCATAGCCTGGATTTTGTTGAGGCCTGATGGTAGTGCAGAACTAGTCAGTATTTCAGAGTAAATCTCAGAGCGCTTGACGCTGCCAATCACTTTTGTCTCCCAGATTAAGTAATTATTCTTAAATCCCAGAGAAGCTTACTTGAAGATGTGTTAGTTTTGAGACCATGGTGCACATATAACGTGTAATTATCTCAGTTTTGTAACTACTTAAAGAGGTTCAAAGATATACAATGAGGTAATGCTGGACAGTATTGGGGCTATAGGAGCTTCTGATAGGATAATGCAGTCAGCAGTTGTGATAGGCGTTTGCTGCCAGCTCAATAATGTGCAGCCTGGAAGGAGACTGCAAGGTTGATCGGCCCATGTTGCCGTGCATATTAGCTCTGCCTCTATACTGCTGACCGCCTTTATTTTCCTCAACTCTCCTTCTCATCTACTTAAAGGCTCTTATACTTCTCTCTCCTTGAACAACCAGGAAGTCAATATCTGTCTTTGTTTTGGTCATTTTTCTTTTAATATAATGTTAGTTGTGCGTCATAGAAATCAATGAGGTGTGTGTGTGTGTGTAGAGTATGTGTCGTTCAAGATATGGTTGCAACATTCAAGGTCGAACCACGAAACAGAGCCTTGAATGCTCAGTGAGGCTGTAGGAGATAAGACAGAAGAACTACCAAACATACCACGCTCGGATGTGCTGAGCTCCTCCTTTTCATTGTGAAACTGTTTCTTCAAGACATCATTCCTGTAGCCGACTTTCTGCAGTTAAATTACCCTCATCAAGTCAACACCTACCTTTTTAGCCTTGCTTGATATAAAGCTTTTTTAATAAAGCACAATCGGCACATTATTTGTTTGTTTTTCAATGTCTGCATAGTGGTTTAGTCTGTTTTGCTTTTTAGCAAGTTGGATTTAAATAAAAATGTGTAATCCTGTGTCTGGTGTTTCCTCACAGTCAATTGATGACAGCTTTTATAGCTTTTTCTCATTTCTATGATTTGTATTTCTATAGTATGCTGTTCTTTTTCTGATTGATTCACATGTGTCAGGGCAGTTCTGAAAGAGGATAATGATAGATGACAGGACCTCTCAAAGTCTCCCATATTTTGCAATCAATTCACTACATAAACAGAAATCAGGCTGTCTTTATATGCCTGTCTGAGTTCCTCTATCCGCCCTTTCCTCACTATCTGTCGTCATCTCTTCATGCCAGCTGCATGGGTGGGCGTGTAATGCTGACTGCAGAGAGAAAGGGTGTGACAATAGGAACAGAAAGGCTGGGAATAACACATATGCTGTTCTAGAGTCTGATTTATACCACCAGTAAAATTAGAAGTAAGATATTTAGTTGATATTCATAGATTTAAAGGATGTTTTTAATTAAACTAGTTTAATGGCTTATTGAACATTCAAGTTTCTGAAATGAACAAATCCATGCTTCATTAATCTAATCTGGAACCACAAACACTGCTGTTTGAGTGTGAGCTGAATGCGAAATGTAGAGATTTCCCTGCAGTCCTAAATGACATTTGAAATGACCGAAGGACAGTCACGACCAGCAGTCAGACAACCTGTCCGACACTTTAAGTCAAATATATATATTTTTTTATCAGGGACAATCCAACCCTTCGAAAAACTGAGCACCAGTCTGGTACATTATCTTCTCAAAAACCTAAACCCTTTAGTTGATGTAATGCACTGACATGAGATATAATCCATTCAGCATCTAAAAATGCCAGCATGCCAGATATCATATCATGGAATGTTTGGATAATCCTAATCATGTTGGAGGAGATTCTCTCATTGAGCTCTCTAAAAGAAAAGTCAGACAATCATGGATTTATTTTCCAATCGAGCATTGAGGCAAGCAAGCTGCTGAGTGTCGTATTTTTCTCATTGCACAAGACAAATGGATGCAAAGGCTATCGACTAATGCGAGTCATCAACATGACACACAGTATATCGGAAGAAACACGGCACTCAAAGGAAAGTCAAAACTTTTGACACAAATGTTATAAGAAATTCGGCATGAGACGATGTATGATTTTATAACTGATCATATAACTGATCAGGATGAACATAAATATCTTTCACATGTTTGTCTTGTAAAAGCTGTGTTGTTGGCTTTCATAACAGAGAAACTAAAAAGAGGCTTATTTAAAAAAGAAAAATACAGGATTCTCATGTAAGAAAGAACAAACTCACACAATGGTTTTTTTTCCTGCATGGGGAGCATACATGTAGGAAATATGACTTTTGGAATGTTTGTTTTTCACACAAAAAAGATGTCTGTCCTATCTGGGATGCAATCAAATATTGGTTTGTTAAAACATGTAAGGTAAAGTGATTCCAGTACATTAAAGTGCCATTTATCCATATGTTGATGATTATTGGGATACTTTTACATTACTATTATTTTTGGCCAGAATAATCCCGACATAACATTTTGATATCTTCCTATAAGATCATTCACATTTATTATTATTGGTTCTCAGACAAACGCCATGTATGACCTTTATACTTCATCTACAGTATGTTCCAGTGTCAACAGATGTTGTGACAAAAGCAGCTCTGCTTGACTAGTTTTTTGGGGGGTTTTGGGTATTTGTTTGGTTTGCATTCCTCTTGAAAAGGATTGCACAGCCAGGAGTTCTTATTTAAGTGGGATGCAACAACTAATCGACTTAATCGATTAAAATCGATGACCAAATTAGTTGGCAACTAATTCAGTCATCGATTCGTTGGTGACGTCATCACATGTGTTCTACACCCCGTTAAGCTTTTTTATCGGTACAGGAGACATTTAAAACATATGTCATATGTATTATTGCTACATAAACATTATATCGCAGTCTTAGTGTCGCCAACTCCGTTTCTAATATGCAATATGACTACAAAATGCGTCTATAATGTATTTTCGATCTTCCCAATTCAGACGAGAGATCTCTCCCCCGCCTGCTTGCGAGGGGGCGGGGCAGTTTAAACACACACGCAGCTACTACATGCATGCAACACACACACACGGAGGAGATGGCGGAGAGAACGCGCTCCGAGGTGTGGTTCAACTTTAGCCGTCTCGATGTGGACAATGCTCGTTACCAAAAGTACAATAACAGTTTATCATGTAAGGGCGGTAACACAAGCAATTTGTCTAAACATTTAGCAAAAGTGCACCACATCCAGACGGAGTTCCGGGTTCCACTGTCTTTCTAGCAGCTCTGTAGCCCCGTCCACGAGTAACGTTTCCACGTCAGGTGTTATGTATGCTAGCAGCAACACACAGAGTTAACTCAGTTATAAAAACATAGGTTAATGATTAGAGGTAACTGAGTTATTTATTTTGTTAAAGTTTCAGCTATTCTGTTTACAGTTCTGTCATCACATTATTTAATATGATTTGTTAAAAAATTGTTGTTTCTTTTGATGTGAAATATTATGCATTTAATTAAAATAAAAAGCATTGTTAGTTTTGTTCACAATTTGTTTAGTTAGTTTACCTTATTTCTTGTCAAAATAACCGTTAATACTATCGTTAAAAGGACCGGATCGATAAGCAGTATCGATATAAGTAGTAGTACAGTTAAAACCTTAACGATCCGAATAATCGATTAATCGTTTCATTAATCGATAGATTAATTGATTATCAAATTAGTCGTTTGTTGCAGCCCTAATATTGATTTCAGGGAGGAATGCTAATAAAGGTTATATTTCTTATTGAGGTTGCAGTAAAGTGAGATTTTCCCCAGACTGTGACAAGTAAGTAAGTAGGACTTCAGTCTTTAGGCACGTTCACACCGCAGTACTTTTCCCGCTGGGAGTCCCAGCAGCTTCTACTGAAGCCAGTCCCCAACTCCGGGGACTTCAGGCCAGGAACTTCGGGTGGCAGTATACGCCGTGAAGTTGTTTGCGGCCTGCCAGTAAACCCAAAGCAGAAGAAGAAGTAGAAGTGACGTCAGCAGCTTAATTTGCCTAATCCTCCCCCAGGAACTTATTCCGATGTGAACGCGATCTGTTCATGAACTAAAGAGTTTTTCTCATGAACCTTTGTGGGAAAAGTACTGCGGTGTCAAAGTGCCTATTAGCCGCGTTCCCACTTTAGTTCCCACTTTAGTTCCGAAGTGTCCAGACCCGGCGCCAGAACAAATCTGAAGGGAGGGCATATGATTTTCATGGGAGGGCACACAAAGCCGTCATGTGCTGCGGGCCTGCGGCACAACATATATCAAACAGCAAGGCCAACAGCATTGCGTAAAGACGCACACTTATCGCAAATACATACACAAATAAAGGGCAACATAGAAACCACTTTTGAAACATTGTGTGCGTGGCAGCCATAGAGAAACAAACACTGGTGAATCACGAGCAAGGCACACTGGTTAAGGATGGCAGGCAGCTTCCTCATCGTTGCACTCGGAGAGAAATAGTAGAGACGGAGACGATGAACTGTTCAGCCCGCCTTGGGCACGATTTATTTTCCTATGCACTGCACCCGGACATGCTGTGGAGTGAATCGTGGTCACCTCTGAGAGGGAGTTGGTTGACAGCTAAAAAAGCTATAATATCAACGACAGCTGACACGTAATAACGGTTCCGTGCCAGCTGATCAGCACCAAAGTACTAATTTCCTTATTTGTTTCCTCGCGTATCTGTCTCTCTCTTCACAAAAAAACGTGTTTATTGGGGGAGGGCAGGAATGTCAAATGGGAGGGCCTGGCCCTCCCACGTCGCCGGGCATGGAAGTGTCGCGTTCACACCAAAAAGAGCCGGAACTAAAATTAGTTCATGAGAACCTTTTTTACCCCCTTTTCCGTCCCTGCTAGAGAGCGGGTACTTTCGTGGGAGAAAAAGGTTCCTATGTCTGATTGGCTGGGCGGAATGCAAACCATGCCCCGTAAAACTCCCAAAATGTTTTGTGAAGCCACCATTTTATTATCCTCGCAATAGCATTATTAGCATTAGCCTAGCGCAGAAACGCAGAGAGACTAACTTATGGCAACACAAAAGAAAACATGGGAGCGGTGGAGATGAGGAGGTGTCGGTGTTCTGGCAATTTACTCGGAAGGCTTCAGTCGGGCTGCCAACACTCACGCATTGAGCGTGAGAGTCACGCAATTAACCCATATCTCACGCACTCACGCCACACTTGCCTTTCCTCACGCTCAAGCTTTCGTCCAAAATAAATGTATATAAATAGATAAATAAATAGCAGCCGGAGAAGAAACGAGTGCTCAGGGACCGTCTGCAAAGTGCAACTCCGAAAAAAGAGAATACAATAATATTCAATAACTATTATACAGCTTATTATTACTACCAAACTCACTACACACATCAATAGTCTCCTGTGTGTCATACTACAGCAAGGAGTTTGGAAGAATATGCTTTTGAATAATTGTGGGGATATTTATAATGTAAAATATTCAATAAATATGGCATCATCTTAAAGAGCATCTTGCAGTTTTTTTTTTTTCTACATTTATGCTTAAACTTGCTTGAAAATTACAATTAAAAAAGTGAATGTAGGATTTGATATGTTTTACAAGACATAAGGGAAGGAATTCAGAGAGAAAGGAGCAATTTGAGCTCTGCTCTTAAAAACTGCTTTTTTTTAAAGGTCATACGTCAAACGCGTCATATTACATCACAAAGGGTAAACATCTCTGCTCTCTGACCGCGGGTATAGTTAGTAGTTGCGTTGAGTTGAGCGGTTGTGTTTTAGTGAGCTGGTATTTTTCGGTAGTTTTACATTGTATTTCACCATTTGTAATCATGGTGCAGTATTGTGTTTGTGCAGGTTGCACAAATACCAGCCTGTCAGGACATCGAGTCCACAGTTTCACTCACGGGAAAAGGACCGGAGCTAGCGTTCGTTCCTGGGTGCGTTGGGCATCCACCTCCCTGCAGCACATACTCTCCACAGCTTTATCAGGAAACCGGATTACATCTCTCTCCCCCCCTTCGCTGCTCTCTCTCTCTCTGCTCCGGTACACGGCACCGTAAGACGTAGTGTGGAGTTGCATTAGGTAACACTGTGGTGGCTGAACTGCTCCAGTCGTCTCCTTTGTGTTTGTTTGCTTCCCCCTGTCTGTGTTGTTTGTGTGTGCGTGGTGGCTGTCACTCCTGGCTCCCGGCTCAACCTCCACTCACCTGCTGCAATCAGCTGTGCACCCTCCCCGACTACACACCTGCTTTCCATCAAGCCATTTACAACGGCATATCAACGGAGGCTCCACAACCTTTCTCCGCCAGATCGTCAAGTATCAGCCGTATCTCGCGTCTCCCCTCCGGTACACAGCACCATAGTGTGGAGTTGCATTAGGTAACGCGAGACACGGCTGATACTTGCGCATTAGTTTCTGTTATGGATCAGTATCAACAGTCTTGCCAGTAACGTTACTATATTATCAATGCTACTTTAGTTATAGCCTGATATATGATAGCTAACTCCACAATGTTGTGATGTGACGTTAGCTAACATTCTGTAGCTAACACCGGTCACTCACCAAGATAGCTGCCCAGTTCTCCATTGGTTCTCCTCACACCACAGCTCAATTTCTCTCCGATGGCCGTTATTTCTTCTAATCCTTGGCTGCTCCTGGTCTCTTGGACGCCTAGGCTCATAATTATAAGATTGTGGTCCGTCATATGCATTCGAATATTCATGTTCAACTTCTTCTGTGTCTTCAGTGTCGAAACTAGCATTGGGATCCATGTTTATTAATACGTTACACCAGCCGCTCTCCCCCTTGTTTCCCCCATGTTTAGGCGGGAGGTCACGTGCCGAGGCTTTTTTATGCGGAAGTGAACATTTCTTACAAAAACGACGCCAGATGTCACTGTAGTGTAGTGTATATTTCTGTATATTAAAAAAAAAATCTAATGTATTCATCATTTTCCTACACATTTATTCACAGGTGTCTTTAACCTGGAAGTTGCTCTTTAAATAACTTTACTATTATACAGTATATTTCTACCAAACTCACTATTTGCATTGTTGTTGTTAGCATCTGGTTAGCTTAACGGATATTAAAAGCTGTTTCTAAAACAAGGAAAGGGAGAGCTCTGTCCTGTCAGACTGAGAGATAACTACAGCTCAGTGAGGTAAGGGACTGTTTAGATAACTTTAGTCTAGTTATCTCAGTGGGTCTCAAATGTTTTGGTCACCATTTATGAGAATACATGTAAAACAGTTATGAAATACTATATGACAGTAAAACAAGAATACAGTTTAAAAGGTGAGTGATTTGTAAAATATCCATAGAGAAAAAGAAAATCTGTTTACAGTTCTGTTTCATATGGGTGTTGAGAGATGTTTCCATAAATTCATTTTGCTCTCAAAGTGCACCAGGTTGATGCATTTAACTTCCATATTTAAACAAATCTTCCCGGGTGAGCATGCCCCCGGACCCCCCCTAGAGGAGTCCCAGCAGCTTCTACTGAAGCCAGTCCCCTCCCCAACTCCGTGGACTTCCGGCCGGGGACTTCGGGTGGCAGTACGCCGTGAAGTTGTTTGCGGCCTGCCAGTAAACCCAAAGCAGAAGAAGAAGAAGTGACGTCAGCGGCTTAATTTGCCTAATCCTCCCCCAGGGACTTATTCCAGTGTGAACGCGATCTGAATTTAGTTCATGAGAACTAAAGAGTTCTCATGAACCTTTGTGGGAAAAGTACTGCGGTGTGAAAGCGCCTAATGATGTAAAGTTTCAGATTTAGCTTCATAAATTATGTATGAGCCCAATCAAAATATGCTGGAAACTGCATCAAGCATCTGTTATGCAGCACACAGAAAAATATCAGCATACAGCTTTAATAAGGCATCTCAACGTCTGCATTTAAGTCATGTGTTTTTGAGATACTGTATTTCTGTCTTGTGTAACTGCTCTCTCCTGTGGTTTTATGTTTTTCAGAGTTGACAAGTGATCTAGAGGTGAAGCCTCAAGGAAGGAATCCAATAGGTATGTTAAAAAAAACACATATTTATCTCTCATTCTGCACTTAAGATAGAAAAACAGACATGTTTGCATCTCTTTGGGCTTGTTTGTCTTGGCCGCACTCAACCTCAACCCCCTATCCGCCACAGCCTCTATCCCTCTCTGCCACCGTCTGTCCTCTCCACCCTCCCATCCCCCAGGGAATGGATCCCTGTCAGCCACCCTCCTCCCCATTTCTGTTTCTCTCTCTCTCTGTCTATCTCTCTGTCTCTCATGGCTGTATTTGTGTTTCTTTGGTTTAAATACAAAATAATTTGTCAGCGCTAAAGGGGAGCTGCACATTCTCACTATAAAAAGGCTAGGGCAGAAAATGTATGAGAATTTATGGAAATGGTTAAATGGAGTACATTTTACACACATCGTATATTCTATAGACTAAATAAATCCAAAATGTTTGGTAAAAAATATATGAGTTCCCCGAATATTGTAAATAAATTACAACATCAGTCAAAAATATTCACAGTTATTCAATATTTCTCTTAAAATCAGTCAACCCTCGCCGATGCAGACAGCTGCAAAGACTGTCAGTGTTGTCTGGATGCAGGGAAGCAGTATAGGCACCATTTTGTCACACCAAATTAGAGACAGAGCAGGGGAATAGAAGTCAAAAGGCTGTGTGAATGTGTGTGTGCTTGTAGAAATTAATGTGGGGGGTTCGTGTTTGGCTGCATTACTGAGCCATTAGACCCCATCTCCTTTTCCAGGGCAGGTTATCCCCAGATCCATCAATACAGCACGGCGCTCTGCTCTCCTCCCACCCTGACAAATTGATTCATCCTCTTTTTCTTTCCCTGCTCTCGTTTTTCCTTGTCGTCCCAGAGGGAGGGTCCATTTACAAGACTTTGCTGAGAACAAGAGGGACGTAGAGCCAGGAAAAGGAGAGAGGAAGAGGTGGAAGGAGAGAGGTATTAAGAGGTAGCAAAGAGGGCGATTAAGGGGAAAAGACAAGGCGGCAGGATGCGGTCAGCTGCAGACGTGGAGGAGACGTATGGAAGGATATTAAGATCACATTAGGTACTGTAGTCTATACTTAGCATATGAGCTCAAACTGGGTGTGGTGATGGGCAACAGAAAACCTGAGACTGATCGGTCCTCAGAGGATTCATCCTGGAAGACAAATGGGAGATTGAGGATGGATATGGGAAATAGAACAAGCTTAAGTATCACTCAGTACAATAAAGAAAAGTTATATAGGCAGAAAATAAGAGACAGCTAGATCAAGGGAAATGTCATGAAGCATAAGATGAAGCAGCATCAAACTCAAAGGTGTTATCCATGTATGAAGCCTAATATGGATCATAGTTTCACCTGCAGGCCACACCAAACCTCCCTGCAGCCTTTGGGAGTCTCCTGCCCTGAAAACCTGACCTATTTCTATCTGCAGAGGCCTCAGTGCCAGCTCCTGTGGATGTAATCCTCCACTAAGTCAGCCCTGAGGTTGCTGCATTGCTTTTCATTCATACTTCCCTCTCCTCTGGGGGATGTGCCTCAGAGCATACATGTTGTCTACAGAAGCAAAAATAATAAGCAGACTTCAGCATTAAATCTGACCTTGGTGAGGTTGAAGTTCATGCTGAAAGGAGGCCTCAAGTGGTGGTTTTTCCTATTTAGAGAAATGTAGTTGATGGTATGGCATTGAGGAAGTGGAATTTTTTGTTTGTATCACATATAAATATATAAAACACAGGTGTCTTATTGATCTGTGGTGCAGCATGCCTGCACCTTGCTCTATGTATACAAATAATAGATGTCTACAACAAAATTGTTCTGGCTGGCTTTCTCTCTCCTTCAACCTACTGATGAATGATTTATGCTTTCATGTTTTCACATTTTCCCCCTTCCATAATGCAAAATGTATTTAGATATTGAACATTTCCATGAGAACAGAAATGCAAAGTCCAAATTGAAAGGATATTTGAGTTGCTGTTTCAAAGAATTTTAGAAATCATTTTGGATGCTATGTGACTGTTTTATTAATTTACAATAAGAATGCGTATAGTTTGAGTCCATCTTAAAACAAACCAAAATCAAAGTCTTTTAACAGGCAATGTGGCCGACCCATGTTCAGCAGATACGTGTGTTCCTCCAGTCACAAATAAGAACATGGTTTACACTCCTTCCAATTTAAAATAATGAATCTCTTAGCTGAACATTTCCAGGGCCAGTCAACAGTGACTCCAACGTTTATGTCTGTTTTCTAGCACAGAAGGCATCGCCTCTATAATCATATGTGCAAGGGATTAGAGCTTGTGCGGCACGACAAATGCTCAGTTTTGCGAGATAAGTAACCCACTGCTCCAGGGTAATACCATACACATGTTTAAACTGTGTATGTGCTGCTGTCTAGGGTTTGTATATACAAGTGCTTATTTTGTTTTAAAATGTAGAGTTGTGGATAGAGCATTCAACTCATTTTACTCCTCGGTAATTCTTCATCTCTTGAAAGATAGGTACACAATGTATTTATGTATGCCCAAATGTAGGCCTATTTTTCAGTTACACATGTATAGAAACTCTTATTTTTAGACCTATAGGTCTGTTTACATTTCTGGTCCTTCTGTGTGTCAGAGTTGCAGGAGGAGGAGGAGCTGCTGGAGAACCGCTGTTGGGACGTGGAAAGCCGTCTGGACGAAGAGGAGTGCACCTTTGGAGAGCTTCGTCAGGAGCTGAGTCACAAAGGGGCTTTGGTGGGAGTCCTCAGAGCCAATCTCAAGGAAAAGGAGCGCCATTTCCTGGAGGAGCTGAAACACCGGAGCCACTGTTCAACCATCCTGAACACGGAGCTGCAGAAACAAACAGAGGCAGCAGCGTACCTCTCCTTCCAGTTGCATGGTGCCCGCCAGAAACTGCACCACCAGCGAATGCAGCAGAGGCAGGGACTCCTCGCACGGGCCAACAGTCAGGGGGCCCAGTACTGTGCCGCGCAGATCTCTGTCTCTCCTCAGAGGCCTTCAGGAGCCTCCCCTTCCTCTCCCGTGGTTAAACCCAAGCGTAAAAGCGTCAGGTCGTCTTTGAGAGTGGAGCGTTCCCGGGAGTGTGTTCCCATGGAGAAAGTGACGGGCCCCGCTGAGCCCACAGCCATGCCGGACCCTGCACTCTTCCTCCACCCTCGCAGGCACAGGGCCCGCTCCAGGCACGCTGTGGCACAAAGACAGGCTCCACTGGGGCTGGAGAGGGAGGATGAGGAAGAAGGAGGTGGTGAAGGGCCGATGGAGCCTCAGGGCGGAGCTGCCAGACTGCTGTCTTCAGCGGCAGCGCCCCCTGCTGCTGAGACAAAGGCAGATTAGCGAGTACTAAAGCCTGCACTTTAAACTACAGTTTGATCACTGTATGATCATCTGAGACTGTTAATGCTGGTAACTGTTCTGCACCTTGACTGAATTGATACTGCGACTCGTTTTAGCTCATGAATTATTATATTACACTTATTGTAGTCACTTTTTTTAAATGGACTTTGATATAACCCTAAATAACTTGCTTTGAAAACTCAGAAAGTGTCACTTTAAGTCAGTCTTAGATGAATTATCTGTTTACACTGGTGTCACATGCTCAGTATACTGTGGGGCCTTATTTCAAAGCCACCTCTTTTGGACATTTGTTGATGGTGAGCGGCCATTTTAAAAGGACTACAAGCCCAACCAGGGCCGTTTCTCAATGTCGAGCATACCTGCTGCAGAGCCACTATTTCAAGTATACTACGTCATAGAGTGGCACAGAATGCTGGGCATTTAACATGCATTTAAACAGTCCTTCTGTGCCACTCGATGATGTAGTATACCTGAAATAGTGGCTCTGCAGCAGGTTTACTCGACATTGAGAAATGGCCCAGCTGTGAGCTTTCAAGGCCTACCATAAATCAAACATGTGACCAAACATTTGTTTGGCCCCTGACTGAGGCACAGCTGACATATCTGAAGCGGTATGTTGGGGTCCTCCCGGTGAAACATTTTTGACTGAAAGGAGGTGTGTTCCTGTGATAATACAAAGAGTATAAATACAAAGGACAGTCGATTAACTTCCAATACAACAGTAGATCAGTTCTGTCTTTATTACACATATTTATACCTTTCCAGTAGGTTTCCATGACAATTTATTTACAAGGAAACAACTCGGGTGTTGTCAGCAATATCCCCAACCATTTTGTTTTTTAAAAAATGAACCAGAACCTGTCGTTTGCCCTAACCTGGACCACTTATCTCCGTCTGTACGTTATTGTAAACCCAACAACGGAGAGCAACGCTTCAGGAAACACATTTCTTTTTAGAAACAGATTTGACATGAGCCCTGCCAATAGTTACTGTAAATCTGTTTAAAATCAGTGTTCATGGCTTTAACTGCAGATAATTACGCTTCAGTTAGCTTTCCTTTGTGCAACTAAACTAACACTTGGTACAATTTGAAGTCTACTAACTATAGTCCTTGCTGTTGCCCATAGATCAATAATACTTTATTTTAGACTCTAGGTCTATCTGAAAAGGAAAAAAGAGTATTTGAACATTCAACGTTCACAACTTGAAATGTGGTTATTAAAGCAGCTGTTAAAAAGTAATCACTTTATACTTTGACAAAACCTGTTTTATTTGCGTTTCTGTAAGTGCATTGATCGGTGGAGGACAGATCGGATAGTAATTTTGGCCACATGTAAACTTTCCGTCTTACATTTGTTGTTGAGACTGTCTGTTTATTCAAATATACACACAGAGGCACATAAACGCAGCTTTATTTTTCTGCAGTAACTGCTTTCTATAAACAGATTGTAACGTGTTGGACCATGCGTTAGACTCAGGTGTGGTGTGTGTACTAACTAAACACACGCAGCACTACTTCTTCAACTAGTTTGTGTTCGGCTATTTTGTTGGGGTTTCTTTTTTCACCTCAGGCAAAACAGATAATCACAAACTTGACTACAGGTTTATGTGTGTTTTTTAAGTGGGATTGACATTTTCTATCTGCATTCTGTTACTTTTTCCCTTTTACACACCCAAGATGGACATCTATAGAGTGACTGTGTACTGTAATTGAGGGCAGGCAGTGTGTGTGTGTGTTATCAAAACACATGCATATGGTGGCCCCTAGCGTTACAATGAGCGAATAGCAACTTGAAAACAAAGCAGTATAGGAGAGATCAAATTATCACTTTAAACTACTATATTTTAATGTAGGAAATACTTTTAAAAGTTATTTATTTTTCTTTTCTCCATTCAGTACCCTTATGTAATGAATGCCTTATAATAGAGGAGCTGTGGATATTAGAAATACAGTGTGGAACATTTCTAAGTACTAAAGTTTTGTGCCCTTTTGTTTCAGAAACCCTTTTATAAGACTCTTTGGGATTTGCATATAAACTCTATTACTCTATATAATGTGGCACCTCAGTTATTTTGAAGCTGTGTCACAGTTGATTTATTCTTGAGCCATGACTCAACTTAGCATCAGTGTCTTTGAATGATCCTTCCTGCAAGAATGAATTTAATTGTGTTTAGTTGCTGTGAGGCTTTTCTTGCCTTCTGCAGCTACTGATTAAAGTTTAGCATTATGTTTAAGCAGTGTAACCTCAACAAAGCAATATATCAATATATTTATGTATTATTAGTATGTCACGTCAGCCAGTTTAAGGACACTTGAGGTATGAAATTAGATTTTATGATTATTTAACTTTGTATTTTGTAATAGTTGAGCTCAGTATATGTTGCTTAATATTTTTCTGAATTGTGAAATGAATTGTTTTTGTTGATTGTCACTGCTGAATCTTTAAATGATTATTGATATGTTACACTTTATGGGAGCCATATTTAAGTGAGGAATCAGTGGTGCATGTGAAGCAGTTTTAAGCAAAAGGGCATATGTTTATGCCACATGAGACTGCCTGGGTGAAAATGTAGCCTGTTTGCGAAAATGCAAATGTGACAAAGGTTTTCATTCTCTTCTCAGCTGGTACCCATAAGCATGAATGTGTGCACTATTCTTCCTCAAGTTTATTGAGACGGCAGGGGATAAAAGTACAAAGCTGTCTGGTTGAAAACTGATATTATTTTCCTGAACTGAGACTGTTAGACTTCCTCACTCCACGTCATCCAAACAAACAGCAGGTAGATTAAACTCACCGATAGATTAGAGAGATAGAGAGAACAATCACCTCTATTCATAATAAATTGACATCCTGCATACCCTAATGTCAAACATTTTAGCGATACTTCGGTACTATGTTACAACTTTGATTAAACAGCAACATTCAGTTTGCTGAATGCAGCTCCAGAGATTGTTTGTCTGAGGGAAAATGCTAATGCGCCAAAGAGGCCCAACACTGAAACTAAAATGAAGACGAATGGTGTGATGCCTTAAAAAGGATGTCATGAATATTTCAGCTGAATAGAGAAAATCTCAACCGCCTGATTTTGTTTTAAACCTATTAACGTCTTCCATCTTTCTGAACGCCTTTATAATAACCCTAATCCTCAAAGTATTAACAAATGTCAGCAGCTTCTTCCTCTCCTGGCTGAGGTCCAATCGTTTTATTTAGCATCCTAGAGAAACATGTCTGTGGACTTTATGCGGCACCATGAAGCATCTTGTTTGACGTGTTATGTGGTCTCTAGCAATAATGCACCCAACATGGAGACGTTGCTCTGGGTCGTTGAATGGTGGTTTGGTCCTCGGGTGAGCATAAACTGTTGATTGATTACCGCATATACTGTGTTAGCTTCCTATATTGATCTACTGTACAAATAATTGGAATAAAATGAAGGATTGTGTAGTCTGCTGTCTGCTCGTTATTGCTGCTTTAAAGTTTGCCAGAGAAATTCTAACACCTTTTTTGCAGGTGGTTCAATTAAATTATTTTCCTTTTCATTGAAATATGAAGTAAAGCAGGCAATATATTTGATTAATCATTGAAACAACTTTTCATACAAAAATCTGTTTTCAGCCTCTAAATCATGATGATTTAATTCTTTTCCTTGTTTTTTTTTCTTGTAAAAATTAACATCTCTTGGGTTTGGACTGACAAAACATTTAAAGACATCACCTTGTTGTTACAGAAACTGGGAAGGGCATTTTTCCTTATTTTCTTACATTTAATAAACCAAACTATAGTTGATTAAATAATGAATAATTGTTAGCCATAACCTCATTCAAATAATCAATTATTTGGGCCCTAATGTGGAGCTGGATTTTTTTTATCGCAATCATTTTTTTGTGTCGACAACAACAAATTAAATTATATAACAAAATAATGTTGCATGATTTATACATGGTTCGGGGTGTAAAAGAAATGGTACAAAAATATATTTAAATGAGCTCTTTCCATTCTCTCTACAGCAATTCAGTGTTCTGAAAAAGACTATTGTTGCCTTTAAGATATGTACAATGTACTTCATTATCAGATGAGTAAAAAGCAATTGGAATAAGTGTAAAAAAAATTCTGCAAAAGCTCTCAGGCCACACACATATTCTCAGTATTCTTTTGTATGAGAAGGAGCTTTTATCTCCCAAAGGAGCAATAACACTTGTATATTCACCCTGCAACATGTCCGCAGCTTTAATACATTGACAGAAAGTATGTTTCAAGCCCAAATTGGGTCTTTGTTAGGTAGTGAGGAATAGATTGCTCTGAACTCGTTCATTATTTAATGATAGGAAAAAAGTAAAGGATCAATCAATGTTAATGTGAGCCTTCTGGGAGAGACTATTTGTTTTAGGAGGACAAAATAGATTATTACCCTGTATTATTTCATAACAGGGTGGAAGTGCTTCAAAATGTCCTAGTTGTAAAAACAGGAAATGAATACTTAAAAAACAATTTTAAGTATTAATTTGACTAAGTATTGAAGTTACCATATGGGTAAAAAATAGAAATGATGTATCTTTGAAGGGTCGATTGATCTCACTTTATGATGGTGAAGGGATTAAACAGAGAACAACTTCCTGTGGGAATAAGTAAATTATATTTTATCTTACTTAATATGGACAATACTGCACAGTATACATATATACCTCCAAGCAGGTTAATCAAGCTATAGCTGTATATAATAATTTGGTCAGTGAGCTGAAGTTCTTACAGTATGGAGGTTAACAGCTAGCAGTTGGTGACATCCAGCTAGCAGTTGGTGACATCCAACTGTCAATGATCACTCAAGTAAATTAAATAGTATTGTTATACTTTGTCTTTCTACTCAGCCATTGTTGACTTTGTATGTTCAAGTGCTAAAGATAAAATCTAAATTTCCCATAAAAATCAAATGAGTTTGTAAAAACGATTTGTCTCTAGTGGCTTTCCGTAGCGCCATGCTCGGTGGGTGGGGAAGTGTAACCAGTGTAACGCAAAGGCAAATAGGTCAAGGGGAGGAGGAAACCACGTGTGATCATCAGCACCATGTACAGCACTGTCCTTCCTCAGTAGACTTGTTTTTGTAAGCTTGTACCCTTCGCATGTAGCCACCTAGCCTGCTGATAGCCGGAGAGAAGCAGATTTTTGTATTTTCTTCCTCAGACTCACGTATTTAAACTAAGCTGCTGGGGGATTTCTGTTGCCACACTGACTGCCCACCATGGTGAGCAAGACAGATGACATCCCGGCGTCAGTGCCTAACTGTAATCCGGTTGATCTTGCGGATGAAGCCGGGGATGGAGCCCAGGAGGACGGCAAATTAATCAGCAAGACACATCTGAAGGATCCCTGCGGCTGTGGTAAGCCTCTTTGACTCAAGTTACAGCACCTAGCATGCATTATACATACACTGATAACTCGCATCATATAACACACAGTATTAGGCCAACTTCATTTCGCCAGCATCCATGTACTTTATCGGATTTTTGTGGTTTGTTAAATATCTCTGCATAGCATCCACTAAAGCTAATGACATTTCATTCCATGCTTTGTTATGTGACTTAAAAGTCCCCAGTCCCAATTCAAGGTGGTGGTCTGTGGGATGCACCCCCCTCCTCCCTTCATCTACTAGTTAGCCTCTCCAAGTTTAGAGGGTCCACCTTGCACCTAGCAGCATATGCTAAGCTGTCTGGTGGTCATCTGTGCTAATTGGCAAGCTAGCAACATCGGGATCCGACACTTTAATTATGCAAGGATCATAGCTATAAGCATGCAGTCCAAGTTCAGACTGACACCACAAGGAAACCAGGTTAACCCATGTTATCCGGTATGTTAGCATTATCCTTCTCATTGAGTATGCAGCTAATGTTAGCTGGCTCACTAGCAAGCAGTCGCTCTCGTGAGTTGGCGCATTGCTTCATGCCCATTAGAGCACATACCCTGAAAACGAGTTATTTTCTTGTAACAAACAAACAGTCTGCATATCATATGATTTGTTCACGTATCACAGTGCTGCAGCGCCTGTTGTGCTAGCTCGTATCGACACATGTTCTGTTGCTTGAATGAACTGAAGGTCACCTTCAGTGGAGCGGCACATTATCAGAGGGGGGTTCATGTACACTGTCGCACTGTATCTTTGTGTCCGACAAGTTAAGTGTTATATGCGTTACCTCTCAGCGTTTTTTGATTGTTAAAAGGCGAACTTTAAGAGGTGTAAGTTGGAAGAAGTGTCCAGCGGTCGGTCGTGACACTCAAGCGGGCCCCTCTCTCCTCCCCGCCGGGGAAGATCAGATCGAGTGTCCCTTCTTGACCGGGAAGCGGAAGCTGGTTGTCTTAGAAAAAAAAAAGTCATGATGGTGCATGCACAGTGAAGGAAGGTTACGCTAATAATACTTGAACAGCCGTGTTAGCTGGTGAGTATACTGGAAGATAAAAGTAGTGGTAGCGGAGTAGCAGCACTCGGATAAAGAAGAAGATTAGACTGTCAGCATGTGAAGTTAATGTTATACAATTTGTGGAGCACTTAAAGGCAGTGCTGCTGCAGCGTCTGCGTGTGTCACATGTGGGACCTTGAGTCGTCTCTGCCCGTGTCAGTTCATTGGAAAACACAGGCACTGCTTTACCTGTGAAGGATGACTTTGTGCTGCTTTGAAGATAAACTGCTGAGCTGAATGCTTTTTAATTAACATCGTTTTTTGGCTGAGTGATTATTGATGTAAGCTATGCTGTCCAGTCCTTCCACATGGAGCAGTGTATGCTAATGCTTCATTGGAGAGCCTAAACAAATAGTGTATTGATTAAATAATTAACAATTTGGTTTAGTTTGGAAAGCGAAATGCCATGCAGCTTCTATTTTGAGATCTAGTTTTTCAGTTGTGCAGCATTTCTTTGTCTTATGTGATAATAACTTGTTGCTTGTGCACAATAAGAAACCTGGGGTTTCATCTTGCACTTCACATTGACATGTATGGCCCAAGTGATTTAATAAAGAGACCTGAGGAGTTGATAATGAAAATGATAGCTGTTTCTTGTGGCCTCCTATTAAACTCATGTTTGAGAGACAGTGGCTGGATTGATGGCCTGAACATGGTTGATACACTGGACTGTCATTGCACATTTGAAACAGTTGCAACACACCTCATGGCTAAATATCTTCCTCACCAGTCCACACTCGTAGCTACTGTACCTTTTTTTAAAGGTACCTTCCTTACCTTTTAAGCTTTTTACCCCTTAATATATAGGTACATTGCTAAGCAACCCCATGTCACATCCTGCATGACCTGGGATTGCATTGAAGCAACGAGTAGTTCCAATTTTGTTGACCCATTATTCCTTAAAGCAATTATTCATGCAAAAATGGCAGAAATTCCTCTAAGCTCTAAAATATGAGTATTACTGCATTTCTTTTTTTCATATTTTGCATTGAATATCTGTGTTTGTCAATGACACAGCACAACATTTAAAGACTCACAATGGACCTTTGAGAAAAATGGGACGACCATGTTTTGACATTTCCTCGACCAAGGAATCAAGATAATAATAATAATAATAAACATATTAATTAATAATTTAAATAATTGTTTGTAGCAGCCCTTATAGCAACAGTACCTACCATTTTTATCTTATTTGAATGAGGGAATATCTTCAAGCAACCCCATGTCACAGGGTGCATGCATGGATGTGTTGAGTATCACTCATTGCTTGAAACTGAAGAATTGAGTGACTCATTTAGAGAGTAAATTTCAAACAGATATTTTTATTCAGCCTTTGCAGCTTTGAATTCCTTTGCAGAAACATGACTCAGGATCTGTCCGTCCACCGGGAGGTTGGCAGCTTGTGATGCCACTAACATGATTACAGACAGACCTTGTGAGTTGTGTTGCTGCTGCTTTCAGGGTTGTCTGGCTGGTTAATGTTGCCATGGCAGCAGCCAGGGTCCCCATGTCAAAGGTAGCAGAGTGGATAAATAGCTCGCTAGATTTATCATTTTGTTTTTCTCCATAGAAGAGAGTACCAAAGAAAAGCTCTAAGTGTTACATGCTCTGAAAGGAGATCATGTGAGTAATTGCTTTGAGGTGGCAGTTTGATTTCTGGGAAAGAACAAATGGTTCAGTTACAGTGTAAACCTTGCTGTAGTGTTTATTTTGTTTTTCATGTTATCTGTCTTTGTCTTGTTTCATTGATTCTTTACATTTCCCTTCACCTTGTAACCTGGAGTCTAATCACAATTGTGTGATTGTATAATGGATGACAAACATCTTATTATCTTGTCGCTCAACGTACCTGCCATTATTATTTTTAGGCATATGTAGATGCACTGTCGATGTATATTTAATAATAAAACTTTAATGAAAATGATTAAAACAAACACGTTATTAGATATCAGTTATATCCCCTATCAAAACTGATACCCAGAAATGTCAGATTAAACTGCTGTCTCACTGTAACCATATATAATTTCAACAGGAAATGCATTGAGGAAAAATCTTGCATTTCTACTTCCTTGCATTTGAAATAAAGGAGACATGAGATTAGTCCTGTTTACTTTAAAACATCTCCAGGCCATTCCCTCCCTTCCTTCATACTGAAAGTTTCTTTCATTAATGTGGAGCAAAAGGGTTTTAGTTTTGCAACAAATGGACTGCTGGATTGCTTCATCAATCACAGTCGGATATCTGGCACTTTGTACTCTTCCCTTTCTGATATAGTGAATGTTAGTAACTTGCAGAGAAGCACTAAGAACCCCACTGCACATGACCTGCTCAGCACCAAATGCCTTGCATGGTGCTTGCAGGTTTAACGAGAAGAATTACTGAGGGAATCCGCTAACATTGTTTCAACCTCTCAGATGTAAACAGTTAAGATCTGATAAGAACTTAAACGTTGGTGTGCTGTTAGTGAAAACAACGACAGCTGCACTGAAACTCTTAGCAGCAAGCCCACATTCTCGCGTTGTTAGTAACACGATGAACTTGCGTATTGGCTCTGAAGCTGTGTTTGTTATTCAGAGCGTGGCCGGTCTCCCCTCTCTCCTGTGCTGCCTCCCCCGCTCCTCCACCATTTCAGTGTGTTTTATTCCCACCCAGGGTCGTGGTCCAGTTATGAGGCTCCACCCCTCCCTCTGGCCCTTCTCTCCAGCAACCCTGACACTGTTTACCCTTGAAGCTGAGCAAGGACACTCGGGCTGCCAGCAGCTGTGTCCCAGTGAGACAGCCACATGCTCGCCTTGTAACACAGAGCCTCTCACCCACAACTGTACTTACTCTGAAAAAGTTGAATTTACAGTGAAATCATCAAATAGCTTAGTTTTACAAATCATGTTGGGTTTTTAAAGATAATGAGTAACTGTCATTTAGAAAGTGTAATGCCACAGTGGTGTAACGACAGCAGCTAATGGTTTGTTGCTGACTAAATTTGCAAGTCATGCAACGACCAGTAATTCCCTCTTTTGAATGCTGAAACCTTTGGTATTCAATCCCTCAAGGCTCCCTGGCTAAACTCCCCTCAGTGTCGCAACAGTTTTGGTTTCAGAAGGTTGGTGTTTCCTTTGGGATCTGCTCAAAAATAACACCTGGTTACTTATTGACAAAGGTTTTTGATACAATCATTAGTGATTTTGGTGTTTCTATTGAGAACTCTTCAGAGCAGTTACTCTTGAACAGATGATAATTGATCGAAGTCGAGTCATAGAGTTTAGATCATATCTTGCTCCTTCTGCAGTTTGTGTTAAATCCTTTTGTAGGAACACGAGCAAGCCGTGCCTGAGCTCTGTCGTTCACCCATTCATAAATATTTTATAAGGTTTACGGTCGGGTTATCCAGACTCTGGACTCTGCCTGGCAGCATCGCCAGGTTGCTTGCTCTGTGGTGTTACTTGTTAATCAGATTACAAGCTAATGACTTCTGAAGATTTGTAGAAAACTGAGTTGTTTTTCCAAAACCCTTCTTATTGTGATTGACGGGTGTTGTTACTGTTGATGCACAAAAAATCGACCATAAATATTAAGCCAAATTACAGTTGACAGTGCAGCATCTACACCCTTTGATACTACACTGCATGATAAGACAGTGTGCTGACTAGAGAGCCGAAACATGTCGTCGCCGGTGTGAATACTTTTTCAAAGTTAAAGAGGAAGGCAACATGATTGAATAATGCTTTTTGATATTCTATGCTAGAAAAAAATTAATTAACATGTGCTTTAAACTGCATCGTTGGTCAGAGTTGTCGAATTCAACTCGAACAACTAAAGTTTAAATACAATACTTTGTGTCTTATCCAATGCAGGGCACACTGCAGATACAGCCATAATGAATGGTGATGTGGCTCATGATCATGCAGAGGAGGCAGAATCAAAGCAGGATGCAAACAGCGAGGCGGATGGAGGAGATGATTCAAACGAACAGGAAGTGATAGTGATCCAGGACACGGGCTTCACTGTTAAGATCCAGGCGCCTGGAACAGAGCCATTTGACCTGCAGGTAAGGATTACCTCCTCTCAAGCAGCCAGTCAACACGCCAGATGTTCAGTGATATTGTCACTCATTTTTTTCTTTTTTAATTCCTCTGATCCAAAGCAGGTTGTATATCTCAAGCTGCATGTATTCCTGAAGCTATACTGATCTTCCTCTCCCTCCCCTACTGCCATCAGGTGTCTCCTCAGGAAATGGTACAGGAGATCCATCAGGTGTTAATGGACCGGGAGGACACCTGCCATCGCACCTGCTTCTCCCTTCAGCTCGACGGAAACGTGCTGGACAACTTCGCTGAGCTCAAGTCCATCGAGGGTCTGCAGGAGGGCTCGCTGCTCAAAGTGGTGGAAGGTCAGAGACCTTTATTTGTACTTGGGTTTGTGATGTTATTGTGATTGAAACGTTTATTAACAGCTTGTATATTGGGTACAGTACAGTACAGCTCAAAACATACAATTGTTATGTTATTGTGGCGCCAAGAAGCAAAATAAAAGATTGCTTCATAGCTTGAAAAGGTTGAGCTTTAATCACAGTTATTGTCCAAGTAAGTTATATTAATATGCAGCTGCTGGCAAAAGGCTAAACAAATTGAATTATAATGAAAGTGTCCATTAGTTTCTTGTCAAACCCCTCGCTGTGTCACTGCCTGACTCTTAGTTTCTTGTGTCTCTATGTCCTCCAGAACCCTACACAGTGCGCGAGGCCCGCATCCATGTGCGCCACATCAGAGACCTGCTGAAGAGTCTGGACCCGTCAGACTCCTACAACGGAGTGGACTGCAACTCTCTCTCCTTCCTCAGCGTCTTCACCGATGGAGACCTCGGAGGTATGACACCGTGTGGGACATTAAGGGGGGATGACGGCCATGTTTATCGGCCATGTTTATCATCCTGGAGCGGGATTTCTTAACTAGTTAAGCCCCATGCCCCCGGTACCGGTATCTTTCAAGAAACAGCATCTGAGGGCTTCTTAACATTTAACAAACTCAGCTATCAGACAATATTTATTGTTTTTAATGAAACAAAACACAACTCTAACGCCGAGCCTCTGAATTAGCCCTGTGCAAGAAAATGCTAACGCACTTAGCACAGAACTCACGGTATAAATACTTTATTACTTTTCAGATGTGCACAAACAAGATATCAGATTTAAAGCTGAGATTCCACAGATTCTAGCGGTATAAGTATCACTGTGCGACCAAAACTCGCGACAGCTCAGGCAAACCCAGACAACACACAGTGTAGCTTTACTGAGCAAAAACTGCAAATATGTCTTACCTTTGCTGTTATCTGATCAAAAGTTGTGTTCAATGGCATTAAAACGATACAAATGCTGCTGAAGGTTAATCCAATGTGTCTGTGTAACTTTGAAATGATTACATACGAATCTGTTCAATATTTAATATTAATATTCCATAATGTCATATATTTATGTATATATTTATTTGTACATATAATATCTTGTCAAATTCAACATGTATATTTTCTATTGTCTTGTTTATTTCTAGTTTTGTTTTATTGTAAAATGTCTTTTATGCTGCTGCAACACACAAAAATTCCCAAATTGGGATCAATAAAGTACCATCTTATCTTACTGATAATCCATCATTCTATTTTTGTCAAAAACTGAGATTTGTCGTTGTTTTCATATAGAGTGTGTGAGGAATACAACCCAGCTTCCGGTTTTTGGCGTACTGGCATGCATTCACCAATGGGTAATGTTTAGATGGATTTTAGGAACTTCCCCCTCAATTCTATTGGCTCTAACGTTTCAAAAGAGGTGTCAATAATCAAAATCGACCAATAGGTTCCAGAGATATGGCCAATCCACCCAAATGACCCCAGAAGTGTTTTTTTTTTTGCTAAATCTCTCTAAAAAGGTCAAATGTCACTTGTTTTGCATCAATCTTGATACAGGGTACTCATTATATGTTATAGTTTGGATTCCTAAAGCTTTTAGTCTACTATCCTGTCATTCAAGGGTGGTTTTCACTATTGTAATGTTTTTCTTTTGGACGGATATTATAATTTACATTTTTTTACTATGTTCAATCTGAATTGACTTTAAAATAAAAAAAAATTATATTGATTCTGACTTTTTTCTACATCCAACTCACAGGTTTATTAATTTACCCCTTTTAGAAGTGAAGTTATAGTCATTTGTTCTGGGAATGTCATTTTCGAGCCTGAGACCTGAAAAACAAGCTTGGGGCTTAACTGGTTAAGGGGAAGTTCGGATTGTTTACAGTGTGGTTCTATGAGGTAATAATCATACAGTGCATGGCAGTCAGCTTGCCCCTGGTCTGGAGAAACATAATAAAGTACCAGCACAGAATTAAGGCTGTTTTTGACAGTCAGTAGCAAAACGTGTTTTAGACACTTAAAAGAAAGTCCCATCCTAATAAAATATAAAAACATTTCACAATATTTTCATTGTGTTGCAACAGATCACTAAGCCCTCATCTATGCTCACTGTAATGGTTTAAAGGCTCTCTTTAATGCTTTACAGAGAGCCTATCATCACTTCAGTCCCCAATAAGAAAGGGCTGTCTAATAGCGGTGAACATTTTCTATAATGGCTTACACTGAAACCAATATCGATTATTTTGGGTGGGCCTTTGTTTTATGTGGCTAAAATAAGCCACTCTCTTTCGACCGTCATTTCCTGACTATAGATGAGGACCTCATACAACCCCACTTAAAACAATCCTAATCCTCTCTTTTAATGTACAGTGTCATGACTGTTGCAACATGTAGGCGGACTGAAGATGTTAACATGGCCTGATTTTATTTGTCTACAGATAGTGGTAAGCGAAAGAAAAAGGGCAACGAGCTGGAGCAGATTGACTGCACCCCCCCAGAGCACATCCTGCCCGGCAGCAAAGATCGCCCCCTGCTGCCCCTCCAGCCCCAGAACAAAGACTTGAAGGTGAGAAGCAGTGAGCTCTGCCCTACTTTTGGTCCTACTATAACAAGTTTTGGCTTATTTGAAGCCGATGCAGGAGCACTTACGGCCCGTCCACACACAGGCATGAAAAATCTTGATGCTGGGCGTGTCTGAAGCTTGGCGATTTCACGCGCCCAAGGCGACCAACAATCAATCAGGAATCTCCCGCCCGCCCCCGGCATACAAAGCCTATCCATTCAATGTTAAAACGAAGTAAACTGGATATAAACTCCCCAAACAGGTGAAAACCTTCCAGTTTCACCAACTGTCTCTGCCACCTCCCTCCATGCCTGGTTCCTCCGGTTTAGGTCCCGGAAGGTGAACAGAGAGCAGTCGTAAAGGACCGGGACATTTCCTACAGCGATGATTAATTTATCCTCCATTTTATGACATATGGAAAAGACGGCAGCGGTATCTGCATACAGTACACGCGGTTTGATTGGCTCGCGCTTGCACTGGCGGGATTTGCATGAACGGGATTTGATTGGCTGATGCCAGCTTCACAAGCATTGGGAGCCTCAAAAGTTGAACATTGCTCAACTTTTGATGCTCACGATGCTTGCAAAGCCATGCTCCGCTCCCCACAATGCAGTTCGGCGAAGATTAAAAATCTTCTACGTCACCCCATTCAAGTGAATGGGCGAAGCTTTGAAAGATTTTTTTCATGCCTGTGTGTGGACGGGCCGTTACAATGGATTGGTTTCTGAAAAGCTAATGTGCTCGCATGCATCGTAAAACACTTCCTGTGCCAGATACCTTCATATAGGCAGGAAATAACACATCTGCATTCTGACAACCTCATGTCAATGTCAACACAGACTTCTATCCTGCCACACACTCATTGACTACAGTGTAGTCAATGCCTTTCATCCTTAAACTTAACACATAAGTTTATAAGGATTAAATAACTGTAGGATTTCATTTAATAAACGTTCACACCAGAGTTCCCGATAGAATATTTTTTTGCCGGTCAACATGTCCGTTAAAGTTTAAATCTTCCTGACACAATTTGAAAAGTGCCGGTCAAAGGTCTTCTTTGTTATTTATTGAGCTTTAAAACAAATTGATATGATTCGATATTAAACAAACTAATTATAGTAGATTAACTACATTATTCAAAAGTGTACAGTAACTTACTATAACACAGGAATAATAAACGGAGCGCTCTCTCCTGACAGCCCGTCAGTATCATGCAGCTTTCGGATCCAGTAATGAGTGACCCGACAGTAAAACTAAACATATCTATAACTAGTTTAGGTAGTTTGAGAGGTAATTAAAATAGCTACGTGTGATATTCTAACTTGAAGTGTGTGTTTTGTTCCGCTCACCGCTGCATGTGATCATGCAGAGCTGCGTGTCGACTCGTCAGCAGCAGCTGATCTCTCTCTCCCGTCAGATTAGACTTCACTCGCGTTTATGTCCATATCGATCAGATCTAGCTAGTTCTAGCTAATGATATGACTACCTGCTTATTAAAAGACACCTAAACAATAAGTGTCGCTATGCAACCGGGTGAGGCCGCAAAGTATAGCGCAGCATTATGCATTTGTTTACATGCCCACCGGAACCTCGAGGCATTACCAACAGATCAACGCACAATCAACCCATACAGGACATCTCTTTTTCCACATTAGATGTTAGACATTAGGATTGACTCTTCTTGTCTGTCACATACTCTTTCGTCTGTCACATAAGTGGCGCAAGTTGCGCAACTGATGCGGTATTGCGCTAAGGGGAAATATATTTTGACCGGACGCTTTGACCAGAGAGATTTAGATTTGCCGGTCTTCAGCATATTTTACCGGTCGTAGTCCGGTAATTACCGGCTAACGGGGACTCTGGTTCACACCAATGTGCATTAGGGTGGTCCTTAGTGCCATGTACATTTTCAAATTCATTTATTTTAAGCTCCAACCACCGTAATTTGTTATGATAGTCAAGAAAACTCTCCTTGTGAATTTTATTCAAATTCCAACAGCATTTACCCCTCCCTCATCCCCTGGGCTGCCACACTGAGGTTGATGAGGGAGGGGTAAATGTTGTCAGATTGAGGAAAAAATTCACCTGCAGAGTTTTCTTGACTAACGGAATGAATTCTGGGGGCTGGAGCTTAGACTTTCCGACTTTCAATTTTAAGGACCACCCTAATGTGCATAATGTGTGTGTGGCTGTGATGTCACAGTCTGTGCCACTGTATGCAAGATGTTAAACTTTCATGTTGCACGTGTGTAGATTTGACTGCGACCAAAATACAATTTATAGGAAAATGTTTACGCAGTTTACGAAAGTGTTTTAAGTAGAGTTAGAGACTCATTTTCAATGTATTTTCTTTTGCTTCCAAAGCCGATGCAGTGCCTGAAGGTCCTGACCATGAGCGGCTGGAACCCTCCCCCTGGAAACAGGAAGATGCATGGTGACCTGATGTACCTGTACATGGTGACGGTGGAGGAGCGTCACATCAGCATCACTGCCTCGACACGCGGCTTCTACCTCAACCAGTCAGTCAACATGCATATCTTATGTTTTTCCTGCACTGGAGTCTCAAGTTTTTAAGCTGTATAATCTCTGTACACATAGCTAATACACGAAGCGTTTGGCATTAACAGTTTCAGGATGCCCATTTTGGATGCCAGCAAGAATTTAAAACCTGCATTATGGTTTTTGGGCATAGCCATTTCAAGTTCCTCTCATGCAGGGCTGAGCAATATTTTATTCTGCTGATTTTATGATTCTCGTTCAATGGAATCACATTGTCCATTGAGAAAATTAACAGAGACATCGTGTTACACAATGACTTTGTCTAAATAATAATAACAAGCACATACTAACCCAAATTTGTCCAAATCTAATGTGAAATATTTTATATTTCAAGATCTCAATATGGTAGTGTATATAGTAATCTTCATTAAATATTTCTCTAGCTTCACTTGAACATTTAATATTTCATATTTATTCAGCAGTGAAGTTCCCTATTTAAATTAGCAAATACTCCTTCCATGTGTTCATTCCTTTATAACATCCAGAAAACATGCTATATTGTGATATTTATCATTCTCATAGTAAAAGTAACCTATATAGGACTAGGTGTGTTTTGCCATAATGCCCAGCCTCCCTCCAAGGTTTTGTAGTTTCTAGTTTGGCATATTTTTGTCAAAAACTGTCAGAGCTAAATTCATACAGGAAAACTACTTCGAGTTCATGCTTGCTTGATTGTTAAATGGTTCTCTTATGTTAGTAGATTTACTTGTTGCAAACAAAACATAATAGCAAACCATGACAATTTGAATAATAATGGTAATGTGTCTGTGTGTCTTCCAGATCTACTACATATACCTTTAACCCTAAGCCAGCCAATCACAGCTTCCTGAGCCATTCTCTGGTGGAGCTACTGAGCCAGATCAGCCCTACCTTCAAGAAGAACTTCACTGCCCTGCAAAAGAAAAGGTAAAAACATTTACTGCCAGTGGATAACGTGACTTTATGCTAAATGACTTCATTGTGTTTGAACAATTTAGAGAACAATGTCATTTCTCACCCCCTATTGATGAAAACATGTCTAATAGACGACAAATTGCTGCAGAGGCCTGGTTTTATGTCTGACATACACACTTTTGCTGCATGTCTAACCCGCTCTCTCTCCTTTCATTTTCCTGTCTCTTTAAGTCTTGTTGTTTTTCTTTTTAAAGTGCTTCTATTCTAATCTTCATTTGACTTTTTTTAACAATGCAATAACAAAACAGTTTACAGTCAAGTCCTGGCATGAAGGTCACAGTCCTAAAGAATAATAAGAACACTCAAATAGTGCATTTATTACAAAAAAGATGTTCAGGAGGCTGTCGTTTTGTCATTCATTTGGCTACAATTGTGATGATGCAGGAACTGCCTACAGCAAGAGCAAAAGACCCCACACAGGATGCCTTTTGAAATGATTGTGCTGCGTTTTTGCTGCAGGGTCCAGAGGCATCCGTTTGAGAGGATAGCAACGCCCTTCCAGGTGTACAGCTGGACAGCTCCACAGGTAGACCACGCCATGGACTGTGTTCGAGCTGAAGACGCCTACACCTCCCGCCTGGGTTACGAGGAGCACATACCTGGACAGGTGGGATCATCTGAACCAAGCACCACATCAGGCAGAAAAAAGATGTCTAGTCATTCCAGTATAAAAACATGTTTGTGCTGATTGTCTTCAGACCAGAGATTGGAACGAGGAGCTGCAGACCACCAGAGAGCTGCCCAGGAAGAACCTGCCTGAACGCCTTCTGAGGGAGAGGGCCATTTTCAAGGTACAAAATTAACACAAGATCAACCAGATGATACTGGAGCAGAGAACTGCTGTCACTCTGTTAATGCTCAAAGTAATGTGGACATGTATAACAGATTCTTCTCACTTACCAATTACTCCTTTTTCTTTTTTCACCTGCAGGTCCACAGTGACTTTGCAGCAGCTGCCACACGAGGAGCCATGGCAGTCATTGATGGCAACGTCATGGCCATCAACCCAGGGGAGGAAACGCGCATGCAGATGTTCATCTGGAACAACATCTTCTTCAGCCTGGGCTTCGATGTACGGGACCACTACCTTGAGCTGGGTGGAGATGCTGCCGCCCACGCTGCACCCACCAATGACTTGAATGGAGTCCGGGCGTACGGGGCGGTGGATGTGGAGGGTCTGTACACTCTGGGGACGGTGGTGGTGGACTACAGAGGCTACCGTGTCACCGCTCAGTCCATCATCCCGGGTATCCTGGAGCGAGAGCAGGAGCAGAGCGTCATCTACGGCTCCATCGACTTCGGAAAGACGGTCGTGTCTCACAGCAAATACCTGGAGCTGCTGGAGAAAACCAGCCGGCCACTCAAGGTCAGTTAAATGACGAGCTTGCATATTTTGTGCAAGTAGATAGGCATACTAGTTTGATGACACATACAAAGATGTAGAATATCGTCAGCTTTATTCTTTAAAGACTGTTTTTCTGATTGTATTTAGATCCTCTGTCTCTCCAACAAGTTAATATTAGCTTTTACTGGGTGTACTTGTTAGGTCCAGAGGCACAACGTGCTGAATGAGAAGGACGAGGCAGTGGAGCTCTGCTCTTCGGTCGAATGTAAGGGCATTACCGGAAATGATGGCCGACATTACATCCTGGACCTTCTCCGTACCTTCCCTCCTGACCTCAACTTCCTGCCTGTGGATGGAGAGGAGCTGTCTCCAGAGAGTCAGCGCCAAGGCTTCCCTCGCCCACACCGCCACCGCTTGGCTTGTCTACGCCAAGAGCTCATTGAGGCCTTCGTTGAGCACAGGTAAGAGTCTGCGCTGTCGGGCGTCCTAGCATCATCAGGAGAGTTTATACATGCGTTTACTATCTTTTCATCCTTCGCAGATATCTTCTCTTCATGAAGATGGCCGCATTACAGCTCATGCAACAGAAAGCAAACAAGGACGCTAAAGCTAATGTACCCGCCATCACAGAAACGTCTGAAACAGCCACAGAAAACAAAGCAGAGACGACCCAGACCCCAGCGTCAGAGTCTACCAGTGCAACAGAGGCCTCCACAGACAGCCCAAGCCAGACAGAGAACAACACCTCTGCTGCTTCACAGGCAGCGACTGAAGGGGAAGACAAATCCTCAAAGCCCATCGCAAACAGGCCTCAGAACGGGGAATGCAAGAGCCCACTGGAGGGTAAGGAGCTTGAGGAAATTATTCCTGGATTGGCTCAGGCCAAAGAGCTGGCGCAGACCTTAGTTGCTGAAGATGGATCGTGTATTGGTACGTCCGAAAACCCCCCAAAAAGCAAGGCCAGGACAACGCAGGGAGAGCTACTCTGGTGGATGATTGCATAGAAAAAGTGATATTCAAGCATCTGTATTGATGCAGATGATTTTAGAATATGTGTGTCTATATAGCTAGAGCAGTCGAGCATTGAAATATCAAGCACTGGGTTATAGTGGCTTATTTCCACCAGGCTAGCTGTCCCTGTCAGTCCTCAGCCTGCAGGGGGAGAGTGTTGACCCCAATCAGCCCCTCTCTAATTGTCCCGCCCTGTGATGCCTTTGCGGTGGGATTTGACCCAATAAAATGAATAACTGTTGTTCATTAATCAAAATGTATATTGGAATGCAAACATAATCTAATGTGTGTGTGCTGCTAATCGATTGATACTAAATCACTGTGTATGCATGTTAGTTCCTAGAGTAACATACACTGCTCTGTATGAATGGGTGAACGACATGTAGTATGTTAAGCGCTTTGAGGGGTCTTAAAGACTGGATAAAGCGCTATATAAGTACAGTCCATTTATAGTAATCTGCCTGACCTAATTTTTCGATTTATATGTTGAGTGCTTGTTTATTGATAACTTTTCAAGGTTGGTGGGCACGATGTCTACAGTAGGCTTATTAAATCACTATTCAATGCTAAAAATCGCCTGAATTACAACATTTCCACTGTATGTTCGGGGGTTCAGAAGCTCAGTTTTCTTTATTTACAATGACTAAACTGTGTGTGTCGTCGTCACTTTTAAAAATGTTGCATCTTTCGATGTATGTGATCCTAATCAAAAATAGATCCCAAAAGCCGCGAGGTCGTCCTGAATGCCTGCAAGGCAGTCGGCTCGATCAGCAACACATCCTTTGACATTCGCTTCAACCCCGACATCTTCTCCCCAGGTGAGCACAAAGGATAAATAACCATATGTTAATCAACCAGTGCGAGACAAATTAAACAAGTATTTTGAGCTGATAACTGGTCATCTAATTTGATTTAGAGATGATGAGGTTTTAAAGTTCACCTATTATGCAAAATCCACTTTTTCATGAATTTTCTACATAAACATGTGTCCCCTCTGTGTAAAGAGATTCTGAAAGTTTCAGGAACAAAGATTGGCTGACTTTTTGTCCTGATCCATTTCTATAAAAACCTGTCAGAAAATGAGCTGATCAGATTTTGGCCACTTTATGATGTCATAACGATTTTCTGGCTTGTGTAACCTTTAGCCAATATCCAACCAAGGTAAGCCCCCCCCCCCCCTCCTAGAGCACTGTTGTGTTCTTTTTAATTAACTATCTCACAGAGGGGCGTGGGGAGTGGCTCCTTATTTTCATCTAAAGTAAAATACTAAGAATCAGCACTTTTGAAACAGAGGGGTTTATGTCATGCTTCAATAGGTGTTTGGTAATTGGAGCCAAACACTTCAGATACATGTTTTGTATATATCTGAGACCTATAATATATTGATAAAAAACAGTATATTAGGGGGCCTTTTTAATACATTATGAAACGACGTGTATAACCTTAGAAAGATAACTATTTAATGTCCCTGAAATGTCAGATATGTCGATGTCTAAATTCCTTGTTGCTCGTGTTACATTTTTGATGAGAGAGAGAGTAAATGACTCTTTACTGGACAATAGAAGAAGAGTTGGGAGGGATGAATAGCAGCCCTTAATGTGTGTGCATGTGTTGTTGAACCAGGAGTACGTTTCCCAGAAGACGCTGCAGATGATATCCAGAAGCAGAAGCAGCTTCTCAAAGACGCTGCAGCCTTCCTGGTTTCCTGTCAGATCCCATCACTGGTCAGTGACACGCACTGCCCTCAGATACAACTCCATAAAGGGCTTTCATTTCTCTTGTTGTTTATCTGAGTTTAAATCCATTTGTGTGTTTTATAACCAGGTTAAAGACTGTTTGGACCACAGCGCTCTGCCCATGGATGGAGCCACACTGACCGAGGCCTTGCACCAGAGAGGCATCAACGTCCGCTATCTGGGCAACGTCCTGGAGTTTGTGGACAAGACCCCGGCCAAAGCCCAGCTGGAGCACTTCTATGTGAGTCTATATCTAACCAGCACCGTCCTTTACTTTTACTTTGGTGGTTTTTCCTTCTAATATTTGTATTTTTGTATATACTTTAGAGAATAGGAATCACTGAGATGATCACCAGATGTGCAAAACACTTCTTCAAGACATACCTCCAGGTTGGTAACATTTCACGTTATTATTAATCTGTAAAAGAATAATGTGTTTAGATTTAACATATTTTCTTTTCTTCTTCTTCTTTTTTTTTTTTATACAAATCATTACATTGTGTATTTATTAGCATCCTATACTTGTGTACGTGTTTATTCAAACATTTCTTGACCTCAGTTTGATACATTTTTACCTAAGATTCACAAAATATTTGGATTTGTTCCTTGTTTACTTAATTTGTTGTGATTCTTAACAAGTTGTACAATGCTATATAATTGAGATATTAGGTTGACACATTGTGCACCAAAAAAAGAAAGGACAAAACAAAATGATAAATAAGAGAGAAATTAACATATTCTTCCTCCTCTCAGGGTGTGGAGTTGTCTGCCCTCTCTGCCGCTGTAAGCCATTTCCTAAACTGCTTCCTGAGCTCCTTCCCTGATGCTGTCGCCCACCTGCCTCCCGACGAGCTGGTCTCACGCCGCAAAAACCGCAAACGTCGCAACAGGGTCCCAGGCGGAGGAGACAACACGGCGTGGGCCAGCCTGACGCCCAGCGAGATGTGGAAGAACATCGCCTCCGAGGCCAGCAGCTACTATCACTTCACCATCGAGTGGTGAGGGCCCCTTCTGATGTGAAAACTCTCTTTTTAAGAAGTGTTTCTATTTGTATGTGTTTATTTCTAACAAGTTAATTGTTTTATGTTGTGCAGTGAAAGTGTGGACCTGGTCGTGGAGAAATACGGCCTCCAGAAAAGCACTCTGCTCAGAGAGATTTCCTTAAAAACTGGGATCCAGGTAACGGTCTTTTTTTTTTTTTTTTTTTTATGTCAGCCTAGGCGGCACTACCAAATGGCCTTCATTAAATGTCTTCCTCTTCTCAATTTCCTTCTAGATTCTCCTAAAGGAGTATAACTTTGACAGCCGCCACAAGCCTGCCCTCACAGAGGAGGACATCCTGAATATTTTCCCTGTTGTGAAGCATGTGAACCCCAAAGCCTCAGATGCCTTCCACTTCTTCCAGAGCGGCCAGGCCAAAGTGCAGCAAGGTAACCCGCGAGAAAAAGCCTTGTGTCAAAGCGTCTTATTTCAAGAGATGTAATATCAAAGAGGCTTATATCAAGACACGTCTTCTCTTGAAAGATTGAATCATGCATAAAAATGTATTTCCCAATTTTGCTAATTTTTAATTCTGACATGGTGATTTATTTCATTGCCATAGTCTTATTGTATTTCCTTTTCTGTATACTTTTTTTACATTTTTTAAGTCTTTTTAGTATAATAGTTTTACAATATCTATTTTCTATGTTTTGTCAAACTTTACAACGAAAAATGATCTTACTGTGTTTATTTTTGCGACAATATGCACTAAAGCAAATTCCTTGAGTAAACCTACTTGGTATAGATTCTGACCAAATTTAAAATCTATACTTTCTGTCTTTACGACTAAATGTATCTTACTCCCCTTTCTTTGCACGTCCAGGTTTTCTGAAGGAGGGATGTGAGCTGATCAACGAGGCTCTGAATCTTTTCAACAATGTGTACGGAGCCATGCATGTGGAGATCTGTGCCTGCCTGCGCCTGCTGGCACGCCTTAACTATATCATGGGAGACCACGCTGAGGTAGGCAGAAATATAATAACTCTAACTTTGTGTTTTAAAAAAGAATGTTATGTCACCAAATGACCTTTTCTTTTATATTCACCCACAGGCTCTCAGTAACCAGCAGAAGGCTGTTCTGATGAGTGAGAGAGTCCTGGGCATCGAGCACCCCAACACCGTTCAAGAATATGTAAGTTATTACACCAGATGTAAGAGTCTTTGGTTCATGCTAAAGAGGATTCCTTCTCCGTTAACCTATATGTGTGTTTCCTGTTTGTTCCCAGATGCACACTTGGCTCTATACTGCTTTGCCAACGGCCAGCTGTCGACGGCCCTAAAAGCTGCTGTACCGCGCCCGTTACCTCATGTTGGTGGTCTCCGGGGAAGACCACCCCGAGATGGCACTGCTAGACGTGAGTGCAGTCTTTACTGTTTATTTGAATGGGGGAAAAAAACTGCTTCTGTAGTAATGCATTGATACAGAATAAGTTAATAATTCCCATCGTCACACTCAAAAGACTAGAGCTGGTTCTCAGTGAACAAATGCTAATTGTTAAAGAGACCAGATCTAACCAGAAGTGTTATTTACAAATCTTATGTATACATTTAGTATTGAGCCTAAAGCAGTAGCCTTTAGGTGTCCACCGGTCTAGACATCGTGGTAAAGCTTCAAACAACCATCAGAAAAGGCATATTTAAAAAAACAGATTTCAGGATTTATGAATCCTTACTGGATGGCTTCAAATTATAATTCTCCGATGGCAAAATTGTGTGTAATAAAAAAAAAAGAAGTAAAACCAGCCCTTAAAAAAAGATAAAAGGAACAATTAAAATGACTGCTTTCCTTGGTCTTTGTGCTCTTCCACAGAGTAACATTGGTCTGGTGCTGCACGGTGTAATGGAGTATGATTTATCGCTGAGATTCCTGGAGAACGCCTTGACTATCAACACAAAGTACCATGGAGCCCGGGTCCCTCAAAGTGGCCCTCAGGTGAGGAAAGAATGAATCGTCTGTATGCATAAAGTAGTTTATACTGACATTATTATTTATCTGGCCCTTGTTTTATATTCTTTTTCCAGCCATCATTTGGTTGCGAGGGGTTTACGAGAGCAAAGCTGAGTTCCGCTCTGCACTTGCAGCACGAGAAGGAGGGTTACACCATCTACAAGAACCAGGTGCGCCCTGCGTAACTACACACCGTCTGGCGCACATTTCTTTTGTCAGCCTTGATAAATTAATTTCGTCTTGTTGTTTTTCCTCTCCTCCCAGATGGGCGAGGCACATGAGAAGACCAAGGAGAGCTCTGAGTACCTGAAGTATCTCACCCAGCAGGCAGTATCTCTGCAGAGAACCATGAACGAGATCTACAAGAACGGCTCCAACGCCAGCATCACGCCACTCAAGGTAAATCATTTGACCGACTCAGGACGTGTTTCTGTGCTTCTATCTGTTTCATCGCCACCATTTAGCAGTGATGACATGTTTTTATTTCCTCGTTTTTTGCAGTTCACTGCTCCCAGCATGGCCAGTGTCTTGGAACGAGCTCAACATTATCAACGGAATCATCTCTTCATACCGCTCAGGTACACAATGCCCTGAACACCTGCAGCGCCTTTTTTATTCCCAACAGAAATCTGACATTAAACACTAAGTTATGAATTTCCAGGAGTATGATATTGGATTATTATGTGATTAAGTTATCCCTGACAGTTCAGCCAGTAATGATTTAATGTTTGTCAAATTAAGTCAGAGGTTATGTCTGTAAATTACTAACTTAGACACTGTATCTAGTTTGTAAAGTGGTCTAAAAAAGGAAAAACATTTAAATATCTAGATTGGAGATGCTGAAAATAGAATTTCTGCTGAATTGCATAAAAAACCTTACTGAAAATGCAATTACATTTTCTGCCTGCTAAGCGATTAGTCATTGTAGACGTGAACTCGACATTAGCTTTTTAATATATTCGAGGCATTGGTGGAAATAACATATCGGAGTATGGTTATAAAGTAAAAGACCAAACCATTCAAATGGGTTAATCTATACCAGAAATGCCTCGACAGGCAGTCGGATATTGACTTTTTTCTTTTTTGGTATTGCATTTCAGCCAAAAGGATCTGGAGAACCTGAAGGCAGAGGTGCAGAGGCGGCAGCAGCTGCAGGAGCTGGGGAGGCTCGAAGAGGCCACTGAGGACAGGCCACTGGAACTGGACGACAAAATTCCCATTGATTAGTGTACAACGCCCTCAACACAGCTACTTTCTGCTATGGGGGGGAGGGGAGAGGCCGTGACCAAACAGCCATGTCACTGAGCCTGTGGACCCAGAAACCGAGCGGTCTAAATCAGCATTGAAATAAACAGGGAGGGAAGGGTCAGATGAGACCAGAGAACAAACTGTATGAACTGTAGGAAAGAGGAATACAGAGCGGGGATTTTCCTACAAGGTAGGAAGGGAAGGAGGAGAAAGTACAAACCTAAAGTCAATGTAACATGCAATCTGAAAAATCCCCAGTCCAAGAACCTGGTGATGTGAAGTCACGTTTAAGGGTTGGCTGCTTTAGAAATATGACCTCATACAAAAGAGTGGTTGCAGGCAGGGGTGGGTGACCAAGGATGACCATGGCATTGTAAACCTGAGCCTTATCCACTGCACCGTATTCCCCCAGTAATGCTTCTTCTCAGCTCAAAATTCCCACAGCACTGTTAGCCCAGGACCATATATTTTGCCCCTCCGCCATTCCCAAAAGAGCCTCATAGACCCCCGGTTATGTAGCCACCCCCCACAACGGTGCTCTAAATGATAAAGCCTCTTCCCTGTCCTAAAACTCAGGGGTACTTTTGTGCACTAAGACCAGAATACAGTCACTAAATTTGAGATTTTTCAAGTAGGGCTTCAGAATGTAAATTCCCTTCTTCATGGCTTCTTTGAACCACTTTACAGCAGACACCCGTCCCGCCTGCACATCACCGATGGTTACCACATTTAATCTTTCTGTCATTTATACTTTCAACATCCCAGGTGGGTGCCTGCTGTGTGCTCTGGTTCATGTTCCTTCAAGCAAGCAAACCAATACAGTGGGATTGATCATGGGTTTGATTTAATTTGCTGGAATTCTTTTTTTTCCCTCTTATTTTAGTATATAATGGGTTTTGTAAAAGTGCACAGGAGAAATGCAATGGTATTTTAGGCCTGTTATCATGAATAATTAATTTAAGCCATGTCTGTTTTATAGAAAATGTATAGAAGTGGAGAAAAACATGTATAAATCTCTATCGGTTGTTTAGACAGGTACTTGATTGTTTATGGAAAACACAGATTTGAAAAGGTCCACCTTTTAAGCAGTACATTTCTCTATCTATATACTAGCTGTGTTCAATCTTCTATTTTTACACATTGAAAGAATATGTGCATGTATGTTTGTATGTGTGACAGTGTGTGTGTCTTTGTGTAGTCCAACATAACATCTACCGGCCAGGGCCGCTGCTGCTTTTGCTGCTGCATAGTTTGAATAGAGGCTAAGCAAACATTGGCTTTCCAAATGTTTTATTTTTCTACTCATAGTAAACCTGTTGGATGGCTGATGCCTCTTTTCTTAAAACATTCATGGCCACTAATGTTGTAAATCTGTTTATGTATGAATTGGTAGAAACTATTACTCATCATCACTAGACAGGTGTTCAGCATTGGTAGTAATGGCTGATTTATTGTTGCTGGGTGTTTTTGTTCTTTTTGTTTTCCATTATTGGGTCATCTTCTCATGTGTATCTGAGATAAAAACCAGCCAGGAGTGTCTGTTCATTGAGCAGCATTTAGAGCACTTTCTCTTGCAGTTTGGATATGTGATCATGTCCACCGCACATCAATGGGCAAAGAAGGGCTGCCTCAATGTGCTGTACCAAAAAAAGACTGATAAAGGTTTGTTTGCGCTTGTATACATGCAATGTTTCCCTCCCATGGCAATTTGTTACTTAATTGTTGCTGTGTCTAAATGTATGTGATTAAAGCAATAGAGAGTTGGTGCTGGAGCTGATTGTTTTTCGAAAATGCAGTTTGAACTTGGCTCAAGACATGCAAGATGGACTCCTTTCTGTACAGGCTGAATTACCTGAAACTAAGAGTGGTATTAAAAACAAAAGGTGATCTCTATAGTCTGGGTGAATCAGTTATTAGTACTAACCCTGTTTGTGCTCCAAAAATATGATGACAGTACATCAATAGCACAGCGTGGTGTGTGTTGTGCCTATTTTCAGAATCAGTATACCTTAATTCGTCCCACAGAAGGGACATTTAGCATTTCATGCTTCTGAATGAAACCAGGGTGATACTGGGTAATAACTTAACAATTTATAAAAATACACCAACTGATTTGGTTTTTCGGGGTTCCTGTCAATTGTTTTTATTTACTATTTCCCTTGCTGACACGTCTTGCTAAACAGTAATACCAACAGAGTCCAAAAGGTGGCACACTTACATTTGTCTCATTTTAAATGACATTCATTGACCTGAATGACAGGAGATGTTACAGTTCACTTACACATAAATATACACAGGCTTCTGTTGACTTTGACAAAAATTAGAATGAGGTAATTGATTTTCCCACCAGAATATTAGTCATATGGCCCACAATTAAAACAACGCTACCTGTTGAACATTTTCCGAGCCTATTGATATGTTTCTATACAGCAGGATATCCATTGTGTTGGTACTTTAAGATATACAATAAACGTACTGAGAAATATTAATTGTTTTAAATCTGCAGAGATACACTGTTGCTCTTTCAACACAGGGATTTAGTCATAGCTCGCCCCAGAGTTCAGTTTAACGTGTGTTTTGAATAGTTCAGCTGTTAGTGTTAACACATTTGAGATGGTATTACATTTTATTAGACAATAGCTTCAGATAATACAAGAAAACGTATGGTGTATAGGACCAAACTTAAGTATATTATTTCACATACAATTTCCTACCATTCACACTTAGGCTACTTGCAATCTAAATGTAGGAAAACAAACCAGTGTGAAATATGCATATTAACCAGAATGACAAATGAATGGAGACAAAAAAAGTATTCCTTTTATTTTCAGATATGGGTCCTAAATGTGTGTCTGTGTAATAACGTCATCAATCCCCAACTGTTGCTCACTATTTTACATTTATTGTACTAAATGAAGATTGTTATGTTTTCTCAGCTGACATTTCTTCTAAGCAAAGCTTCTTAGGCCAAGTGTATTGAGTCTGCTTCCCCTGATGTATGGTATGTGTGTGTTTACAAAATAATATTATTATATTCTGGTTTGAGTCTGCTTTTATATTAAAATGAATACAATAAAACTAGGAAATAAGGTTGTTTGGGGTTTTGATAACTCAGATGTGGAAATTGTATATATATTGTAGCGACCCTGTATAGGAGGCTGAGGGTGTCACTCAGGCATCCCCCGTCTCTTGGCCAATCACAGAGCTGCACAGGATGCTGGTCTAGGTGCGGGCCTGTGGTTGGGGGAGCGGACGGGGGAGGGCGGGGAGGTTGTGACGTAGACACGGGTGTATATAGGTGTGTGTGTGGGAGTTGAGTAGTAGTTTTTTAAGGTGGAAACCCCAAGCTGTACCTGTTCCTGAATCTGTGATCCTAAGAAATAAGAGTTATTAAAGCCTAATAACTAGAAGCCTGTTTCCGACTCCATCTGTGAACGTTACAATATTAACGTACATGCAATTTTCCTTGAAAGATTATTTTACTGATTACTTGAACATTAAACTAGTTCCTTGTTACTTTCAACACTGTAAATTAGATTTAGCTTAGTGTACATTTCCAGTATGAAACACACAACCTACAAGTAAAAGTCCTGCCCGGAAGAAAAAAAAGGTTACTCGAGTAAGAAAAGTACTGGCAGAAGTACAAAGTAGCAAAACATTGAAATACTCAAGTTAAGTTCTTAAGTAAATCTACTTTGTTACTTTACACCAATAATGTAGTTATAAGTGCAGGGATGCTGAGAAGTCATTAAAGAGTTAAAAACAGAAAAATGTTCTGCTATCAAGGGCGTGCGCGCTCCCGTAAGACCGTGAACGCGATCTCGTGCGCGCTCCCGTCTGAAGGCGAATGCGGTAGCCTACGAAAAACAAGCGAGGAGCGGCGTAGAGACAAGACGGGCACACTTTACCTCCACATCACAAGATCATATTTTGGAGCGGAAATTTCACGCCCTGTCGGGTCGTGTTAGCGTTAAAGACGGCTGAGGATATTCACAGGCAGGAACAATAGGGTGAGTCCAAATAGCTTTCACTTGTGAAGCCGGTCAGGGTCGAAGGAATCTGGCGTTAGGTGGGGGAAAATGACGATGTGGCTGTAATTTTTGCACCTCCTTTTTATGTCTCAAAATGGCGGATAGGCCGCTTGGACTGGAGCAGCAGGTACCTTGTCAGCGGAGTTTATCCTTGAGTCCAGATAAACAATATTGAAAACAGGTCTGCCATCGTTAGCTGTTCTGTAAGGTAATTGTAGCCATTTGAGCTTGAGTGCATATTACGAGGCTCTGGTCGCTGTTAGAGTGAACGTACGAGCTAACTTTGTGACTGCTAACTTAGCTAACGTTAACTTTAGCTAACATTAGCTAATGGCCATAGATAACATTGAGACACCGGCTGGCACCGTCGTCATGTCGACCAAAATTGTCAGCGAGCACCGAGGTGAAAACATGGCAGTGTGTGAGATATGTCAAGGCCATCGGAAATTACAAATGCATTTGGCGTCCATCCCAAGTTAGTAATAATCAGTAATTAGCATCGTTTAGGGTTGCCTTAGTGCAGCCTGTCAACAACAGCGACACTTAAATATAATGTAGATCACACGACGGTACCACTAGCATCTAACGTGAGCTCTGATGAACATGTTATTGCTATCATTGTGGGTGGAAAGGTTGTTGTGTGTCGGTGCAGACGCTACAGTTTCACACTACTGCTGTATCAGAGGATATTCTTCGCCTGGTTTGTATATTTGCTTTGCACATAAGTGTAACGGAATTTCACAAAACCCTGCTGCAGTTTTTTAACATGACATGCTCCTGAGAATTATCCCTCCGCGCTGTCACACTGGTGGATGCTCAGCTGTAGCTGCCATCATCTCTGCGACTTCATGCGGTTTGTTGGCACAGGGCTGGAAAATCAGGGTGGAGCACATCGCAGACGATGAGTTTATATTTATTGAGTCTACACTGTACTCAACTGCCTGCCCTGTTTTCAGTTTGCACGTTTATTTTCTCTCATTGTGTGGATGTATGATTGAGTGATTCGGGTCTGGCATTTGTGAACGAAGGGCATAAATGCAAATCATCGCTGTGGCTCACATGGGTGTGCAGTGAATCCCACAAGAGAGTTCCCCTCGTAAATGTGAACCTTGTCGTGATATCGGATATAACGTTAGAGCATTGGTTTGATCAAGGGTCCTTGGGTGATTTATGTTTCCCAGCCACGCCTGCACGGACTGCTTTGCAGCGGATCTGATCTACTGGAAATATTTGATTTTGATAGCATTTTTTAGAACAGTATTCCAACTCCAAAAGTGGACTATAGTGCTCTTCTCTCAGGTAAGAGTTTTTGGGCTTGGACTGACACATCTTGAAAAGGAATATGATCCGTATGTGCCTGGGGCTATGTCTACATTTACAATCAATAATCAGTTAAATAAATGGGTTATTCAATGTATTCTACTGTAGTGGCGCTGATGCGGTCTATATTTTTAATATCACTAATGAGGAATATCTCTCAAGCTGTGGTAAAGTCAAATTGAGTCATATTCCCTGTGTTTCAATGTTATGCTTTCTTCAATCTAATAGGCATAGCCTATATTTAGTCCTGGTATATAATATAGCTTAACACAGATCATTCACACAGTCTATTTTTTTGACTGGTTTTGCTGTGAACTAAATTTGTCAAGCATTTTCATTTAGATAAGTGAAAAAGCTATACAATTTGTGGAGCCTATATAATCTAATGACGTGTGATATGTATCAGAAACACCAGCTTTACAGACTGAGCATAAAGTAGAAATGGGTCAAAGTTCAAACGGCACAGTACTTGAAACAGACTCAAACTGTGTATCACTAGACCCATTATCTGTTTTTGACTTCTTGGAAAAAATAGCTAATATGATAACAGCAGCTCTCTTTCTTTTCAAAAATACAGGCATGCTTAATTTCTCTAACAGAGAAAGGATAAAAAAGCTTTCTTAGTCACTCCCGAGTTTTATCAAATGTGAAATTAAGCAAGTCCCTCCCGCCAGCCAGTCTATTCAGTGCACTCAGCAATGGAAACACAGCTGCACTGATTGTACAAGCTTCAGCCATTACAGGATATGCTTTGCTGGTACTTATTGCCAGTATAACAACAAAGCAAAGCCACAGATCATGCAGGACGTTCTTCATTAATGTCATTGGGGTAGTCACGACTGAAGTGTAGCCTTAAGGGAGCAGAATGTACAGTTTTTCCAAGAGGGCCTCTTTATTTTGTGTCAACAGACATTGTGCATGAGTGTTTCTTTTTGTGATAGTGGTTGGTTGAAGGGCAGCCTCTCCTTCCGACAGAAACCCAGAGGTTGACCCCCGACCCCGGCTGAGCTCCAGCTGACCGATCATTACTGACCTGCTGCCAGCAGCAACTGCCAGTCAACCTACAAATGACCGCATGGATTGTGGGAAAACGTCTGTAAATGGCAACCAACTCTAAAGGCTTTTGAATATTATTTTACCCAAACCATTTACAGTGGTTGCTATACTTGCCTGAACAATTGAAAGGTTTGATTTTGAACATGGTTCTGAATTAGTATACACCTCCTCTCTAAAATAAGAGTTTTAATTATTTAAACCAGTAACTTCTTAGCATTATGTGAAAATACAGGAGACATTGAACAAGCATATTATGGTTATTGTGGGGAACTTATCTTGTACTTTCACAATTTACTCAAGCAGTAATGAGGCTAACTAGTAGTCATTGTGTTTTTCCCACCTGTGTATGCAGGTGGATCAGGCAGTGTAGATATTTGGCTGTGTGAGCTTACTTCCTATTCAGTCTGTGGTCCCTCTGTGTTTTGATAATGGCTTTGATCTAATAGGGTGGCCTGCTAATTTATTTGGCTACATTGGATTGACAATTTGAGGGCTTGGTACTTTTGTATCTGATGGCCATTGTATTGGAGAATTAGCCAAGGCTGTGAATACTGCATTCATTCCTAAAGAAACGTTGTTATGAAAGTTGTAAAAACTATTTTGCAAAAGCACAAGTTACAAATTGATCACATTATGTTACCTTTATCTGATGGGTTGTTGTTTAATAGCCCATCTTTTCTATTAGCCTCTTAGCAAAGACTAGTTGTGTAATTTAATAAGGTTATCTGACAGTTACCAACACTCATATAACCGTCACCGGCCTAACGGGTTGTAACGGCTGCAGATTGAAAGCTGAGCCAGATGTTCACTCTGTTAGTGACAAAGCTCTTAGGATGATTTGCGTCCGAGTGCTTTTACCAAGAACAGCCATTCACAGAAACTGAAGATGATTTACAGAATACTCAGCCTTCCAGTCCCTATGGTGAGAGAGGTTTGTTGGTTTAAGAATCCGGACATTTGGAGTTGAACAGACCCCTACAGCACAGAATAATGAAAGACATTACCTAATTCATTGCTTGGCATCATAAATGATCCGTGTTCATCCGGCTGCTGCAGCAAAGTGATGCACTCAGAGCACGTCAATTACTCTGTGGGTTGCTGTCTCTTCATAGGGACATGTTCTGCCACAAAGTTATCTTATTCAGAATTTGAATAAAGTTGCAGCCACTGCTGAAACCAACGTTAAATTAGAGTTACTTTAATTGTCTCATGTGAGAGGTGTTTGTCTTGAAGAATATTCTTGCACTATCAAAACCAAACATCACCATAGAGGTACACACTTTTCAAGCTACTTTTTATGTAAAATATCAGTCCAATGAAAGATTGTCACTTATCCTTTTATCTAGTCAAAGAGTGTCAGCTAGCAGATCCCACAAGTGTTTTGGTTTAGTTTGGAAGGTAATAACTTCACCTTATTTATTATTTTCTTGCAACTATTTACTTTTGCCTTTTTTTAGCATTGTTTTTTTGTCCCCCATGGTCACCAGTGCCGTTTGAAAAAGGCAGTCAATACATATTCTGTGACATTCCCAGGACATAGGGGACATGAAGGTGAAGTCACCAACAAAAAATGAAGACGACCCAGATTCCAGATGTTAGAGATGCTTTGCTTTGCTGACATAATGACACTCACAGAAAACTGTGAATAGGACGTGACGGTGAGGTGGTAACTGTCAGCATTGCTTAGGTGGGGTGCTATGTTTTGTGATGAGCTGCTGAGATACACTATAGACTTCATTTTAAACTCTGACCGTGGTTTTAATTTGACCCCTCTTGCATTTCATTCCACAGGGGTGTCTTGTGTTCAGACATGGAAGTGAGAATTTATAAATATGTTGTACACATACCTCTTCTGTCATACTACTAGGCAGTTTGAGGGATCCATGGTTATAACATTTTACTGCGGTCATATATTGAGCAGTTGGACCAGGTGCACAATTTGTTAAACTGTATGGACATTGAGTTTTTTGCGTAATGAATAGTTTACAGGGTTTCTTGAAAATCCTTTTTGAAATAGTACGCTGACACATTGCTCTTCGTTTTCTATCATGGTTTTCCAGTTTGTTGGTTTGAGGGATTTGACAAAGATCTTATATTTGGTGGTCCAATTAATTAGTTTGACTATATCAAAACAGACTGAAAAGACCGTGATACAATGGCTGTGGTTCATTACAGTTTTGACTTGGCGTTTGGTTGTTGTTGCATTCTTAAACTGACGGAGGATTTTTATCCGTTATTCATTAAATGTGGTATTTTAACAACAGATAAGCTGTTGAGACTCATCAGGAAATTAAACGTCGTCTCTCAGAGCAGTCTGCTGCATTACAGCAAGGGGCCCCTTATTGTACAGTTCCTGCTGCTACACAAAGACAAGAGAATCAATGGGAGGAAGACACATACCCATTATCAACCGGCACTTGGCAGATTTACGGATGCACCAAGCCTGTAGCCCATTCCAGCAAGACCCAACCGCATTTTGTGTTGAGCCAATTAGCCTGATTATGTGTTTGAGCATACATTTTGCTTAGTACTGAAACCACAAATGAGATTTGAAGAGAGGGGAGTCTCACACATTAATGGAGACTCAGAGCGATGACAGTTGCCAGCAGTACAGAGGGAAGTATCAATATATAGTAGATGACCTCATTTCACACGCCACAGCCAGGTTGATGTTGAAGGCGCAGGCCTTTTAATGGATATTTTCCATTTGGAGTTTTATAAAGGACTATTTTTAGCTTCAGTGCCCTGTCTTATGGTGTTGTTGTACTGCTGTGAAGCCAGAAACCCCCTGCACGTTGTAATCCACACACAGTCAGAGGTAAGCAGACATTTGGACTGCTGTCATATCAGGTGTGGTGACATCAGGGTCCAGAGGTCAGCAGTCGGCTTTACAATGTCAAAGTGACACACATGCAAATAAGTGAGCAAACACAACAATTTTACCGTTCTTACATTCAGCTGAATGGACTCAATATTCCATATACGAGCGTTATGTTTTAATATACGTATAAGTCCTTAGATGCCATGCTCCTTTTATGCATGCAGGAGTGAGAATGAATACATTTCCCTTGTGGTCATTTCACTACTGCATCATCAGCTGAAATGTTTGAATTTTCCTTCATCACAACTTCCTGCTGTGTTTCCATTCCTCATGCCTTCTCCAGAGGTTTCCTTCACTTCTCCTTTCACATACATGCCTAACACATCTTTTCCAATACATGTGTCTCGACATTAGGGGTGTAACGGTACACGTACCCTACAGGCCCTTCGGTTCGGTACACGTGTGTACCGAACGAATATTACGTTAAACGTAAAAAATTGAGAACGTGAACAACTTTTTGGAAGTAATCTCAGGTGCTGCGTCGCATTATTCAGAGCAATTTGCTCATATTGGGTTCAACGCGTCATAGAGCGAGCAAGTCATTTCATTGGACGAGAGGCATACTATGAGAGCTGGTCACAGGGATGCGTTCAAATTTAGTCAGTAATTTGAGGAACTGTCGAAATGGCGAACGCAGGTAAAGTTGAGCTCGAAAATCCTCCAGCATCATTGAAGTCTCCGGTTTGGGAACATTTTGGTTTCGCAGTTACGTACAAGGATGACGGACAAAGACAGATGGACCGAACCAAAGCTGTTTGTCGGCATTGTTCAACTAAAATTGGTTACGCGGCTGGCAATACATCAAACTTGCACACTCATTTGAAAAGGCATCACCCGAACGTGAATATCACCGGTACCAAAAGAAAAAAGACTGAAGTGCAAACCCAACTCCCACTAGCATTTAAGCCTCCACCACTCGCAAAAAGTTCAGACCGAGCCATAGCTATTACAAATGCCAAATATCCTTATGTTGCCATGTTAGCAAAGCGCTACCTGGCTGTATCTGCTACCTCTGTCCCTAGCGAGAGGGTGTTCTCCACATCAGGAGACATTGATTCAATCGACAACTTTATTAATCATTAATTGGTTATGAACAGCGGCTTATGTCATGTGCACAGGAAGGAACATACATAGGACATTGTTAGTGCCATCAGATCTGCCCTTTCGGCAAGCAATGTGGACAAGTTAATTTTTCTTTAAAAAAAACATGAAAATACAATGACAAGTAAGTCATAATGTCAAACTGGCTGCTTAGGTACTAGTACAGTTCAAATACAAATTATTTCAGTTCATCGAAATGCTGCACCTTAATGTTTATTTTATTATATTTTGTATTTATTTGAGTGAATATTCACAGTTTAATAATAATTAAAAACCCAAAACTAATAGTTTATGTTTTGTGAGTACTAGTACAGTAAGGTTCAAATACAGATTATTTCAGTTCATCGAAATGCTGCCCCTTAATATTTATTTTATTATATTTTGTATTTATTTGAGTGAATACATTATTCACAGTTTAATAATGATTTAAACAATGTTTTATTTTTTTTTATGTTTTGTGATAATTTGTTCTGCTGTACCGAAAACGTACCAAACCGAACCGTGACCTAAAAACCAAGGTACGTACCGAACCGAAATGTTTGTGAACCGTTACACCCCTACTCGACGTGAGTGCCAGGATGTCGTTTTTGCAGTTTGTTGCAGGTCTCTAAGAGTTAAATTGGCTTTGTTTTTACCTTTTTGTTAACCTTTTCTGGCAGAGATTTAGGCTGATCCCAGTAGACTAAGAGGCTTATTGTATTTCCCAGTTAGTATTCTAGAGGGCACCTGCTTTTTGTAAAGTGCTTTTCAAGACGACTATGCAGTGTAATAAACGTCATCACATTATTCTTAGCTGCATTGCTTTTGTGACAAATACCCCGCTCATGGCAATAAAATCGTTTTCACAATAACACTATTAAATGTTGGGCTAACGGTTGTAGTGATTTCATCTGGCGGAGTTATCATAATGAGGCGGCAGGGTCAAGGAATTTGACGAGAGCAGCCGTTACTCGAGCCTGTCCGCTCTGTCCAGTTTTTCTTTCCTGTCGGCGACATGTGAGGAGAAGTACGTTGCTCGGAGAATGTGGGTCAGCTCTTGTGTGTTCACTGAGAAAGGAATGTGCTGCAAGAACAGAGCATAGGTCTCAGACCAGACTGGTGACATGACAGTAAGGGATGGGAATCTTTGAGTCTCTCACAGTTTAAAATAGATTTTCAACACTTATAAATGCGATGTGGCAATTTATAGTACGGACGCAGAGTAAAGTAGTTCATTCTCAAAAGGCACTTTTTACTTAAAGTGGACCTATCATGCTATATTTGAATAATATAGTGTAGGACCATACCTATATAAGACATGTTTATACTTTTTATTTTTCAAAATACCAAACAGATCATGCATTTTAGCCATTCCTCATTTCGCTCAATTTAACACTGTCTTTGCATGGGCTGATTCTGTGAGAACAGCACCATCTACAGGCCTGGCATATGTACTACAGCGTCTCCAGCGCTTTCCAACGGCAATGTCCGTGGCTGTCTCCTCCTGATTGGTGGAGTTGGCCCAATAGCCGTAGCGCCACTTCTGTGACGTCATAGAAGTGTTCAAATCTGGATCAGTCTGTATCAGATCCGTTGGAGCCCCTTTTTAAGAGATTTGGGTATGGAGGAAAATAGAGAGGGTTGTGTTTTCTGACACTTGGTGAGTTCCCTGGAGCACCGGGGACACATATTCATGTATAAAAGATGTACAAAAGTGCATTTTGCATGATAGGTCACCTTTAAATAATCTAAATGTATCTAAATTCAGAAGTTTTACAACAAAAAAAAAATGCTACCTATTACCTAGATACATTTGGGACCTGTTTAATCACTTTTGTTTTACATTTCATAGAAAACAACAGCATTTGGTATCAACTAGCTAGTGTGATGGCAGGATGCACCGGTGACTGTATGGAAAGCCATGCCTCTCAGGCCTCCCTGTCAAGTGGCTGGACTCACGGTGGTGACCCGGCGCTGCTTCTCAACGCTGCTTCTCAACGCTCACCCGGACTTGAATCCAATTATAGGCCTTCAACTGTGGCTCTACGCTAATTGGAGACCTTTACATCCAAAGCTGCAACTTTTTCGTTGAATATATGAAAGTAGAAATTGTGTCGAATAACATGACGCTGTGGGTTGGTGTAAACAAGTACATTTTCTTTCCCAAACCCCCCTACATGGCAGAAGGATCATAAAGGAAGCAGTTGAACAGCAAATTGAGTGGTTTATGAAAAAGAGGAGCTTTTTTTATAAAATGTCTGATGATGGGCCTCGCTGTTGGAGTCACATCCTCTTTCTGGTTTAAAATAACATCGAAAGTATTTTCTGCCTCAGTTATTATTTCCATTGTTGACCGGTTCAGCCATTTGATCTACATGTAAGCTGGTGCAGACATTGCAGTACTCCTGACCTATAAAAATGTTCTTCTCCACCCACTTCATGTTATCTGTCATGCATACCTAATGCTGACTTTCCCTCTCTCTCCTCTGCAGATGCAGTGTAGACTCGGCTGGTGACTGGTCTGCAGGCTCTCCATTTCTCTTGTCCCTGGAGTCAGCCAGTTGGGGGGCCGGTTCCTGCGTTCCCCCTTCTCTCAGTCTGAGTCTTTGTTTGGACAAAACCAACCGCCCGCCATTGGAGTACACAGCTCATTAGCCCGTGTTGCTTGGATCAGCACAGCCCATCTCCTGACTGAGGAGAGCAGCTGCACTCACCTTCTACCAACTGATCCCTCCGGCCCCGCCCACACCGCCCTGTCACCATGGTGCTGTCACAACGGCAACGAGATGAACTGTAAGTCACCGACACACCTTTCATTACATGTGGCTGATATGTGTGGATGTCTGGAGTGTATGGATGTATCGGTTACACTGTGTTTACAATTTGTACATCTGTTGCATCATGCAATGGGACTTCATTTCTCCTTTCACCTTCATACTCGATTCGATGTCATGTACAAACACACACACATACGCACACAACTTCATCAGAATGTAAACGTTTGATTCCTTACAGCTTGAGCCACACATCTCCATTTGTTGACGTGTGTGGTGTCCATGTTATTCTGACTGATTTAATCAAATGTGAGGATCAAACAAGCTATGCTGCTGTTGTGCCAGATGTTTCTTGAAGATGCCCAGAGACATGAGTGCTTATTACAGTATGATACAGCTCAATTAATGCTGTAATGTGGGACTGTGCCAAAATATTTAGTTTTACCCGTGCCAAAGCAAATGTCAACTCTACTATAAAACCACTGATATTTTGTTTGTAGTTTTGAAAGCCTAAATGGCTCCTCCTGTTTTGAAACATCCTTTTATTGGCTTGCAGGGAAGGATGTGCATTGATTGGTAGCAGTTTAAATAAGGACATTTCTGTTATTTTTTTAACCTGGTACCCCTCAGGGAGAATCAATGACTGGTTTAAGGTTCCTGAGCTCCCCTGAGGTCTTGGTGCACAAATGCATTGATCCTCCATCTACACCACAAACCCCTGATAATGTTTAGTATTCGCAGTCTGCCCTATGTGTGCCCTATGAGCTTAGAGGGCTACCTTTGCCCTAATATACACACGGGAAGAAACAGGGAAACGGCTCAAGAGTGATTCCACGGGTAAACCAAATGCCAACGATGTCAGAGATCTTCCTAGAAACTGTCTGTCATATCCAGTAAAGTGGCATACATACAAAGAAATATCTGCACGTGTGCTTTATTGAGCAAGTGGTAGAAGTGAGAGAGACTGTGATAACGAGCAAACTGTAATTTGGCTCTGCTGAGGGCTTGGTAATTAAGCCCTGAGGTGGAGGATAAAAGTTACGGCGGCATGTTGTGAGATACAAGGTCATGAGAAGGAGATGGAATGACCTCGCTGAGCTTTGGTGCTTAATAATTCCCTTCAACTTAAACAACCACGTCAAAATGGTATATCTTAAAAAGGATACAATGAAGACATTTGCTGCTCACTTGAAAGGAGAGGACACCCATGCTTGTCCTTCTTGCGCCCCGTCTTGCACTGTCATTGAGAAATGCCTCAGCGCTCACATGACAAGGCTCTTAACATTCCTCACGATGTTCCTGTGTTTTTAGATTAGCACTGTGGGCGGGGTCTGTCGGTATGGAGAGAGCTATTGGAATGCTAATCTGTCATGCTATTTGCCATTCAGAGGAAGACTCCCACTTTACCCCTCTTTTCTTCTCCGTTACACAAGTCTCGGGCCCCATAGCCCACAGGAAACTGGTGTGAGACCATCACAGCACTTGAGTCACATTCACATGCATTCTTCCCTTTGGAGATGTCGCTTGGCTCCGTTGGGGCTCTCTTTGAGTTTGTTGGCAAAAAGTGCCCCTAAAATAAATGATTTCTAACTGTCAAGCTAGCTTGAAAACCCAGCAGCAGATTTTGAACATAGGAGAGGGCGTTGTGTTAACAGGGACCGGTTGACTGTCTGCTACGAGAGTGTTTCATTAGGCCCCCTACATTTTGACCATCTACCATCAGGCAGCAAACGTATAGATTTGTTTCCATTGCATTCGGGTCACTGCTTTCACATTTAAAAAGTCACCAAATAACTGGAGGGAAATTGTCTAATCTGCAGTGCACTAGTTTTGCTGTTAAATTTGCCCTAAAAAAAATGTATTTGGCATTTATTGTTTATTCTTATTTTTATTTATTTTTTATCAAAACGAAATTAGTACAAGGGAAGACATAACATCCTTCCTAGTTGTTTGTGTCTTTCCAGCAGACCTTGACCTGTTCTTTAACATCAGCAAGAAAGACAGCGTAACAGTTATATCACCAATGTGAAACCACTTCTTCTAAAAAGAGAAATAATCTTTCCCCCCTAAATTGGTTCTGTGTAGGGATGCACGATATTGGTTTTTTGAAACCGATACCGATAACTTCCTGCTTCTCAAGACCGATACCGATAACCGATAATAATATAATATATATATATATTAAATGTACCTGTAGTTTTTTCCTCGTTTTAGCCCTGGGGTCGTCTCTGGCAAACTTCTTGCCTTTTTCAAAAGCCTCGTCGATAGGTAAAAGCCCCGGTGCCTTTGCAGCTGGCTTTGGATTCGCCGCTAGTTTAGCAGCGCAGGCGTCTTCGTACGCTTTTAACACACCATCGTAGCGATGTCAATGTTTCAGGTGACTAATCAGGTTGGAAGTGTTATAGCTCGTTGCCTTTTTCCCTCCTCGTGGAACTTCTGCATTGCATTTGTTAATACAAATAGCAAGCGAACTATCTAACTCTGAAACTTTGAAATAGTCCCATACTACCGACAACATGTTTGTTTACTGTCCTGGCTTCACGGCCGCACACCATTTACGTCACAGCCAGGCATGAGTTAGGGAGCGCTGGATTTGTGAAAAACTCCCCTCTTCCTAAACCACTAATACCACAGTACTGGCAAAACGGAAAGTGAAAAACAAGCGCCCCTCATCCCAATCCATATTTTTTTCTTTTTTTGAACCCCAAAAATATATTGTATATTATCGGGGCTATTAATACTTTTATCGGGTTTATCGGGATGACGTCATAATTCCTAATATCGGACCGATAATTATCGGCCCGATAATTATCGTGCACCACTAGTTCTGTATTGTCAGCACTGCAGTCAGATGTTGTGATTGCGCAGCATCCTCACAACATCTCTATTTCTGTGAGCATATCCAATGAAAAGCACGTTTGTTTTTCTTGCTTGGGTCAGGGGACTCGTCCCCGCTGGCGTGTAACAAAAATAGACGCAGAACACAAACTATCTGCTCCCCTGCAAGACCTGGAGGCATCTGTGTGCAGATGGGCCGTTGCTTTTGAACTCTCTTTGTAAAGAAAGTCCCCACAGCCTTTTCCATGTTACAAGATGGTTCATGTGATTTTTATTTGGTTCTGTTCTTTTGTCCATTTTCGCCTGGCTGTGAATGTTGTGGCATAACAGGTCAAATGTCAAGAATTCTGCCATTCAGAAAACATAAAGGCTTCGTAAACAAAGAAAGGCTGTAGTATAGAATAGTACAGTGAAAGCTATGTGGAACTTACACTGGTAAATAAAATGACGTTGGTTAAATGTACTGTCTTTCAAATGTCATAATGCTCCAGAAGAGATATTGTTAGTACATACAGGTAGTTGGGAATAATCTGTATTTGGATAAACTGATCACTTGGACATTTACCTCTCCTGTAATATCCCTATGTTTATATAAAGACAATAAGTATTATTATCTAAAACTCTACCTTCTACTTCTGTCTGTTTTGTCTTCTTGCTCATGAAAAACAACTCCTACATGCACACACATACCCAGGTCTTCTTTTGGAGAAGGGTTAATCAGGTTTTGATTTCAGCTTTAAATTAGTCAACAATTTGGTAATTCAGTGTTAGTTACTAGATTTGTGGATTAAAGGCTCAACGGTTTTAAGATTTTCACTGATAGCATCAACTACCGTAGTTTTCGGACTATAAGCCGCGCCTTTTTCCCCATTTTTTTTTTTACGCTGCGGCTTATATAACGGTGCGGCTAATCTATGGATTTTTACGGCCACTAACGGCCACTAGGGGACCTCCTAAATCTATGGATTTTACAGGTTATAGTCCACCACCTTTAACTCTATGGGCTCAATGCCCGGTCCGCGCCCCCCACCTTTAAGCGGCGGGCTCCAGCAGGAAAAGCTGGAGGCCGGAAAAGAGTGAGACAGGTAGCGCGCGAAAGTAAAAGTGGAACCGAGAGTGGTATGAGAGACAGAACGAGAGCGAGACAGACAGACATTACGAGAGCGAGACAGTTTGTCCCCGTACCACTGGTTGAAAACCGCTGCTGTAGATCACTGCCGGTACGTGCGCTGGGAGCGCACCGTTTAAGTTTGAAAGTTGAAAAGTTTGTGTGTCTGAAACGCTATGTGATACAGTACAGTTTACACAGCACAGTACATGTTCTTTAGCTACTATTGCACTAAATGCTAACACTTGAATACGTTATGCAAATATGCAACTTGTTTGTTGAAATGTTAATAAATGGGAGCTTCCTCAAACAGCCATCTCTTTCCCGACAATCCCCTCTGTGCCCGAACCCTTACATATGGTAATTAAACATTAAAACACCTGCGGCTTATAGTCCAGTGCGGCTTATATATGTACACATCATTCAATTTAGCTGCTGCGGCTTATATTCAGGTGCGCCTTATAGTCCGAAAATTACGGTAGTTGGACCCAGAAATGCTGTATTTCAAATGTTGTCATGTATCTGTTGTTGCTCTTCTGTGAGCAATTCACCTTAAGGAGACATCTGTCACCCCGTATCTTCCTTGCACACACAGTCACTAATGCTTGACACACTTGCAAGGGTCAGTACAGCCAAGTCTCAAACCTACAGACACGGTCCTTAATGGGTGTTGCTAACATTGCGAAGAAAGAGAACTTTAAGGAGCCACCAAGGAGTATAGATAAAATGTTTACTCCTCACTATTCCTTGTCAGCTAAAGTCCGTGCGAGATCCTACAAACATTTAACGTGTTCAGTTCTCTCTGTTGGTGCTCAGTGTAGTGAGCACGGCTAGATGCATCTGCAGGGGGTCCATCAGCACAGATGGGAATTGTGCCTCAGGACTGACAGACAGATGGATTGGCTTAGAAACCGTGTCTGTTCTGGACCCACCATCCCATATCAATCATTCACCGTCCCACATATAGAAAGGCCTCAGTTTTAGAAAGAGGACCAGACTCTCAGAATAAAGAGAACTACATTTCCAATTGGGCATAATCCAGCATTCATTTGCTCCAGTCATCCACATCTTTATTGTGTGCGTCATTGGTGGTATATTCGGTCCTAGTTTTCTTTTTTACTCATCATTCACCCACTTGTGGCATTTTCAACAAAAGGAATAACAAAATTAATACAAATATAAACAAATTATTTGAACATAATTATTTGCAACTGACCATATTATGCACGTTTCAGAACATAAAAAACGTGCATGTCATTTTCAACCCTTCCAACCAGAGACATTCAAAATAAATGGTTTCTCAGAAGATATGTTTTGGTACAAACATTAATTTCTATTCGTGTAACTCTGTCTATGCAAGCTTGGAGTTGACACACCATGATGGTCTTTAAAAAAGTACGCACAACTACACAAACTTTGGCTTCAAAGCTCCATCCTCAGCATGTGACTGAAATTGTGTTCAGGCCATACTACACGCCCATTATAGAACAAAACTGTGACTTTTTTGTGTGTTGACCATACGGCTTTTTGATCTGAAATAATACTGCACACACACATCCTTAGTTAAGACTAGTTGCTGTTGTATTGACTGATTTCTGTAAACAGAGTGTCCTTGATTGCACGTTTTTTTTTTTTGGATCCCAGTGGGAGTTTCCCCTTTGAAGTATTTTTCCCCACTGCAGTGCTCCTAACTCATATGAAAGAGGACTGCTGCTTTCTTTCCCTGACAGCCTACCTGTTTCACACTGAAAGGAACAACATTAGAATAATCGCTCCTCTAAGAGGCTTTGACAACATTTGGAATCAAGTAAAGGGCAGAAATGTAGGATAAACCAGATTTTCTCTTTCATTTTTTTCCTCTTTGAAACTATATGCTGGAAACATTGTCTGTTTTAATCTAGGCAGTGATTGCCTTCAGGAGACATGCTGCAAGTCTCAACAAAGAAGGAGCCAAACTGATCGGTCAAGCAAGAGGAATGCTAGATTAGTTACAGTTATCAAGGAGATCTAACTGTAACTCTGCAATTATGCAACGTTGTCATATGATTTTTGTGGAATGCTTCTCAGAAGTTATCAGCTGTTCAGTACTTGGCTGTTACAACAGAGGAACAATCTTAACCTTTTAAGCCCTCCACTGTCCTGCTTCTTCTCTTAACACAAAATACGTCTCTTTTTTACTTTCACCCATTCTACCTTTTCAGCAGAAGTAGTCAATTATTTAGCTGAAAAAGTTTGATAATCCATGTCATGACTGTGCTGGAGGTGGTGGTATTGCTATACTGTTACTATTTAAGCAATTCAATATGTTCCCTTGCATTGCCAAAAGAACCCTTGCTGTATGTCTGGGAAATAATCCATAAGAAGGTGAATTGTATATGTGCCAGGGGACCTTTCACCTACTTCAGGTTCTTCCTATTAAAAATGTATCAGCAGATTTAAAACATTGAACAGGTCCATGCATCAAGGGGTCTAGTAATACTGAATTGTAAGGTTTGTGGCCGTAGACAGATATATGGACCAGGGCAATGGCCTGGCCAGACAAGCAAAATCTCTTCCCCTCAGATTTATTAGAGCATTAATGGTCCGTCTGTAGTTAATGAGAGTGCTGCATGCACTGTGGAGTTATGTCTCTTTCTTACATTTCAGCAGAGTAGGCGGCTTTCCAACCATTCTGTAATTAAGGTATCGTTTGACATGAAAATATTTGTAGTGTCGTTGCGCGTTGACTTATGTCCAGGCTTTGTAAGTAAAGAACATATTTATGAATAGGACATTGAGGTGAATGAGCATTGACTGAGATTTGCACGTAGGCAAAACAAAAACAATCTGCTATAGCTTTGAAATGTTTTCAGGATATCACAGGACTGATGGTCTGGGGAATGTCAGATGGACTTTTACTATTATTTCTACCCTACATAATTTACTTATTAAAGACTTACACTGTGAGAATCATTGTTAGAAACGGCCCTCACGTCGTGCTTTTGTTAAGGTGTTTTCAGACGGTTACCACCACACTCTAATGTTTTCAACGCAAACACAGCAGCAGCCATGCAGTTGAAGTCTTGTTCTGATATCACTGAACTGTGCTGTTGGCCATACTAACAAAGCACAGACATGTGTGATCATAATCCAATGACCGTTGAAACAGAACGGCCCAGCCACCACCAGGTACAGCTTAATCTGTTTTTCAGCTAAATGGGAGTTCTTGATGTATAGCCTCTGCAGCACACTTCAAACAGCTTAACTGTTCATTGTCTGACTTACCAAAAACTGGCCACGTTTTTTATCCTTTATACAGAATGAGGTGGCATTTAAAGAAAGGTTGGAGCCTCTGTGAGTCAGTGTTGCTCATCGTAAGGATGTGAAAGTGAATGATAATGGAGCACCAATTGGGAGGAAGTGATGTCACTGGCAGACATGCTGGATCGCTGACTCACCCCTCTTCTCAGAACCATGTGGTCATGCATCTCTTCCTCGTCTCACCCCCCTCTCTGTTTGTGTCACAGGCACTCTCACTCCATTAGGGCTTCAAAGCACATGAGAGAGCAGCTCTGGATCCAGACATATGAATTTAGCGCCTGGCTTCGTCGCATGAAACAGCGTTTTCTCCGTTGATCAAGGAATGGATCCAATGAGAGCTGCAATCGACTAACGATTAGCCATCAGAACCATCAACTAATTAGATCATTGTTAAACTAATTGTCAAAACACCAGCAAAACCCCAAAAACCCTAGCGTTCTGTCAGGCAGACACACAGCTAAAAAGCTCCCTGCCTTACTTTTCGATGCGGTGGAGATTTACTGTTAAAATGCCTACATGTGTCCCGACAGTGCACTCACGGCTGCTAACTCCCAGACGGGTGAACTAGGGATTTGTTTTGCCCGTTCACTGCAGCTGGCGATAAATGATGGATTCAATCTGTTTTTGCATCAGTAATAGCTGCAGATGGGCAACTTCAACCACAGCAGCCCTGCACTAATAGTTCTGTTAAGGTCGACTATTGGTTAGAAAGAATGTCTAAATTAGCATCCATGCTCACATGAGACTTGTATAGACTTTATCGAATGACACAACGTGACTTGCACCTTTCTTATAGGCAAAAAAAAGGCACTGGGGTTGTACTGTTTGAATAGTGGGTCCAGTTTTCAGGCCTTTTGACCTCATTAAATCAGACCAAGTTTTCAGCTACAATATGGGCTTTCAAGCTTTCTTTTGTTCCTTCCCCCGCTTCTATCTGTCCTCTCTGTCCACGTACTCACCCTGCCCTGTTTCTCACTATCTCCTCATCACGTCATCTAGCTGTGGGCTGACGGTAACCATGGAAACCAGCCAGTTTGCTCCCCTTCTGTCGACATTAGTGCACATCTTTTCCCCTGTTTTCCTCTCAGCCTTTGGGGAATGGGTATATTGAAACCTGCACATTAGTGTGTTCTTTGTTTTGTTTTTCCACACATAGGGTGAAGTGAGGGTCAGCAGAATAATAGAGTGTGAGCCTTATTGTTCTTGCACCATGAAAAAACACTTGAAATATACTGAAAATGATTCATGATTACAAATCATCCGCTCGAGCTACATAAATATAGTGCTCTGCAGTGTGGTTAGCATACAATACCATCACACCTTACATCAAAATAACTTTTCTCTAGTACGTACCATGTGCTCTCTTTCAGCTTAAAATATTTCCCTTTTTTGCTTGTATTCTCCAAATAGCTACATGCATCCCCTCAAATCCCTGAAAGCTGATTTTATTTCCTGCTCTTTTTATGTTCTGGGTCGAAGGACTTGACGTAGGCAGAACCTTTGAAAGTCTTTTCATAATTTCCATTTTTAAATCTTTTCAGTAGCGAGAGTTTAGTACATTGTCAGTATTGGCAGCCAGGTGGTCTTGCTGATACCCTGTCCTCTGAATTAGACTGTAAAATGCTGGTGTGACATCTCATTGTTGTGTTTGGTAGAAGCACACCTGCTCATACACACACTCCTAACACACCCACGCCACATCAAAGCTGCCTCAGCTAGCCTCACCCGCAGCTTTTTTCTCACCTGCTTATACACTTTCTCAGACAAACTAGCGCACCCTCCCCTCTGGTTTCCAGACTTGCGGCAGGCAGGCTGTCACAGGAGAAGATAACCTCCTGCTAACCTTGAGCTGTAATAAGGCCTGCTCCTGTTGTCATGGGGATTCAGGTGGGCAGAGGGAGACGGGGGTTTCAGTTCTCAACGCTGACCGAGAGGGCACAGGGGACACAGGCAAGGCTGACAGATTGCACCCCCAACCCCCTCCTTATTGGCCCCTCAAAGCCTTGCGTGGCTGACAGCTTGTCTGGATCCTCCTGGCATTAGTAGTTGGATCTACTGTGAGCAAACACAGGAGGAATCAAGGAAATACTGTATAAATAGGGTCAAATGAAATTGTTATCAAACATTCAAGAATTCAGTTTCTTTATTTGTGCTCTTCACCACATTTTCAAGTCATTTTTGGCCAAGCCCAGACTGTAAATGCAAACTATAACGACAACTTAAAAAGTAAAGAAAAATGTAAACCGAATGAGGGGCATGACAACGGGGTGATATTAAACAACCTGAGTTTAAGAATGGTCTGCTTATTGGCTCAGGGTTTACATGTGTTTAGCCCAAAGGCTCCCAGAACTGTCCCGAATAGGAAGAGCCACTGGTAAACACTAAAGAGTAGCCAGATGTATATGATCTATCATCACATTTTGATATGATACTATTTAGTCCTTGCATGCCTGAATCAAGGTATGTTCTTACTCTAGTTATAAAAACACAACATATCATGAACTATAGTTAGACTAAGTGGAACATTTTGATTACAAAAATTCTAATTAATAATTGACTCCCCCTCACAAAAATCGAATTAGATTAAGAATGAACAGTATTGAGACTGACTTAAAGCTCATAACTCCTGATACATTGAACTGCTGCCGAGGCTGCGGTCTTGAAACCACTCTGAACTGTTCATGTGTGTGATTGTGTATCTAAGCTGTGTGTAAGTGTGTGGGTTGTCCCTTATGGCAGGCCAGGAGACAAAAAGAGGGCGAGTGAAGATAGCCTCCTTTCTCCTCACCTTCAGCTCTGCCTGTCTCGGCTATTGTCTGTCCTATCTAGACATCTCTCTGCACATATTTGAAATAGCAGGACAAAAACACACCCCTGCTCCCGTCCCCGCCATGTTTGTGTCGGCTTTCTGAAAGGTGTCTTTTTAGATGTCTACTTAAGTTTATCTGGGAGCTTGTGCACGAAGAAAATATGAACTGGAGTAAAATGGAAATACTCAAGGATCTCTAAGAGCTGCAAGTATCATTAATACCGTTGGAAGGTCAAGCAGCAGGGAAAAAATAGCCATTGGTATTGATAGGAATCGTTGTAAATGTACAAATATCAGTAAATGCTGTTCTCAGCTGTTTAAATAGAACTATTTCCTTCTTTTATCTGTTTATATCTAACTATCATTTAAAGAAATTAAATTGGACTTTAAGAAACAGAATTTATTTATAATGAAATAACATAATTAGTTTCAGTACTATCCAACATCTCTCTGTCTGTCTTTCCGTTTTGATGAAGGTAATGCTGGGTTATAGACTGACTATCATTTCCCCCTTATCTACACCATGGGGAGTCCTCCCTTCCCTTTATTTGCCCAAAGCAACAAGAGCGTGTGTGTGTGTGTGTGTGTGTGTGTGTGTGTGTGTGTGTGTGTGTGTGTGTGTGTGTGTGTGTGTGTGTGTGTGTGTGTGTGTGTGTGTGTGTGTGTGTGTGTGTGTGTGTGTGTGTGTGTGTGTGTGTGTGTGTGTGTGTGTGTGTGTGTGTGTGTGTGTGTGTGTGTGTGTGTGTGTGTGTGTGTGTGTGTGTGTGTGTGTGTGTGTGTGTGTGTGTGTGTGTGTGTGTGTGTGTGTGTGTGTGTGTGTGTGTGTGTGTGTGTGTAGCATTTTTATTCTACAGCTAGCACCGTGATAACAGTCTGAATGTGTGAAATGTACACCTTGTCTGACACGTTTCCTGAACATGCTAATTTCCTGTCTTTGTCTTTACAGTGTTAAATAAAACTCTATTAATCTCCTCGTTTCTCGTGGCACTTTAACAACTATCTTGTCTGTTAATCAGGGGAACTAATTATGGTCCTCTTTGTCTGTTGCAGAAATCGGGCGATAGCCGATTATCTACGCTCCAATGGATATGAAGAAGCATATTCCACTTTCAAGAAGGAGGCGGAATTAGATAATGTGAGTATATTAAGGGTGGACACACACACATCCGCACAGCCAGTCAGACCAATTTGTACAAACAGTATGCCTTGATTTCCACTTTATTTTCTCATTTTACTCAACATGTTGTTCACGTGTGTGACCGGGAGCACCTGCACCCAATTATGTTGGTTATCTCTCATCGGGGGGGTCTATGCTACATGCTGCTGCTAATTCATCTTCAGCTTTTATTTATTTGTTAAAAATGGCATTTTTAAAAGCACTGTGACATATACTGTATGTATATGTGTTTACATTATTGCCCTTGCTTTTTTGATCAAATGGCATTTTGTCGGGTTTTAAATATATTGGGAATACTTTGGGCTATTTTATAAGGTAAACCTGTACAAATGAATGCTCTGAAATAAACACAACCTTTTTTATGGTGTTCGCATTGAAACGAGATAGGAAGTGTGGAGATGGGAGACACATACATACTCATATTTTAGTCATGTATTTTTTATTTTAGCATTGTATAAAGGCTTTCGTTAATCTTAAGCATCTAAAGGACATCCCTAGTCAAGTTAAGGGTATGTCAAACATATTTTCATTGGCTGCTTTGTTCAACACAGATATCCCATTATCTTAAAATGTTGTAAATTATTCATACAATTTAGATTCTGTTGCTGATATAGCTGTGAACACCCTCAGTCACAATTTAAAGATGGCAGTCCACACTTAAACCTCGTGTTTCCTGTATATGTTTTTTATTTTATTTAAAGGACTTTAATTCAGAGCCAAACAATAAAGTAGCTGTGGGAATTTTTTATATTTTAACAAATTGTGCTCCTTAAATTTGATTCCCGTGCTTCCAAAGTTTCAGGTGCTCATTGGATATATCACCTCGTACTCCAGCTGGAAATGCTATCACTGATTCCTCTCAACCCCTTTTCATCTAAGGCTCTTTTATCTAAGAGTCTTTTCTCCTCTGCCTCTCTATAGCAGCACCTTTCTCACCTTGTGTTCACGTGACACCCCACCCCCTGCTCCTCTGTCTTTATCCGTTCTTCTTCCAGACGTTTTCTCTGTGGAAGCCGGCTGAATAATGGATGAATGGCACGGAGGGAAAGGTGCACCCTGTTGGGTATCAGCCCTCAGCCACACACCTTGGCAGCACCATGCTAAAAATCAACCAAGTTATTTCAGCTTTTTCCTTGAGGCCACATGATTTGCCATTTTTCAGGTCCATTTAGATTGTCTTTAGAGGGAATTTAATCTTCTTTATCTTGGCCCTAGTTGGCTATTTGAGTATCAGTTTAAGGTTAATGCTAATTGATGCTATGTGCACATTGGGAAAAATAAATGGGAGTCATACTGCTTAAGTTTTTTACTGGCTTTTTAAAAGAAACCATACACTCCTGCATGCACATACAAACACACACACGTATACTATCCACTGTCAACAGACTGGCAGGCTGCAGTCTGGCACTTCATATGTGTGTGTCCGTCTTTGTGTGTGTTGGGCAGAGTTTCCAGGCAGATGGCAGATTAGATGATGGCAGGCTTTTCCAAACTGGTTTCTTTCTCTGCCTCTGTTTTGTTTCTCCTTCATTTCACTGCAGTGCCTCTTGTCTTTGTCCTTCCATGCACCTCATGTTAGTCTGAGGACTCGCCCCATGTCATTGAGAAGTGTTAAATATAAGCATCGGTGGTGCGTGCAGCTCCCCACACCTCCAGGACTTCTTTTGTTTCCAGTCGCGGCTTGAGGAGCTAGCTGTGAAATTGGGGCGCTGCGCAACACTAATTTTCTCCCTCACTGACACTCGTGGATCTCTGTCAATGCGGCTACTTGATGCCTTGAAAGTCAGTAACAGCCTCAAGGCAGTGTTGTACACAGTGGCAGCATAACGCTTGGTCTATATGGGTATAGAATATATCTTTACTTTCTTTTTTTATTGGGTGTTTGTGTTATTTTTAAGGGAATGACTGACTCACATTTTAAAATATGTGATATATGAACACTAACAATTCAATCAGAAATCAAGACCATCAAGAATAAACGATAACAAAAATAAAAAAGTCTGAACACACTGCTGCTTCTGTAACGAAAGAATTTCCCAAATTGGGATCAATAAAGTATATATCCATTTATCCATCTTATCTAAAAGCTCACTTGAGTACTTGGGTTGAATTTCGAGCCAACACACAAATCCTTAACAGAAAATGAATTGGTAAGAGTTTTAACCAATTATTCAATGTTTAAAAATATCAATGCTGAACAAACTATTGTATAAAGCAACTAAAGAATATTATACCAAAAGCTCTGGGAAAAGAGTGGAAGGGCATTTGTCACAATGTTTACTTTTGTGACAGAACAAAGGACTGGAAAACTAATGAAGTAAACAATCAGCAGATAAACTGATAATGAAAACATCAGAAGTGTGGAGCCCGAGTTATATTTGTAGTGCCAGTTATTAAATGCCACCACATGTTTTGTGTCTTGCCAGTAACAAATAGTCAGTGTATGCCATCCATTGGGTCTGTTATGTAAAAGCTAGTGGACAGCTTGTGGTGTTCGCCTGCCGGTGGAATCAGGCGGGTCTGCCACAAGTTAACCTCCACGCTGGCTCCTGTACCGGGTGTGTGGCTGTAAGCGGCCTAAGCCTTTCTTGTCTGCTGGAGATTAGCCTGTATGATTAGGACTAGGGTGTGTGTTTATGTGTGTGTAGTATGTATGTGTTGTACGTATGTGTTGTACAGTAGGTTGGCGGTGTCTGCCAGTCAGTGTTGGACTGTGAGGGGCGTGTAAATAATTCCCTGTTGTTTCTTACTACAGCCAAAGACCTCAGCATGCCACCCCAGCTGGCCCCTCTCCCACAGGCCTCCCCGATAATGCTAAACCCACCACTTTGATTAGCTTTCTTTGAATGTTGGCCTGATATCCTTTTTATTTCTGTTTCCCCCCCCTCCACAGAACGAGGAATTGGATAAGAAGTACGCCGGCCTTTTGGAAAAGAAATGGACCTCAGTCATCAGATTACAAAAGAAGGTTTGTGGGTGTTTTCTCCTCAAAGAATGCTCCTGGGGATTGTAGTCTTGTGAATGCTTCATGACGTCACTGATGAATCCACTGTTAAAATCAAAAGAAAGTCTAATCAATAATCCAACTGTTAAACACTTAAAATGCAGACTCCAGCTCACTCTTAAGAACTCTTGTTCTATGTATATCCTCCCTGTTGATATTACGTATGTATGTATGTATGTATGTATGTATGTATGTATGTATGTATGTATGTATGTATGTATGTATGTATGTATGTATGTATGTATGTATGTATGTATGTATGTATGTATGTATGTATGTATGTATGTATGTATGTATGTATGTATGTATGTATGTATGTATGTATGTATGTATGTATGTATGTATGTATGTATGTATGTATGTACGTTCTGCCTCCACACTGTTAACTCGTGTCTGTACTCTCCCGGCAGGTGATGGAGCTTGAATCCAAACTGAATGAGGCGAAGGAGGAGATCACCCTCGGTGGGCCCATAACTATGAAGCGTGACCCCAAAGAGTGGATCCCACGCCCGCCAGAGAGATACGCGTTGAGTGGCCACCGCAGTCCCGTCACCCGTGTCATCTTCCACCCAGTCTTCAGTGTCATGGTGTCTGCTTCTGAGGACGCAACAATAAAGGTCAGTGCTGCAGTGCGGCGGGATCGATGGTCGCACAATCGATGTGTTGAAGGGCTTGCCTTCAAATAAGGCTTTGGAGCAAGTATGCTTAACTTTGACCACGAAACTTTTCGGTTTTGTCCTTTTCTGAGCAGCATTGAAAACGTTTTGGACGTCTGGGTTTTAAGGATATTGTTCACTTAGGATATGTAATTTTTCAAGCATTATATGGAAAGTTGTTATGTAGTTATAGTTAGCATAGCAACATTTAGCTCTATGGTAAACAGATCAAAGTTGAGTTTGATAAGGTTTTTATATTTTGCTTAAGGCTCATTTTTTTATTCATTATGTCAGCTGATGCAATACAAATGGTCAGACGGCAGTATTTAAGTCAAACTTCATGTGTCGCTGAGTATAGGTTATTAATTAAGACAAATGTTAAAGTATAAATGTTGATGAGAAGTCTCCTCTGAAACATCTGGTCATCTTGTTTGAGTTACCTGCTGATGGAGGTGTCTCTTCATCTGCCTCTTTAACAGACAAGTGAACATATTCTGTGAAAGCCCATAGATCTCAACTCCCTTTCTTTCATCTCTTACCAAAGTAAAACAACCTTTCAATTGTTCTACCTGTGCTGCACATTTTCTTGGAGGTTGTAAAATAAATGCAGCTATGCGATTGAATATCCGTTTGCTATACTTGAAACTGAACTATATACACAAATCTGACCGCATGTTGTCACATGACACTTTCAGAATGTACTGTAGTCACACAACCTGTTGTACAGATGTTGTTACTGTTAACAACCACAACATCCTGTTTGACAAAATAACCTTGTTTTATAATATAACCTAATGTTGTCTGAGAGAATTACACTATACACCGTATAGATGGTTGTTTTACAAGAACTATCTCCACAGACCATTATTCAGTGCATGACGCCTTCAAGCTACACAAGCCCAGCGTACACAGATCGCACAGCTGTGGCTCTGTATGGGCAATATTTGAGAATGCTAATGCCTTCATTGAAGATCACTTAGATCACTAATGGCGCATTCACACTACAGCGCGGAGATTGCTTTAAGCGTGCCGAGCCGTGCGGGGCCTGTTTTTGGTTGCGCTTACACTTGGCCTAGTTCCGGCCCGGGGCTACTTTTTCACCTTTTTTCTGGCCCGACTAAATCGTTGTTCTCTCGAGGCCAACAAACAGAGCTGAGTCGGGCTGAGTTTGCTAAACTAGAGAGAGAATCGCTGTCAAGGGGGCTACAACTACAACAAGATGAACATATTTTACCCTGATTTAATTGTAATTAATTTCAAAATGATGCCGAAGTAACAACATACTGATACCGGTTAGTAAAAACCATGAATTAAGGCTTTGACATGTCTGCAGACAGACGGCAGGCGAAAAACCTTTTAAAATGCGTGTTTTCTAAATGGAGCTTGGCTAAGCTAACGCAGTGTAATGCTCCGACTGTCCACACTCACAACAACGGCCTATACAGACATAAATAAACCAGCGACTATTCGCCACGACACAGACAGTATGGGGTTTGTACTTGTTTAACTTTTTGTCTAGTTTCTGAACAGATATGAAGCTAACGGCTGCGTTGTTTTTCTGGGGCGCTCATTGAAGATGACGTCACGGCTCCGCCTACACTGCGTTACTATAGATACTACCCCAGTTCCTAAACTGTAATGTGAGCGCAGCATTAAAGTGAGCCGCGCCTAATAAGGCCTAACCAAACCGAGCAAGGCCTGCAGTGTAAATGCGCCATAAGATCATCATTGAACAGAGGCCAATTCAAAATGAAGTCAGACAGGGTGTGGTCAGTGAAAATAAACACATTTTATATTAGAGACGGCAGTGTCCTCCTTGTTTGTTTGTTTTCACAACTTCTTCCACACTATAATAGGATTCAGTTGGAAAATCAACATTGTGTGTGTTTTTTTTTAATTTAGTGCCAGGTTGGTGGCATCTCTTGCACACAGTCGTCTTCTCTCTCTCTTAAACGCTGCACCTCTCTTCCTCCTTCATCATTTATGCCTCGCTCTGGAGCTTTACCGCCACTGCTGTAGCTCCTAGACACGCCCTGATACCATTTCTCTCTATGTATCCCTAGATCCCTATATAAACTCTATGGTCTGTCTCTAGGCTATTTCTGCAGCTCTCCCATGCCTCACTGCACAATGCCAATACTCTGTAGAGCTGTTTGTTCTGTATATTTTATTCATGAGACAATGAGAGACACATGTACATCTCCTCGGTTACACCCACCCAGCAGGGATCTTCTCTCAGTTTTGGCATCATCTTCCTTTTCCAACCCCACCCCACCCCTCCCTCCCTCCCTCCCTCCCTCCCTCCCCCTGCAACCCTGCCTCCCAACATCCTGCCTCATTTATCTTCCACTTAAAGCCTCAGCTGCCCCACCATGGCTACCCATCGTCAATGCCATCTATCCCGCAGGAGGAGGAGGAGGCAGGACTGGGCTCAAATAAAAAAATTCAGCCCTGCTTCCTCGCACCTCTCCCTGGCTGCCTCGTTTCTCTGTGGCCGGGCCGGACTGTCCTACTTCTCTGCTCCTGAGCAGCTCTGTTCAATTTTGAAGGAGTGAACCTTGTGCTCTTCAGTCTGTCGCTGGCTGAGAGGCTCATCGGCTCTCCATCTCCGTGCCTGTGAGGGTGCCTTGCCTGATCAGACTGAACAGCCATTTTGTTTCATTGAATTCATTCAGCCTGACATTGTGCTCCTTTTAGACTTGTTTCTTGTCCTAGAGCAGTGAACTTGAGAAAGTAGTTTGACATTGCGCAAAACACTTATTGGCTTTGTTGTCCTTAGTTCAATGAGAACATTGATATCGGCAGCTGGATAGCATAAAGGCCAAGAAAGGGTTTGATTTGTTTTTCCTGTATGCTGAAAACAACATGCTCAGCCACTACTTGATGTAGCTCATGAGCGTAGAGTAGCTACCTTGCTAGCATGCTTTGCAGAAAGATAAGGTTTGCTTTCTTGATCCCTGAACAAACATACGATGCAGGTCAGAGGTCTGTAACAAGGCTAAAGGCTGCCTGTCTTTTACCTTATTTATGTAAGGTCTCAAGTGTCGCATGTTTTGTTTTCCAGAGTCAAACCATTATTTGATTGAACCCTTTCTTGCTTATTCCTGTGTTAAAGTTGACCCTCGCTCTTTAAGCTTTGCCACCGTCTGTTTCCAAAGGTCCCCCTTTTTGCCCTCGTCCTCTTTTCTCTGCTTACGTGGCAGATCTTTGCTTTGCAAGATGTTACCTTCAGTTCAGCTGGTATCTCTTCCGAGTATGGAAATCAGCAGGTTGCTGACTCAGACATGTCAACCAGAAGATAGGTTAAGAGCTTGGGTGTCAGCTTCCTAACTGCTTACTTCACAAATGGAAAATACAAAGAAAGTCTTTGTGTTTTTTTGTGGCATTTTCTCTGAAAGAATGTAAACCATTAATAATCGTGAAATAGGGCTTCAATGATACCCTGGAGGAGTGCCAGTGACACAGCATCCAGTTACAGGTAGTTCATGGATTATGTGTGTTTTGGATGCTGCTGCTAAATACTGTTTAATGTGGGTAAACCTTCGCACGTCTACTGCATTGATGCTCTCCAGGATCAACCCCCCCCTCTGCACTTTGTACCTCGCGGCCATCTGCACAGTCTTTAGCTTCCTTTGGGGGGGAGGCGGGGCAGAGGGTCTCCTGTCACCGTCTGCCCAAAATCCCCCACCCCAAGAGAGGAACCAAGGAGGGGTTATCCCTCAGTGACAAGCCGTCTGTCTGTTTGAGATCCCTAAACCTAACCGCTTTCTCAGGCTAGAAAAGGAGGCTTACTACTGTACTCTGCATATTGTGTTCGTACTCCTGGCACTGCCACACACGCCTAACTGTAACCCTAACCCTCTCTCATGCATTCCTGCCATTAGCAACAGCAACACGTCACCGACTTTGTAACTCAATATTTAAAGAGTGTGTGGTGTCTGCAAACTGATGCCTGTGTGTGTGTCTTTTATGGGATTGTAATATGACTTATCTGGACAGCTTGGTCCTTTTCTCAGTTTATTGGCTGCTTGATTGTTCAGCTGAGAAGCAGGAGACATGCAGCCACAGATGTTGTGACATTTGGGGTCTTAGCTGGGGTTTTGAAAGGGATCCAGTTTGGAATAAACAACCCTTGTGTTTCTTCTTCATTATTTTAGCTCTGCCTGTTAGTGAACGATCAATGTTAGCTTACACATAGGTGTCTGTAAACCTGATGTATGGTATGTTCACTTCTCCAGGTTTGGGACTACGAGACAGGAGACTTCGAACGCACACTGAAGGGCCACACGGATTCAGTGCAGGACATCTCTTTTGACCAGACCGGCAAACTGCTAGCCTCCTGCTCTGCAGACATGACCATCAAGCTGTGGGACTTCCAAGGCTTCGAGTGCATCAGGACCATGCATGGTAGGAAGATTCAAGGCTTTATTGTCATGTGCACAGTAGCTACAGTGTAGATATGGCAATGAAAAACTTCACAGGCTCCTCCAAAAATGCCCATGCAACTGTTCTTTTGTGGCGATTCGATGAGCAGGAATTTGCAGCCATACATCACAGCTGCTACCATGTGTTGCTGTTTGTTACCTACTGTATGTGACATGCTCTGTTTCCATGTCATTGCATCATAAATGTAGCTTGTAATGTACACGGGCCTCAGGTGGTGAAGATATCGTCCATTATCACATTTGATGCTGAATCTGCTCCCCTTGGATCCAGCTCTTCCTAAAATACATCATTTAAATTGTAAAAGAGATTGGTTCAAGAGTGATAATAAGCCTATTTTTTATCCGTGAATCTACAACACCAATGGTCATATCTTCACTGTCTTCTCCTAACACCCCCAATGTGCACACCCTAATTGCCAAGTACATGATGGCAGCAGTGTACATGTGCCCCCAGGCCCCTGCAGATTTTAAAGATTTTTTTCCTTGTTGAAATTGTGAGAAGACCCCCCACTAACCAGCCTGCCGTAGCACAACAATATGAAGCTTTTTGTTCGCCTCTTCATAAGTCTGCTAGAAGTGCCCATTAATGTCTGACCGTGAATCAGACATGAATGAATGTGAGTGAAATAAATAAGCCTACTTAGCGAACAGGCAGGAGGCACTCTGGCACATTCTTACATTTATGCTGGTGTAGTAAATCCTGCATTCTGTGGAAGTGAGCAGCAGATTTCACCGTTTGCCAGTCTTTCTTTGTTGTGGAGCAGGGTGTGAGCTCCTGGCACGCTCAAGACAGACGAGCTGCGTTCAAACTGTAGGAAGAAAATCTGATGCAGAGATCGCTTTCTATCGCCTTCGTTTAAACTGATCTCTTTGTCTGTCTCCATTCACTTTAATTTATCAACCATCCCTCCTTTTTTCTTTTACATTTTTTTTTCATCTTTAAAATAAAATGAGGCTAACTGGTGAGGTAGATTAGTGCCGATTTGGGCAGCAGTTGAATTATCGTCTTCAGCACCAGATAGCACTTTTCTGTGTAGCTCCCATCCCTTGTTGTAGCCTGATGGCATGTGGCCTTTTAGAGTACACTTACTGTTGTCTTCATATGTTTAGCAGCTTAAATATGGCCCAGCGTCTAAGTAATTAGGCATCTCTTATTCTCAGTGGAACAAAGGAAGCCCCGGCAAATTGGCTGCCTCACTTTTCCTTTAATTGGCTAATTACGACCAAACCAGGGGCGGATCTACGGCAGCTGCCCCCCCCCACTGTAGAGCCTTGCCCCCCCAGCTGCCCCCCTAACTTTTGTTTCCCTAAAACTGTACTAAAACAAACCTACACTATTTCCACAAGCTTCTCAAGCAACAAAACAAGCATTACATTAGTTAAAAGTGAATCATTTTAAATATCATTTTAGGCCCGTTAAAAACGCAGCTACGGCCCTGCATTAAACTGCGGAGCGGCGTTCACACAGACCGCGGCTCACAGAGCTGCAGAGAGGGAACGAGCTGTCCCAGCACCTGAAGGTGGATCAGCTTCCCCTGGGAGCATTTCCCCTTCCACTAGTTTTGTTTTTACTAAGGACGAGAGCTTGAAACTAAATATTAATAAAACGCTGCCGTTTGAATCGATAGCGTTTAACAGACGGGCGCTGTTTGGGGCGTTACGTTACAAAATGCTACGCAGACAGCGCTAGCTGGGAGATTGATAACTTCGCTAAACTATGCGGTACTATTAAATCAACGTAAACTACACATCACAGCAAGATCAAGGAAACCAGGATACATCCTTTACCGTCAAACTGGATCTGCCTGTGTGCGTTTGAAAAATACTTTCTGATGTTATATTTATGATGCCACTTATTAGCTACATGGCCCTAACGTGTAAAGTTATACAAGCATTTGTACCAGTGCTTTTCACAAGTAGACTCTTGCAGGCCAGAGTAGCTGGAGTGATTCAACAACAAGAAAAAGACATATCTGAGAAGTGATCAGGACAAACAGAAAGAGGAAAAGAAAAAGAGAGATGAAGAGACCAGGAGGGTCAGAGCAGCAGGAGGAGGAGGAGATGAAGGAATTGGTGAAGAAGAAGAAATGTATGTGAGGAAGAGGAAGTGTCAGAGAGAGGGCCAGAGGCAGCGATCAGGAGGCAGATGAAACTCCAGCTGGACCACATGGTGTGTTCTTATTCTCCGTACATATTCCATCACAGTAGCACAATCTAGCAGCTCTTAGTATTGACAAATATTGATTGAAATGTGTTGCTGCACAGGTCACCTTTAGCTCTCTGAAGAGATGGGTGATGCCATTTGTGTACTTAATTATAACTAAATACTTTTACTGTACCAGTAAGCAGAGTATTCTCTGAATCGGGTGCCTTTTAGGTATTTACATCTTTGAAAAATGAAGCCAAAATGTTTGATCATAACATCTGGTAGTGGACTACTTACATGTTCCCACCTCAGACACAAAATATAAATAATTACTAGGAATTTCTTTGAAAAAATGTAACAGGGCTGAAGTTTTTGACAAAAAGTAGCCATGAGACCTTGTTTAGCTAAGATATGGCACCACATGGAAGTTAAGGACATAACTAAATTATAATATTTTGCAAAACTATTGTTTATTTTGTAATAAACAATTATTTACTATTATTAATTCATATAACAGAGTTGAAATGTTGAGCTTGTCAATCTTAATCTGACAATACAAAAACTGAAATATAGGTAAGAGAAGAAACTGACACTTGCCTTTCTTTGCCATCTTTCCTTCAAAAGACTTCTGTGATACAATTCCCTCAATGCAGATCACACATGGACTGATCCATTATTTTAATAGGAGGGTAAATGGTATGGCGTGACGGGGTTGAAACAAACTGAGGGACGTGTGTCAATATTGCAATTTCATAGATAATTCAAGTATTTTTTCAGAATTTCTTTTTGACCAGTTAAAGTTGACAAGCATATCTGATCATATTAGCAGCAACATTTTGGGATAACTGGCCATTTTGATTTGTTTAATATTAAATTAATATGTAATAATGCTTAGTGAGGATATGCAAATATGTCTGTCTAATACTAAGACAACCAATTTTTTAAAAACAATATATATATTTAGTTTTACATTGTAATGCAAAACAAGCTGTTCCATTAATTCATTGCTTTAAAATACATTTTGTAGTTTCCTTTCATTTACAATTATTGAAGTAAGCTTGGGGGACTCAAAGGGCACCCGATTGTTTGTCTGAACACATTGTTTCTCTTGTGCATTAACAACACTAGTGTTAGGGCATGAATTAACAATAAATAAGTTATATATAGTATAAAATACCACGTACTGTCCGCCCTCCCATCCCACCCTGGCATGACCTCTTGCCCCCCCTTTTCCACCCCATATAAAATGTTCTAGATCCGCCACTGGACCAAACCCATCGTTTTTGGCGCTGTTGGTGGCTAAAGACGTGTACAATTTCGCTGTATTTGAAGTGTGATTTCTCTGTTTAAAGTAAAGAAGGACAGATGGGCGTTGTCATCTGAAATGATACATGACATTTTGCAGTAGCTTTAAATGTTGTGTGGTTGCTCGGAAAGCTTTTGAATGGTTCTGGCTCTTACTCAGAACTTGATTTTGTCTTTTCTGATTTCCAGGACATGACCACAATGTTTCGTCTGTAGCCATCATGCCCAATGGAGATCACATTGTTTCTGCCTCGAGGGACAAAACCATAAAAATGTGGGAGGTGGCAACTGGGTAAGAACCCTCTAAAACCACTGTTTTTTTAAGGGATGATGGTCTGTTCGATCAATCACTCTGACAACATGCTAATTATTTTCCTGTTGCTCAGCTACTGTGTGAAGACCTTCACGGGCCACAGGGAGTGGGTCCGCATGGTGCGGCCCCACCAGGACGGCACCCTGATCGCCAGCTGCTCCAACGACCAGACGGTGCGTGTGTGGGCCGTGGCCTCCAAAGACTGCAAGGCCGAGCTGCGGGAACACGAACATGTGGTGGAGTGCATCTCCTGGGCCCCCGAGAGCGCCCACCCCACCATCCAGGAGGCCACAGGCTCCGAGGTAAAGGACCACCTCTTTCTGTTACTCTGAAACATCTGCACACCTTGAGGGTTTGGAGGAATCCTAGACCAGGGGCCTCATTTATAAAGGGATATACGCTCAAAAAATGGCGTACCCCAGTTTCTACGCAATGTTTGCGATTTCTAAAATACTAACTTGACTGGAAAACGTGCGGTCCTCCGCGCAAACTCTAACCCATGCGTACGCACTAAGCACAAAAACGGGAGAGACGAGAAACTGCAACACCGTTGGCAGAAGGAAGAATGGAGAGAAATATGTGGAAATAATACCATAAATAAAACGTTACCTCTCATTTATCATATATGAAGAATTCATTTTCAAACATTGATCAAAGCCAATCTTAAAATGATTTAACAAACGCCTGTTTGAGACTCCTCAGTGCACACAAAAACATAACTTGGAGAAATAAATAAATACGGATATGTTATTTAAAACCACCTCGAATATGTTGTGTTAATGTTATGAAATGTTTTCTCATAAATGATGCGGTAAGCAGGAGGACAGAATTACGTCTAAACTGACGCCGTTTTGCATTTCTATAGGTTGTAGATACGAGCATGGTTTTATATACTATCACGTTTAATCGTGTTTGATAAGTCGATCGTAAAACACAGGAGGTATGGAAACTAAGAACACCATGTGTGGTAAATTGTAAAGCTAATATAACGCCACACATTAGTTGTATTTCCTTTAACTGGTGGATATAGAGTTGCTGCAGTGGAGACGATGCGCACAGCTGATCGACAGCTGGGACACAAACCACCAAATATGAAAACATAATTCAGATCCAGTCGTCATGACTCCACTCCGGAGGGATTCCCCGATCATTCCTTAGAGTTTCTCATCAAGGGGTGTCTCCTGTCCCCGGTACAAACACACTGCCTGAGGAAGGCTATGTGTATTGTTTTTGTCATTAACCTTTTTCGGACCACTTATTCATTTATTTTGGTGACGATCTGACCTCCATGCTGCTACTCTGGTTCAAACTGCATCCACCAAACAATATGATTTATCTCCACCTCCCCAAAATAACCCAAATCTGACACGGTGGGAGATGTCTTTTTTTAGCTGTTCTGTCGTCATTTCCTGCTATCTTCTTCAAAAAGTCAGTCAAAATCAGTGTTGGGCAAGTTACTTTAAAAAAGTAACTAATAGTTATAGTTACTTCTCTCAAAAAAGTAACTAGTTACTTTATTAGTTACTGAATTGTAAAAGTAACAAGTTACTTTACTTTAAAAATAATAACAAAAAATATATAAGTTTTTGTGTTGTTTTTTGCTGACTAGTTTTCTGAAGGCAACAGACTTGACCGTTGCGATGGGCAGCATGTCCTCAACCACATACCTGGCAATCTATTTAGTTGACTCTGGGTGACATGTGGCGATTTGAAAGAATCGTTTTTTGGCTGTTTAGATGGTGTTGCTCCATCTGGGTCAGTGCCGGTGGTTGAGACGGTGGGGTCTTTGGCTACTAGTTTTATAGCCCCATGTACATTAGTTAGGTGCTTCAGGAGATTGGCATTGCTGTTATTCGATGTGGACAATGCTTTCTGTCCTGCACCCAGTTTACATTTTACCGTAATATTTTGTGCGTCCTTTATCCCCACAAATTGAAAATAGTGGTTATACCTCCAAGTTGTAAATGCGCTGCTGCTCTCGCTGATACTTGCATCTGCCATTGTGTGTGTGTGTGTGTGTGTGTGTGTGTGTGTGTGTGTGTGTGTGTGTGTGTGTGTGTGTGTGTGTGTGTGTGTGTGTGTGTGTGTGTGTGTGTGTGTGTGTGTGTGTGTGTGTGTGTGTGTGTGTGTGTGTGTGTGTGTGTGTGTGTGTGTGTGTGTGTGTGTGTGTGTGTGTGTGTGTGTGTGTGTGTGTGTGTGTGTGTGTGTGTGTGTGTGTGTTAGCATTAGCAAGTGTGTCTGTGTATGTTCCCCATAAGGCAAGACCCGCCCAACTCTGTCTCTGATTGGCTTACCCTGAATTGTTACCCCGCGTTAACCAATCATCACTCCTCTCTGGTTACTTTCACTTTTCAATGGTGCTGTGAGAGGACATCGCTGTATTCGCCTGTAAGTTACAGCTGCAGGGAGATTCGGTTCAGTTCCATCACATAATGTAACACAGTTACCCATTTAAATCACAGTAACTATAACGGCGTTACTTAATGGGAATAGGTAACTAGTAACGCTATTAGTTACCGCAAAAAGTAGTTTTGTTACAGTAACCCCACTTTGTTACTTTGTAACGCGTTAGTCCCAACACTGGTCAAAATGAATGAATGAATGGGGAATGGACTATTTATAGGCAAATATGGGCGTTACTTGAAGCCCGCAAAAGCTGCACCGCATTTCGAGTCGATTGTGATTTATAAAGGGAAACCGGCGTAGGAAGTGCTGTACGCACTTTCCTCACCGGTACGCAATGTTTGGTGAATCGGAAAATGTAGGAACATTTCTGTACCTATATTTTGGATTTCTACTACGTAAGCAACCTTCCCACGTGAATCCTACGCACGACGTTATAAATGAGGCCCCAGATCTCTTGATCTCTGCACATGTAAAATGGTTAGATAGCTAATCTATAAGTAAGGATGGATTGACTCAATTGTTCAAACGTCACACACAAAGAAGCGTGGTGACGGAGCTCATGGTCATACTAAAGTGACTGCATGCCAACAGGTCATCTGATGGCCATGTTCAGTGTTCACACAGCATTGAACACTGTTTCACACTGTCCCATGACGCAGAGTGTTTTGTCTCTACATGCGTAGCCATGAAGAGTGTCATACGTCCCGCCTCAGACTGAACAGAGCAGCTTGAAATGAGTGCGTTTGAATAATCTGACTGTATATCAGTGCGGCCCAGAGGCAGCACTCCCTCCTCATGCCTTGTGATCTCAGGCCTGTCCCATTTTAGCCTCGTCACATTAGCACAATATTTGCTCTTGTATCAGTTGGCCCAGTATAAACTCTTCCGTTTATACAATAGCTGATTTCTTGTGTTTTGGTTATTGAAACATTCCCAAAACACCCACAGGTATTCTCTTTGGTTTTGCTGCTTTTAATAAACTTTAAAGCCACATGTTCATTACAAGACAAACAACAGTACATGGAGTATTTGGAATAAACTTCAGCATAAACACTAATGAAAATGTACATATGTAAAGGATGAATATAATACTTTGAAAAAGAAATACATGAAACATGGTGACTCAATTTCAACTCCAAACAAGGTTATGTTTGGTCAAAGAAGAAGAGATCTTGCTTTATGCATGTGATACCGGCCTAAGATGCAGAACATTTATTGATTACCAATTTCCACATTGCTTTATTCCTGCTTCATTCAAAACTGCGCTAACCAAAGCTGTGAAACACAGCCCCACATTTTCTGCAGCTATTGCTTAGATACACCGGCCTCCCTATTTCCACACAATGTCCACTGATGCAGTTAAAACCATCGGGCATGTAATGACGGTTAGTTCCAGTTTGCTTAGTACAGCGTGCCAACATCTTTGTGTTCCCAGTACTTGGTGGTAAATGTTGCAGTGGATGCGTTTATTTAAGCGGATCTCTCTTCCCCCACTAGGAGTGGATTTTAAGTGTGCTTTATTTCTCTCTTTATTTTCAGGGACTGAGGATTTGATGAGATTACTCACATTTTTGATTGTACTACGTATACGTTTTTCACCATTATGGCTGCTCAATGTGTTCCCTCTTTGTTCCTCCACAGACCAAGAAGAGTGGAAAGCCAGGCCCCTTCCTGCTGTCTGGCTCCAGAGACAAAACAATCAAGATGTGGGACGTTAGCATCGGCATGTGCCTTATGACACTGGTGAGGACCACCTTATGCTAACCCTTTTTATTTGTTGATGTAAATATCTGGTTAAAATGTCTACCGTGAAAATACTTAGCTTCAATAAGAAAGATGAAATAGTTGCTTGTGTCTTGAGCAGTAAGTCTTCTTCTCTTCCCAGGTTGGCCATGATAACTGGGTGCGTGGTATCCTCTTCCACCCCGGAGGCAAGTTCATTGTGACCTGTGCAGACGATAAGACCTTAAGGATCTGGGACTACAAGAACAAGCGCTGCATGAAAACCCTGGGTGCCCACGAACACTTTGTTACCTCTCTGGGTAAGCATTACTAAAATAAATGATATGAGCTCCATCTTTGTTATTGTTGGACCAGTTGGGCTCCTGAGGGGCAGCAGGAACAGGAGTCCACCTTCATTGGACAGTGGAGCACAGATATCTGCTTTAGCCAAAGGTTGAATGATGTGAAGAAGCCCCTGTGTTTAGTCTGCTGAGCGTCCTGAGGATAGTGGGCAGCTGGGGTTTGAGAGGTAGACATCGCTGCAGGATTCTCTCTCCCCCCTCCCCCCCCAGGTCTCTGCAGCTCTTCAGCAGATCAAGGCTCCGTTACTCTCTCGAGGAGCTCTTCCGCCAACTTTTCCTTGGCAAGCCGTTTGAAACCCAGTCTTCTTAAATCCTACATCAACCGAAGAGGATATAGCTGTGAGCTATTGATGTGATGCATTCTGGAGCAGTGTTGAAAAAACAAAGCACCTTTGTTTGAAACCATTGGAGAAAAAAAAAAGTATTTCCCCCGTTTTCTACAAAGCATTGTCCAGTGTGTATGAACAACACAATACCAAGTGCTTCTCCTAAGGTGTTTGCACGAGCGTTCATTTACTCTCAGACTGTAAAATAGCCGTCAGTGACTACTATTTGATTTATTTGCTGGAAAAATATGAGATCTGGCCAATGATTCAGAGGTATGGAGCCTTTTCAGACAGTCTAAAAAGATATTGTCTGTACATATATTGATTTAAACACTGGCAGTGTCACAGGATTTTCATTCCTACTAACTTTTCTTCATAATTCTGCCAGTACTCTCAGAATAAAAGGTACGAAAAAGACCTTAAAAAGGTACAAACACTTGTCACTTGGGTGGTACCCTAAAGGTACAAAAACTATGGGTACAAAGTTGTACCCTTGTACATTGTACCTTTTTGTATGTACCTCAAGGGTCAAATATGTACCTTCTGAAATGGTACAAATTTGTCTCTTTAGGGTACCACCCCAGTGACAAGGCTATATTTACCTTTCAGGTACACATTTGTCCCTTTATTGTACTATATTGTACCTTTTTTAAAAGTGAGCACAGGCAAAAATCGTTAATGTTAGTTAGCTTCACACACGGATGCATTATGACCAATACATTCAAAAACATTTAACCGGCAGTATTCTGTTGTTCTCCAGGGACTATGGAGCTAGTTAGCGTTAGATACCATCTCCCCGGTCTTTTCGTGAAAAGCATTAGCCCTAGTTAACTAAATGTTAGCTACTTGACTAGTCATCATGAATGAAGGTAAAGTTCACTTACCTCTGAATTTCCTAGCTTCCAGTTCAGTTACTTCTATCCCATATTCTACTACCTTGGTGATAATATCACTAGTGGATAGACAGGTCAAGGCAGAAGTTGTCCCACTGTTCGCCATGTTCCATGTAACACCGAGGTCTTTTGAAAAGACGGAGTCTGGCCAAATATGACCGTTAGATTATCTCCCGCTCTCAGCTCTCTTAACCAATCAGTTGTTGTGTAACATTTAACGTCTATTTCTCAGCGAAGCACAGCAATAATATAATAATAATTATTATCACATATCATTCATGAAATTAGTGAAATAGCCTACTTGTAAAAAAAAAAAAATTAATTTTTTTTTTTTTTAAACAGCAAGGTATTTGCAGCAGAGCGGTGTGGAGCAGTCTATTCACCATGTTTCAACCGTTTCAACAAGGAGGCTATACGTTCAAATACCTGAAAAAATTACAAACAGCCCGTTATTTTTGATAAACTGTCCACTTATTGGTGATCTACATGCTTACTTTCAACCCTAAACAAATATTAAAACTTAATAAAGTGAGCAGAGCCACTTCAGGCTGGCATTCGCTATGTGAAGGGTACACTTATGTACCTTTTCAGCAAAACATATTTCATGCGTACCTTTTACTTGAAAAAGTTACTTATTAGTACCATACAGGAGCATGATTGTACCTTTTTAAAAGAACAAAAATGTACCTGTACTGTACCTTTTATTTCTGACAGTGTATGACCACCAAATTAAACAGGTTTTGAATTTAATTTGGTCTCAAAAATTCTTACATTCCACTAGCTATTGTCTAGAGAAAACACTGGTTTTTAATCACAATCTGCCGTTACGCTGCTCTCTGAGGAACACTCAGTTTTATTTAAATGCATTTTTATTATTTTTTATTTATTCTGATGATCTTTTGTTTCCCCACAGATTTCCACAAGGCTGCTCCCTACGTGGTCACTGGCAGCGTAGATCAGACAGTAAAAGTGTGGGAGTGTCGCTGATTTGGACCTTGGAGGATTGGACCAACACCCCCAATTTCCCAGGAGCTCCTCTGGATCCCACCTCTCCTCCTGCCATCCCACCTCCTCTCTCACCCCCCCCCCCCCTCTCCCCCCTCACCTAACCCTGCACATCATCTCCTCCGGCTGCACTTACACCATGGTTATTTACTCTCTGGTCCAATAACTATTGTCCTTCTATGTAAATTATTCCTGGATGTAGATCGAGCTATTAAATGTTACACAAAAAAGTATTCTTGCATGGTAATCCAAAATTGTATACTGTAAATTTACATAACGTCTAGAAGTACCATAGGTTTACCACGAGGCTGGCCGTCTGTCACGCAGCCTTACCGACCAACCGAAGGCAGATGTTTTTGACTGGGTGTAAAATGTAGGGCACTAAAAACCGATAATTTAAGAAATGACAGTGTCTTTATGTGTAAGATTTATTTTTTGTCTATTTTTTTATTTAGGATTCTTTTTCATTTTTTTCTCTCCTTCACTGTCGTAGTCTGTTGGTGCCTCGCTTGGTGAAACTTCGGAAAGACGAGGCTGGAAAAGGCTTATATGATGCGATTGTCTGTGGGGCTTTGTTATTGAAATAATCTGTAGCTTTATAACATCACTTCTCAAGTGTGCATACCATTTCTCTTCATGTGGAACTAGGTAATATTTTAATGGCTGTATATACGAATGTTTCAAACTTTTGTCCTTGGACCTCGGGGGCTTTAAAACAGCGTTGTACTCTTGTCAGGGTGGCAAACAAACCACTGCTAGGCTTTAGATAAATTATCCCATTTAAGGAATCTACAGTTAAAATGCAAACAAGTGGCTCTGAATAACCGCACTTAGTTTTCACAGTAAGCCCGACGTAGAGAGCAAGTTTGTTTGTGTTGTGCTGTCGGTGTCACAGCATCAACTGAACAGAGTTAAGGGATTACTCCTGATTAATCTCCAGCACTTGATAAAGGCCCACAGATCTCCTGTGACCTTGCATGTGAGACTCTTTGTTGAACTGAAGCCTCTGGCCACAACTAGTCCGCTGAGCACGAAGTCTGGGCAGGGTTCGGTGTATCATAGGAATTATGTAAAGTCAGAAGATGGTGAGTTGTCCCGCGGCACCTGAAGCCTACGAACGGAAGCCTTGTGTAAAATAAACCCGCTAAAGAGAAAAGCTGAAGGCATGGCGAGGAGTCAGTGAGCCCCCTGGGTTAGATATCTGGGATGTGCAAAGATCTCTAATTTCTGAGGGGGAAAGATATGTTCTGCATAATAAAAATGGTTTTGAGTAAAAATAAATTTAAAAAAGTCAGTTTTCTGTGAAAATATGAAATGTAAATTTAGCTTGTTATTAGGATTTGGCAATTTTGTATTATCGCACTAAAGGATGAACTGGATGGGAATTTAGGATTAGTGTGGAAATGCTAGCAGATGCTAAGTGATATGTGGATGGTGTTTTTGTCTGTAGAGCGGTCTTATGCTTCTTTGTTGTAAAGAGCTCCTCGCTGTTTAAAGAGGCAGCAGCAGCAGCGCCTGCATACGGAGGAAATGCTTAGAGCCCGAGCAGCGAGGATCTCTGCAGACAAACCCATCTCACATGTATGCAAACGTCGTCCGAGTGGCTTTCCTTAAAAATATTCAGCTTTTGATCTTTGTGGAGCTGTAACTAAAAGACTGGATGATAACCAAACCAGTCCAAGCTGTAGAAAAAATCATTCCTCTCTCCTCGGAGGATGAAAAATGAAACATCTTGCTTCTAACTGTTGCTGACAAGGTGGTTCATTAATCTTGCACATCCCTGTTTTCACTAAATCTTTGGTCCTTTAATGATGATCAAAGACAACATTGAAATTGAATGATGTTGATAAATGCATAAACGATTAATTTCTGATTAGCCTTTTCATTCCAATGCAGTTCTTGGCTAATAAAGAATCCACTGCTTAACTGATGTCCTTATGTTCGCTTCTTTGCCACGTTTTCCTCTTCCTGTGTGTACCGGATGTGTTGATCTGCTGCTAAAGCGCCTGCTAGTGGCTGTGAGTCTGTGACCTGTTGATGTAGCACCGCTGCATGTGAACCTGCACCAGAGGCAAAGCTGTCGGAACAATGCTTTTTAAAAAGCTTAAAGACTGGATCAGAGGCCGATTGGTTTGAATAGTGAGCTCAGAAACTGTACTTAAATGAGCTCTACATTATAAGGAGATATACTGATTGGCTCTCTTGCTTAGCATTGGCTAAATAAGATTATTGATACCACTCATTGTGGGAGATTGGTGAGGTCTATCTTTGCAATTCAAATAGAAAAATAGAGATATCAGTAAATGAAGACTAAAAAAACTGTCTGGTCTGCAAATGTGAGGGCATATCATTGTAAGTGTTACATGCTTGAAGCTGTAGTTGATTTCAACAAATTGACACTGGGAAATATTGAACATTTGATCTACAGTTAAAAAGTTGTGAGCATAAAACAGTTTGAAAGGTCTCCTTAATGTGTCAAATTCAGATGACACTGAGCTGGAAAACAAACACTTGAACTCGTAAATATTAAGCCAGTTTGCGTAGTTTAACACACATACTAGCCTGGCTTTATCAACACACAATACTATAACATAAACCAACAATACCAGCAACAAAAAGTTCAGAAATGAATGTCTTGAAGAGAAATTGTTAACATAAGGTATTACTTTTAAGAAAAGCTTAAGAAAGTCATCAGTAAAGTCAAATTGTTCTTATAAGCTGACTAACCTATGTGACTATTTCTCGACTTGAACCAGTTTTAAGCTTTAGTGTGAGTGTTATCAATTATCTCCTAAAAACCCAACTCTTGGCAAGCAAGCTGATAAGCGATTCTCTCCAAATCTCAAACTATTGCTCTCACATTGCTGTGTACCAGCTGGCTTGAGGAGTTCAGACAGCTCTGTTTGTTGGTTTGTTGTGTGATGCTATTTGAAGGAGGTTTACGTCCTCTTCTGTAAATGCAATGGGATTGTGGCAGACTAGGATGTCCCTAAGGATAAGCTCTCTCTTTCAGGGAATATAACTCATGTCTCCCTTCGATGTGTGCCCCCTTGAGGTTTTTTTTTTCTATAAGCGTTTTTCTCTGACCTAACTTCTGAGGCAAGGATTTTGGGTGGGGAATCAGCTCATTTTGTAGTACATTGGCATGACTAATGAAGATGCCAATATGTTAAATGTTCTAGCTGAAGCCAAAAATGGAGACGTGTCAATAAAATCTGGTTTAGCTTGAGAAATCAGCCTCCTTTTGTTGTTGATAATGACTAGTCTCCTTCGGATCACGCTATGACATACCAGACCATACAATGTAAATTAAAAACGTTTTCCATTTCCTTGCTTTTACCCAAGGAAGGTGTTAAATGAAAGGTCAGGACGATGTGTGTTCTGCTTCTTTTGTAAGAATCAGAGGAAAAAGCTACAACACAGCTGCTGCTGGTGTTGTAGGCAAGTGTTGAAGAAAATCCACTTCTACCATCCGCAGGTCCAAAGCAATCCTTGTTGTGCTGTGGTCTGGTGTGAAGGACCGACAGACACCTTGTCTGCAGGTCGTCTGCTCACCTGTCCTCTGTTACCTGCCTGTGAAACAGCCGAGAGCTTCACAACAAGCTCCTCCAGTAGAGCTTGTGATGTTTTCACCACTAAGGTCTCACTCTTCACTCAGCAAACTGTTAACAATATACCTGGTTGTCATTATTGTTTGCGATATAATAAAATAATAAAATCTGCAAATGTGTCGTCTGCTTATTCTTAGTTATTATACTGAAGCTGGAGTGTATTGCTGACAACGTTGAGTTAAATGTAATGTCACCAGTATACACCATCAGCTCATTTGAAGAGGGGTATATATAGTTATGGTTAAACTTAGAAAGAAGGATTCATTGCATTGTTTTTTCCCCAAAACTAAATGGTTCAAAAGAAACTTACATTCAACATGCATAATAAAAATTGTCATGTTATAGCAAGACACAATCAAAGCTTAATAATAAAATAACGGTTAAGAAAAAATAAATTATTGGCCAAGTTTTTTTAAATGTTTATGTCCTTTTTTGAGTTTGAAGGTATGATAACTCTTTTTATGAAGAAATGTAAATAAAGCATTCCCAATTAATCTGAAAAGTTGAAGTAGTGTTATAGTATTTGAAAAAAAAACATTGCAAATATTTTTTTGTGTAAGAGGTGAGTGACTACTTCATGATCCCTATACTATGGTACGGTACGAATAAACGAATTGCAAATGTCCCCTCTGTGGGACTAATAAAGGTATTCTGATTCTGAAACAGTAAGATCAGATGTATAGGTACATAAACAAATAACAGGATAACAAAATAACAAAAATAAATAACAAAACATGTAAGGTGTCAACATAAATGATATAATATAAACGAATAACTTAACGTAACTGCATTTCTCTAAAGTTATTGCTAAAATTGTATTGTAGCTTAATCTGGAGTTGATCACATTCACTTCACACGCACGGGACGTTTGTTCATGGCGTCATGACGTAGTGAGGTGACGTCGCAAGCATCACGGAAGAGAGGCACAGAAAAGTGAACATCGTTTGGACAACGTGAGTTTACAGAGCTGTGAGATCTTCTTCCACACAGTCGTTTAGTCAAAAAAAGTCACCACCAGTCTGAAAGTAATAACAGGCTTCAACACAACACGGATAATACCACAATAAAAGGTAGGCAGGCACAAATTATAGCTACACATTAGCTTAAATGATTAGCATGCTGCTTCAAATTAGCTTCAAACGAGTTGTTTCCAACATCTCAGTCAGGAAAGACACGTCTTCATGTGTATATGTAACACCCTGTTTCAAAGGCAACCTTCATTGAATAACAAAGTTCTGTTTTTTCTCTTATCGGTCTGATTTTATATTGAATTTGCGCCTGTTGTTGCTGTTACTTCCCCCTGGCTCATGTCATGTCTCTCTCCCCCGGAAATCAGAGCTCTCATCATGGCTTTGAATAAATCCATGCACCCCCGAAACCGCTACAAAGACAAACCTCCGGACTTCGCTTACCTGGCGTCAAAATACCCAGACTTCCAGCAGCACGTGCACACCAGCCTGGCAGGCAGACCTGTGTAAGTACCTGACACCAGAAGTACTCGGTCAGATGTGTAACTTAAAGGTCCCATGACATGGCCATTTCTTCTGATCATAATTCCATTGTTGATGTCTACTAGAATGCTGCTAGCTGCTCAGTGCAGCTAGGTGCCTTCTCCTCTGCCAAAGCCCCTCTTACCTGCGGGGTTCACACAGGCTCTATTCTGGGCCCCATCCTCTTTTTACTGTACATACTGCCCCTAGGTTCAATTCTTACAAAACACAATATTCCCTTTCACTGCTACGCCGGCGATGTACAGATCTATCTGCCTCTCAAATAAAATATCAAACACTCACTACAGCAGTTGATGGACTGCTTAAAAGAGATAAAATCATGGCTGAGCAAAAACTTTTCTCAACATCAACGAGAGCAAGACTGAGGTCATCTTTTTTGGACCCCAACCTCCAGCCTCTCTGGTTGATATTCTGGGCTCTCTCAATAAACACATCCCCCCCTCTGTCATGAACCTTGGAGTTACCTTCACTAGCACTTTTAAATTCGACAAGCAGGTCAGCACCGTAGTCAAATCCTGCTTTTTAAAAATAAGACTATTGGCCAAAACCAAGTCATATTTATCTTTTAAAGACTTAGAAAGGGTTATTAATGCCTTCGTAACCTCAAGACTGGATTACTGCAACGCTCTGTATGTGGGTATGGACCAGGCCTCAATCAAACGCCTGCAGCTAGTCCAAAACGCAGCTTCACGTCTTCTGGCTGGCCACAAAAAGCGTGACCACATCACCCCAATTCTGGCCTCACTGCACTGGCTTCCAATTCGGTTCCGAATTGATTTTAAAATCCTTTTATTTGTTTTTAAAGCACTAAATGGGCTGGCTCCGGCCTATATAGCTGAACTCCTCCATCACTACACCCCAGCCAGAGCTTTAAGGTCTGCTGACCAGCTGTTGCTGGTAGTGCCCAAGACCAGGCTCAAAACCTGAGGGCACCGAGCCTTCGCAGCAGCGGGCCCTAGGCTCTGGAACACTCTGCCCCTCCATGTGAGGTCGGCCCAGACCCTAGGGGTTTTTAAATCTACTCTTAAGACACACTTCTTCTCCCTGGCCTTTTAGTCAGAGCGGAGCACGACTCTTGACTTTCCCCTGTGTTTTTTATATATCTGTTGTAATTTATTGTCTTTTATTGTGATTGTAGTAATGTGTTTTTATTACATGTACAGCACTTTGGCTCGACCAAAAATCGCTTTTAAATGTGCTTTATAAATAAAACTTGATTTGATTTGATTAGAATAGATTTACATTGTGCAATTTTCCAAACTCACATTGGTTTTCTCATACAGCATCTCTGTATAGTATGTGTATTCACTGAATTTCACTCTCTTGCCTAAACGCCTTGTTGGAGCTTCGGCCCCTTCCCCTAACTGGGTTAGCCTACTATTATGATTATGCATGTGTTTTTATCACAACTGATAAAGAACTCATTTCAAGAATGTTAAATACTGCTGCTGGATATCTTAACCAAATATTTTTATATTAGCTAATAATCAAACCGTACAAAGTCACTATTCACAAAAGCTGTAGTTTAATGTAGTGGTGGAGTAAATAGTACATTATTGGCTAAAATAGTGGAGTAGAAGCATAAAGTAGCATAAACTGAGAATACTCAGGTAGCAGGTACAAGTACCTCAAAATTGTAATTAAGTATTTTTTCTTGAGCAAATGTACATCACTGAGACTGAAGAGTGTGTGTGTGTTCAGTATTTTTAGTAGTGTGCCGTCTATCTTGTTACACGTCATCCCTGACCTCAAATCTCTCACAATTATAATCAGTTGAATGTATGGTGAAGGTGGACACTGTCAAACAGCAGCTCTGTTTATTTACTTATGTATAATGACTGTGTGTTTGTATTAGGTGTTTGTTCACAGAAGTCACTTTTATGTTCATTCTCTGGTTTAGGAGTCAGGTTTCGTTTTGGGAAAACGCATAAGGATACAATTATTTCATTTTTTAAACAGACGGTTGTGCCATAGACAAACACAATCCTCTTACAAGGGTCTGAGGTAGCTTTATGATCCCACTTGAAACTATTTTAAGTTTGTAAAGTATATTCATTATAAAAATAGGGAACATTTCCCTTTCACACTTCTGTACTTACATTGAACAAAAACTTTGGTCCAATTGGCACTGAAATGACAAAGCTTTGCTTAATCTATGAAACCGAAAATACTAAATACATAGAAGAAATAAAATAATACAACTTGTGCCTTACCAAGCGAGGTTCAATTAGTTCCACATTGGCTATTTTTATTTAACATATATATATATACAGGGGTGCACACAACTTTCTCAGTGAGGTACTCAGATGAGTACCTGGAGTCAGTGTTTGGTACTCCAACTTCCGGCTCCCCTCAAAGTTCCCATGAAGCCCTCTGTATCGCGAATGTCAGCGGGTGGGGGTGCTAGTATCGCGAATGTCAACGGGGGGGGGGGTAGTAGTAGAGTGCAGAGCTTCGTGACCACAGAGCGTGTGAACGTTGTGATCAGCTGTTTTAGCGCAGAGCTGCTGTACAGGCCGACGTTAACAGCAGCCCTGTCTGTGCACACGGAGACCAACTCCGTCGTCCGATGATCTAACCGCCTTCTGGAAAAGCTTCACATATACATCGGTACGCAAATGCGCTTTGTGACACAAGTGACGGTACGCATTTCAGATTGTTGCCGCGCATGCGTACCTGCGTACCACTTATGTGCACCCCTGTATATATACCAAAGCATACCAAACAATGATTATTCTACCGAATGTGCATCAGCATGTTGGATGTGTTTTTATTCACATACACATTTATTGAAATCAAACTTTTGTTATTATTATAGTTTTGGATTAAAATGTTCAACAATACCGTATGGCCGTATGCTCAGGTACTATTACTATTAGCCATCTTGTGTGTCTATATATTGAAGCAGTGTTAAACAGCTTTTCACCAGTATGGCAGAGCCCTGAGGATCCCGTTCAGCACGGATCATGCCCCAGCTGACTCTTTACTGCTCATTCAGCTCCTACCAACAGCAGGAGGAAAAATGATTTATGGACCCCACATTATTTTTTTCTCTCAATCCCCTGTTAGCTTTCCTTCTTTTCCTTTAGAAAGACTGCTGCAAGACAGTGACAGTTTGAAAAACACCTCCTAATTTAAAAAATACGTTGGTGTGTCAATCAAAAGCTGCTCTGTTAACGGCTTGTGTTTCACTACATGCTGAAAGCAGAAGCCTGTGTGTATGTGTAAGCATGCTGTACCCAGAAAGATGCTGCTGAGAAGTCATGAGGTAAGAACGGCCGGGCAGGGTGAAAAAGGAATAAAATGTCTTATGTGATTAGATATCTGTGTCTGTGGGAAACAAATTTAGATTAGATTAGATTAGAATCTTTAATGACCACACAGCAAAACTGGTGGAATTCGTGTTCAGTGCAGATTATTACAGCTTGTTCCACACAATAAACAGACAATAAAAAGTACAACACACAGCACAGGAAGTAGACCTGGTCTGGGTGGATGGATAAATCACATGTGTTTTTACGTCTCCCTGCAGGCGTTAGCTGAGGCCAGAGACAATATGTTGATGTGTTGTCGGTACGTCTGTTGGTCCGCGATTTCTCCTGAACGCCTGCAGGGTGGATGAACTGATTTAGATTTTGGGGCCAAAGGTCAATATGACCTCACATCCACCCTATTCTGGTGAATACCTTGAGGGACCTTCTTTACATTTGGAATAAAACGTCCTCTTCGAATCGAGGATGAACTGATTAGAATTTGGTGGTCAAATTTCAAAGTCGTCCAATATGTCTTTGGACAAGTATTAATGCCTTTAGTTCGACACATTTGCGTTTAGCAGAGGCATACAACCTAGAGGTGGTAATTGTAGTTCCTTTTGTTAATATGTCTTAAAGTACAGGTGTAAGTAAATAATGAATGATGCATTAAATCCGGTGTGTTTCCTGCTGTTGTGCGTGTTCACCTGCTTACTGAGACGTTCTTGATGTAATTAATTACATCAAGAACGTGCTTTACCTGCTGTGGCAAGATAACGTCTGCAGTTTATTGCAATAACCAGAGATCACAGTCATCAGTTTTCCTCTGATTATCAGAGGTGAAGTTAGAGAGGAAAAAAAGTGTCACATGTTGTGTTAATAATACCCTCATGCAGAAATATAACGTTGTCATATTTAAATAAAAATGCTAACGGAAGCTTTATTCTGACTGGATTTATTTCTCCAGGGGAGGTGATGCTAACATTACCAGCGCTGGTCAGTGTATTTAATCCTATATGGAAACATTAATTAACACCTTCACCCCAGTAATAATTACAGATGAAATTACAAACTGTTATTTTAGAAAACTTGCTGACACTCTTGTATTAAAAAATCTGGTCCAGTGAGACATACTTGTATTTCAAAGTACATCCCTGAGGTTCCACATTTGAGGTGCTTGTCCATTTTAATTCATTTTTAAATCAAGTCAGTATGAAATGGATAAAAAACATATTAAAAACCAAACTTTTGTTATCAGTACTGAAACTCAGGTACTACATCGCTAGTGTTAATCTAATTTTTATTTTGGTAAAAACACACCAAAATAACATTTACGGTTAATCTTGGTGAAGCTCTATATTTTTAGCTAGACATGTCATCTTGTCATTTTATAAATAAGGTTTTATTTGTATTTTTAATCTTCTCAATCGAAACAAATGTTTGTGGAAACAAAGCAGCTCTTAATGAATGTAAGCGCTGACAGTGATTGTCTGCTGCTCATCTGTCGGACTCTCCTCCCTTTTTGTTTTTTGTTTTATGAAACAGGTACCGCGTCTGCTCAGTGAGGAAATCACTTGTTATTGACTTTGTTATGTAGATGAATGTCGACATGATGTCACTGCAGCGAGTGTGAACATGTGTGTGTAAACGTGAACATGTTGGTGTGGGCCGATCCTTTGTGGTCGAGAGGAGGACAGTCAATCATCTTATGGCGGGCGGAGCATGTGCATGTGTGGGCACGCTGTAAACTCCACTGCATGTCCGTCTGTGACAGGTGTTAATTATCTGTCTGTCAGTGAGCTACGGACAGATGATAAACAATGGGCTCTGTAAGAGCTGGACAGTCAATGTTGTAATTAAGACAATCAAGCATATAGGCAACTAGACAGGAGTTAGCTGTGTCATTTCTAAACAAATACATGTGAAATGACAAAGAAATTAACATTGGTTAAAGCAGGTTGTTTGATCTACTTTAGATAAGCATTAGTCCATTTAGTGATGTGAGCATTAGTAGGTTACGTTGATTGACAGAAAATTAACAAACACTTTTGATTTATTCATCTTTGGAGTCAGTTATAAAGAACAAGACTCATAGTCCACAGCAATGCTAGCATCTACGTAAATGCTAACTTGCTGATAAGAGCTGTTTTGAATTAGAATTATTTTTTAAATTCATATCAGATTTTCATTGAGAAGATTTCACTATCCGTTCCTTTTTTCATATACACTGTCTCGCAATCAGAAAATCCTGCCGCCGGATATCTCCGCTCTGTTAGAGCTGGCGGACAAAACTCAGTATGACACGATGACATTTCCCGCTGAACCTTTCAGGCAATTTCCACTCTCTCGCCCTTTCAACACTGCATCTCCAATAAAAGCACTCTCTGGCACAAAAAAATCCTAGTAAAAATTGTAATAATAATACTGAGTTTCAAAGATATGACCACAACGACATGACTAAAAGAATCTCCTGACTGTATTATATCAAATTTACTAACAGTTTTAGTTGAGTGAGGCGTCATCACCAAGCTAACATGTACAACTAAGGCTGGTGGGAATATTATTAGTTTTGCAGGTAGTTAGTCATAACTATAGTTTTGGACTAATGAAAATGTTGATATTGGTGGCACTATATTAAAATCAGTTGATCTCCAATGTTAGTACACCGACATCCCTGCAGCCATGCAGATACCATCCCTTGAAAAATGTTTATTGGCAGTCCGTCAGATGCATATTTATGCCCAGCATCTGAACACAAGTGCTGATTCTACCTTTTTAACACTTTTTCAGTACACTTCACGATAATTCAGACATCGCCTCAGATGCCAAATTGTTCTCTTTTCCCTCTGCATGAACGGATGTCCAGGCTTTGCGTCTCCCTTCGTCTGCTACCAGCTCCGGTTAGCCGTCTGCAAAAACTTGGCTCTTCTTCCCCATCAGCATGTCATTCCATCAGTGGAGGGATTAGTGTGGTTTTGTATTTCCCAATGAATACATCTACTGGATTTTTAAGTATTTAAGCAGTGAGTTGGGGATGAAAATAATCTTGGGGAGACACTCTCAATCCTCGGGGGAGATACGTCTCCCTTAATTTAGGGATCGTCAGTGGGGAGGACTGATAGCAGTTGGCTCAGACCAGCAGGAGAGGAAATATGGGGGGGATGATTGGATTTGAAGTTAGGAACATATAAAATAAAACTGGTTGTTGGTTTTAGTTTTTGGGGGAGCTAAGAAGGGGGGGCTCAGATCAAGTAGTTAGAGGGGGGGGGGGTGGGATTAGGAGGCATGAATGGGTATTAAAAATGCAACAGCCTGGGTGACATTTAATTTGCTAGGCATATTTTTATGGGCTGAGAGACGACCCTCTGTGGATGGATTTTCACTTCCGTAATTATTGAAATGTTCAATCTTCACACCAGATCTGTGTTCAGAGATTTATTATTAATCATGTTCATGGCAATAAAGGAGAATGGATGAATAATTATGACCTCTTTTGCCTCATTTTAAAATTGATAAATGTAACCCAACAATAATCAGCAGCACTGGAGAGAGTTATAACCAGGCAGACATGTTTTACTATCTGCTGGGAGATATTTAAAGTCAGTGTAGCTTTAAATTAATGTTGTGTTTTAAGTGATGCGCTCATTCCTGCTCCTGTGAGGAATAAAAAAAAAAGAAAAAACAACTGACACGGGAGAAGAAGTTACAGCCAATCAGCACAAAATGTTTCCGAGCACACTCAGAGTGAAGTAGATGCACCTGAAGGTCACCTCGCCGTGGACACAGATTGAAACAGTGTGTGTGTGTGTTTTTATGCTGATCATGTAGCGCGGAGGTGAGAGCGAGCTGTTTCTCTCAGCAGTAACTCCTCTCCGGTCTCATGATATCATCCTCTTCAAAATGTCGTCCTCTCGGCACAAATTCATCACCTTCTTGTCACTCTGTTCATGTAAACTGGATTTTTGTGCTATAACTGAATCCTGATTTATATCTTTAACCCCCCCCTCACACATCTTATCAAAACAGTACCACATATTCAGTCTCATCACAACTTCTTCGTCCAATTTGTCCCACACCGTATCCCGTCGGCCAGGTTATGACGTAGGCACGCAGCGCTGCAGCTACATCAAAGGCGTAAACGCCGGGCACACTCACGCTGTCTGGTATCAGCCATTGCTCCAGCGTGGCCGGATTTGCGTTCTCCCCGTTCAGTAGGTGGGGTTGCCATGGAGACGTGGATTCGCAGTGCTGCTGATGGAAGTGATCGGCCTGCATTGCGCACACACACACACACACACACACACACACACACACACACACACACACACACACACACACACACACACACACACACACACACACACACACACACACACACACACACACGCGCACGCTCACTCACTCACTCACCAGGGGCTAAAAATAGAGGGCTGGACTGAGCAGCCTCGCTCTCTGAATATTGATCCTTATCTAATGATGCCTCAGAGGAGAAATAAAAAAGGCAGAATATCAGAGAGACACTGCCTTTCATTTTGGGAAAGAGTGAGTGCTGAGCTAATGAGGGGTAGTTGATATATCAGCATGGTTTCGCCTCATCTCTGGCCATTTTTTAAAAGTGCAAATGTCTTCTCTGGTTCTGACGTGTGGAGCATTCTTAAAGCCAGGTGTTTCCTCCTGGAGGTCACACTCCTCCAGCCGCTGATTAAACCGGACCATTAACTAATATGTTCATTAGTGAAGAGACACAGGGTAAGATTAATGTTAGACTCTACAGGTAAATCGCTTCTCATTTATATCCGTCTCACACCTGGAGGGTGGTTTCTCTGTGTTTTCGCTCCTATGTGGAGAGGCAGAGTAAAGTCCTATCAGCAGTGAGGGAGTTTCTCCTCTTTCTCCAATCAGTGTGTTGCTGCATTCAAATGAAATTGGGCAGGTTGATGGCAAACTACATATCATGTCAGTAAACAGCAGCAGGAGAGTACAATTAGGTGAGATCGGCAGAGAATACTGGCAACAGTAATGGTATTGCTGTCCAAAGTTTAAAGGAGCCCTTTTATCCCACAGTAACCTGAAGCAACAGAGGACAGTTATCAGTCTATACATAGACTTTTGTTTTTTATGTCATTGGATTCTGTTCATTAAATGTGCCTAGCAAGAGAGAGAAAAATGGAAATGGGAGGCCTTTCTGTGTTGTGAAGTATCACAAAAGAAGAGCTGAATACTGAGAGCACAACATTTCAGCCCTTTATGTTTAATTGATATGTGAAGAGAAAGACAAAACAAAAACAGAGGTTGGCTTTTTCTTTAGATCTCAGTTATTTCTCCATCTCTACCAGCAGTATGTGTTTTTCTCACACCAAACTGGTGAGGTGCCAGACGCTGCCATCGCCAGGTTGTGTCTAATTACATCTGCCAAGGTGTGAAAGCGCTCAGCGAAGCTTTAATTATACCTATTTCGCCCACTCGTTCTGTCTGCCGCACTCGTGCACGCCTGTGTGACAGCTGAAATCATTAAACATGTCGAGAGGAAATGAGTGGGACTGAGAACTGGGAGTAAGAAGTGTGAGGCCTCAGCAGCGGTGAAATGTGAATTTCATTGTCATTAGCAAGAGATTGTGGACGGCTGCTTATCTCCCTATTGTCCTTCATCTGCTTGCATGTGTGTGTTTTTGTGTGTGTGCAATGCAAGTAATGGGGTTCAGTGCAGAGAGCTGCTGGAGGGGGGGTTAATGAAGTGCAGTATTAAGAGCAGATTGGTAAATTACTGTTAGGCACCTCATTGAAAAAACAAGAGGATCAGCAATCCACTAAATTAAATCATCCTTGAAGGGGAAATATCATTTCATACTGCATGGGTTTTATTTGTGTTGCTATGGTCACTGTTCTTTCAGTAAAAATAACCTTAAGGTTCCCTTTAACAAGAAAACTGAGACTAACAGGTTAATTATTATTACCAAACCGGTCTCTTCAAACCAAAAGAGTATCCAATCTCCAGGGCTGGAAATGTGTTAAACTATATTTATTTGATTGACCCTTAATTCAAATTGGCATTCTTGAACTAAAATTCATCGGCAATTAAGATTCAGCCGTTTAATCCTACAGGCCCCAGAATACTGGGGACAGGAACAAACAAACTTAAATGTAAGATTAAACAAAGGCCTCTATCAATAATTGGCTTTTTTCTACAATTTTGTGAGCAACCCCGATGTGGTGTTGTTCTGCACAGGGCATGAGTCTGGAAAAGTGAAAGCAGTTGGTTACCTGCTGAGAAGCTGGAGGTGTGCAGCCTGTCTCACTAGCTGCTCCTGCCATTTTCCTTACTCAAAAAAGGCCGTAAAGGACCGCACACACATTGCATTTCTTCTGACTGCTTCAAAGTCAAGTCTTTATGCTGTAGAAAATGTTCAGTTGCATCTGCAATAATTGAAGTAATCATTTTGGTAATGTTGCTACAGACACCCAGTTGAAAATAGTTCCAATATGTAAATATTGAAAAATTACATTTCCAAGTAGCTGGACTAGAAATGATAACAAAACAGACTAGTAGTAGGCAAGTAGTTTAGATAATTTGAGGGACTACAACGCTATCATAACAAATAAATGAAGGGCCGAAACAAAACAAAAATACCCAGTTGGTTAATAAATCTAATGTTTCCTGTTACAGTGGGATTTAAATGCTCGGCCATGTTTTTTCTCCAGTGTGAACTTCAAAGAGCCGGAGGCGGTGAGAGCGCTGACTTGCACCCTGCTGAAGGAGGACTTTGGTTTGTCCATCGAGATTCCTCTGGAGCGCCTCATCCCCACCGTGCCCCTCCGCCTCAACTACATCCACTGGGTGGAGGACCTCATCGACGGCCAGAAGCAGCCGCGCAGAGGCATCGACATCGGTACCAGCACTACTCTTTGTGTCATTTTCTTCACATCTTTTAAAGTCCACTTAAACGGACAATATATTTGTCCAATTGCCAAACCCTACTAGCAAGGGTGCAGAACTGGAACATAGGAGAATGCTTTTTATTATACATTTAACATGCATCAAGCTAACGGCACAAGACAAAAGAGGTACTCAAGTAAAGGAAAGGAGAAGTCTAGTAGCTCAGCCGTCGTGTCGTGTGGAAAAAATGCAAAAAAAATGTTGAGACTTCCGGATAATTAGCTATGAGACCCCTGCTCTTGTTTATTCTGGATTCGGCTGACAGCAGCTCAGAGCGACACACAAAACGTCAGTCGGTGCTTCCAGCTGGTTCACATGAGCCCACTGTTTCCAGTGATCCCAGCACTTAGCAGCTAAAATCCCAATCCACATGTCACAGCGTGTTTGCCGTTCTGTCTGTCAGAGAAAAAACTGTCTGTCGTTGCGTGTGTGTGTGTTTGTGTGCTCTTAAGGACCTCAGGGCACTGATTGGTGACCCTGAATCTTTCTGTAAGCAGATTGAAGCTGTCTGCTCTCTGATGGATCACCACTGGGCGTTTGCTTTACTAACTGGTGCCACTTTTATTTGAGCCTGCGCTGCCTCATGCAGCTGCTGTCGTCTTTGGATGATTTAATAACAGCTTCTGGAACTGACTTTTATTGTCCATTATATTCCCTTTTTACTATTCAACTCATAACCATTTATCATCTTGATGAAGTCACACATCCTAAAGCTTCCAAACATACGTGTGTGTTCCTCAGGCACTGGTGCGTCCTGTATCTACCCCTTACTGGGAGCCACCATGAACGGCTGGTACTTTCTGGCCACGGAGGTGGACGACATCTGCTTTGACTACGCTATGAAAAACGTGGAACAGAACAGCCTGTCTGACCTCATTAAAGGTAAATGTTGTTCACTCATCCTGAAAAACTTTCTATCTCGACTCGAGACATTAAAGTAGCACATTTTAAACCAAAGTCTTTCAGTGTAGTTTTTTTATATTTTCTTAGATAATTATTCTTATAGTGTATTTAACTTTGGCTAAACTTTCCCCAATTTGGCTCAAATAACACTACATGGGATCATGTTGAATGCGAAAATGTAGAGTAACATAATAAGCACAAAAAAAGAGGCGTGTCTGCAATATCTATTTTAAGTTTTCTAACATTAGGAACCAAACACTACTGGTTATAACAAACCAAGGAATGCTTTGCAGCTGTTGTTTTTAATTGCACACTGTCTCTTAGTACGATAAAAGGCCACCGTTTTAGACTGATAACCTAATTTCTATCAATTTAATTTTGTGTGGAACAGCCTGAATTTGTACGTTGTTTAGACTTGTTTCTCCAAACTGCTATCACGATTAGCTAAAACATTACATGTAGCTAACCTAACTTACCTCATCTGTGTTTACCCTTTCCTAGTGGTCAAAGTCCCTCAGAAGACTTTACTGATGGACGCCTTGAAAGAAGAGACAGAAATAGTGTACGACTTCTGCATGTGCAACCCTCCTTTTTTTGCCAATCAGCTTGAAGCAAAGGTGAGTTTCTCCCTACCTACATTCTGGCTTAAACAGTTCTTGCAGCCCAAAACCCAGGGACATTAACAGCTACTGACTCAAAGATGTCTTCATCTCACAGTGGCACGAAATTGGAAAAGCTGCTCATGATAGTAAACACTGTTCTGTGTTTGTTGACATGATAGTAACAGTCTCTAATAGGATTCTATGTTAATCCCTGTCTGTCTTGCTGCTCTCTCCAGGGGGTAAACTCCAGGAACTCACGGCGACCTCCTCCCAGTTCAGTGAACACAGGCGGGGTGACGGAGATCATGGCGGAGGGCGGGGAACTGGAGTTTGTCAAGAGGATCATTCATGACAGCCTGCAGCTAAAGAAACGCTTGCGGTGAGACAAAGAGTCTGACTGTGACCTGCAGAATCAGACCTGAGACAAACAGGAGATGCAGGTGTTTTTGTTGTGTGTGTAAAAAGCAAATGTAAACCAGATTCATTGATCTGAATCACACACAGGGACTGCAACAATTCAGGGTTACACATATCTGAAGTGGCAGATGGATGAACAAGAGTGCTGCAGTTCGGTTCTCTTTGAAGAGCTTTGAGAGGTTTAAATGGCCGCTGAGAGGGAGACTCTAAGAGGTGAAATTTGCAGATGGGTCGCTGCACATTAATGGAGCTGTCACCCACACTTGTTTTAATGATCCTGGCACAAGCAGCCCCTGTACTGTATCCGGGAGCCCACAGGGAACAGCTGTGTTTGGGTGGGAGAGTCTCCAGCGCCCGTCACTCTACCCCCCCCCCCCCCCCCCCCTGTATAGAGGGCTGTCACCGGGGCAGCAGAGTGAGACACGGATACAGGGAGCTGCAGAGTGGGGCTATTAAAACTGATTAGACATGCCTCACCTGCTATGCCTCGTACAGGGGGAGCATTGCAAGTGTGTGTGTGTGTGTGTCACTGGAACCATGAGAGGGAGCGCTCTTAATGGTTGCCTGTTGCTCTGTGGATCTGCGTTAGTCATGTAGTGTAGACAGGAAGTGGAACCTGTCATATTTAACATCTTCGAGGCTCGGGTTGAACCAACCGGAGCCGTCTGTCACTCCCAAATACATGCTGGGACACCAGAGCCACCCTGTGTCCATGGAAACACTACCAGCTCTAGCGATTGGTCCTCTGAGACCCTCTCAGTGTCACCCCTCCCTGCCCCTCCCTCCCTCCCTCTTATTTCCACTGAAGTGTAATTACTGTCAGTTAGGGCCAAGCCACCTTAATTCCCAGACCGAGACACACTTCCAAAAACCCCGGTTAGAAATGAGGTAATACTCCTCATTTATCATGCCATTGATATGAAAATTACCATCTGTGCTCATAAGAGTGTAATCATACATGCTTCAACATGTGAATAGAGAACATGGATGCCGACGCAGCTGCACACACTCTCGAGGAGGGGAGCCGGGGCTGCTCTAGGTGTCGTCGTCTCCCCCCCCCCCCCCCCCCCCCCTACTGTGTCGAAAATTGGGGAACATCTGTGAATATTAGAGCTGTTCAATATTTCATTGTGTCAACCCAGAATGACATGTTGCTCTCCTCTCCCTTTACCCCCTCTGGGGCATATTCAACCCCCCCTAAACTGAATACAAATCATCGCCCCTTTCTCTCCATTGAGTCAAAACTGTTTTTTCATCTGCAGTCGTTTATTGAGACTGTAGCTTTGTGAAATAAGGAATACATATAGGACTGTTAAGGAGTATGGCTGTTTACAAGGGCTTGGTTTTGAACACAAGTCAGTGACTGAAACTGAGACTTGGCTTGAAAGATGATTTATAAAAATGGTTCGTAATTAGTTTATCGATTATTTTTATTATCAACTTATTATTGAAAAGAAAATGTGTTTACCTCACCTGATGCAGAGAAGGCTGTAGTACATTAATTGAGAGAAGAGGCTTGTTCTCCCTGAAAGGTGAAAACACGTGCAATAAAAGAACTTGTTGCTGCTCAGAAAAGCTTTTTGCTGTGGTCGCCCGTTTGTAAGTGACTCAGATGAATTTGATGAAAAAATGGTAAACTCAGGTCTTCTATCGTCCACATTTTGTTGATGATTTGAGTGAATAGATCGATTTAAAAGTTCACAAAACAATGATTAACACCCCTGAGTTTATATGGATATCTTTTTACTTTACATTATCACAACCATTGTGAATTTTCTGTTTTTTTTTCCTAAGCTGTGGCGATTAAATAAAAGAGATAATGAGGTTTAAATAATACCTAATAAAACTCAACAAACCCCTGACATGGTTTGTGTTTCCTTTCAATCTGACTTCCTGATGTGCTTATTTCTCTTCCATCTCCCCGGCTGGATTCTTATTGATCAGACCAACCCATCCTCTTTATTGCACAGCAGAGATTATTGATCAGGCTTCCACCGAGGGACGACTTCAAATGAGCTTTTTCTCCTCTGTGGCCCGTACACAAACATACGAATATCTTTCCCGTCTCATGTTTTACTTTTGCGTTTGTGTTGCTCTTCCGGCTCGTTTGATCTCTGCTTTGTAGTTCATGCCTCTCAGCGTCACACAGCTGCTTAATGTGGATTCTTCTTTCTGCAGGTGGTACAGCTGCATGTTGGGGAAGAAATGTAGCTTGGCACCTTTGAAAGAAGAGCTGAGGAAACAAGGGGTGAGTATCAACACAAAAATACATCTGCATCCTCTGAAGTCAATGCTCGTGCAAGAAGGTGCCACTTCTGTGCTGGTTTGATAATGTCTCGTTAAAACAATCTTAGCCTTCCCTCTCCAACCACAACACTCCTCTGGGACTTTCTATTGACGTAAGAAACAGACGGCCATCACCATCAGAGCAGCAGAAATCCAGATAAATAAAACACATCAGCTCTTTCCAAATATGCTTAGTGAGCACGGTCACAAATGAGCCTCCAAGGAGTGGATTTCTAAGCTCTGCATGACTGAATCACACGGCTCTCTGTAGATAACATGAATTAGCGTCATTAGCCCACCTAATAGCCCAGCACATGACTCCTTAACTGCTGCAGGCCGCGGGTCCTGTGCCAGTCACTGCCCTCTCATGCTCAATAAAAGAAAAAGCTCCACCTACCATCCCTCAAAGCTCCTCCAGAGGTTCTCATCAGAGTGAGTGCAGCGTTGGCTGGCGGCCAGAGAGGAGACTGCCTCTTTTTTAAAGTGTGTGTAAACAGAAACCCGGCCTAGTTAATATGCTAATGCTTTTATCACCCATTACCCCTCTTCTCTCCAGTGTCTCCTCATCCATCTCTGTGTTTTTTAATTTAGCAAATGTCTCAAATACAGAGCTCTTTGACCTCTGACCTTTGATCACAGTGACCTTCCTCCTCATATATACTTATTCAGCCCTGAGAGACACCTAAAGTGCTCTGTTAGCAGAAGGGTTTTCACACCACAAGAGTGAGTGTTTTTCACATCATGGGTCTTTATTTTCACACCCACCACAAGAGAAGTGCTCATCAAAACCGTAACTCACGGCACAAAGAAATGCATTTAAGGAGTGAAGAGTCAAAAGCTGCGTTCACACCAAAGTACTTTTCCCACTTTAGTTCCGATATCGTTCCGAAATGTCGCGTTCACACCAAAAAGATCCAGAACTAAAATGAGTTCATCAGAACCTTTTTTACCCCCTTTTCCGCCCCCCCCCCCCCTATACCTCATTCACACAGACGCAACTCCGGTTCAAGCTCCGTGCTAGAGGTTTTCAGGTTCAGAACCGGTTCTTCGGTTTAGCTCCGGCTCTTTTCACACCGCCCAGAGTCCGACTGGTGCTGCGTCATTGCTTCATTGTTTGCGTCATGACGTAACCGTTTGCGTGCCTGCTTCATAAAGCCAAACCAAACCCCTCACCAGCTGACACCAGACAACAACAACAATGGCTGATTGTGCTCCAGCTTCCTCTGTACCTCTTCGGAAGACCAGATTCCCAGTAGGTAGCTGGTCTCTTCAGTGGACCACTGCTGCTTGTTAAGTTTCTCCATCGTTGTGTACAAACTGAATAGAACGCCGGCTTTTTTGTTGTTGTTCAGGAGTTGATCTGCCCCCCGCCTCGACGTAAGCGTGACGTATGCGGTGCTTTTGCTCTATAGCCGGACAATTTTTTGGTGCTTGAAACGAACCGGATTCCAGAGCTAAAAGGCTGCTCCGCTGCGGTGTGAAGAGGAAAACCCGGTGCTTTTCAAGCTCCAGCTCCGAACCGGCCCCGAAACACCGTTGGTGTGAATGAGGTACTAGAGAGCAGGGACTTTCATGGGAGAAAAAGGTTCCTATGTCTGATTGGCTGGGCGGATTACAAACCACGCCCCGTAAAACTCCCAAAAAGTTTTGTGAAGCCGCCATTTTATAATCCTCGCATTAGCATTATTAGCATTAGCCCAGCGCATAAAGAGACTAACTTATGGCAACACAAAAGAAAACATGGGAGCGGGGAGACACTCTGTGTGCTGTGATATACAGCACCAGTCTGGTTATGTAAAAATGTTGTACTAATCATAATCTCAAAATTCAATCAAATAATTCACTATCTTTTGCTGTTTTATAAATCTAATAAAGTTTGATATTTTTATGTACAATTTCATAATTAAAACATTAAAAGTGTTTTTTTTCATGCCACTAAAAACACCTTGATTTGCAAGTCCTATTTTTGACTTTAAAGCAAGACATTTACATGGCTTTATCATATATTATTAAATTACTTGGAATACCATGACACAGCCAGAAATAGCATAGATTTATTGGTCGATTCATTTATCCATTTTGTTTGCTCTAATTTCCATAATATTCAATATTTGGCTCATTACATTGCAAACCTGCTTACTGCTTACTGTTTGTGCATCGTGAAATCAGCTGGAGTTGTTGTGCTAATCATACCTCTATCCTCTTTTGTTCTCAGGTTGCCAAAGTAACACACACAGAGTTCTGCCAGGGCCGGACGATGCGATGGGCGCTGGCCTGGAGCTTCTATGATGATGTGATTGTTCCGGTAAGTCTGAGCAGATTTTATTTCTCTGTGTGCTCTTGAAGGACTCGAGCCTCATTGCAAAATCTAGACTCAACAGAATGTTTTGTGTCACTTTGGGCGGATACAGTTATCATACCAAGAAATAGGGAGCAGCCTAAATTGCCTCTTGTGTCTTTTCTTACGACTTTTTGATAAAAACGAGAGAATTAGGTGAAGGAAGGA